>NC_031496.1:8497167-8685579 GCF_000237925.1 Schistosoma mansoni
AGAACATCAACTTTGTGATGCAGGTACATCCAGCTGATGAGTCCCAAATAGGACGAAACGCGCGTCTAGCTGGATTCCACTGCTAGCCACTATCCACATCTTTGCTTATCATGCATGTGAATTAAGGCTATATTGAGGCAATGCGCACAGTATGCACATATGCCAATTAGAGACTGACCAGTTACAGTCCTAACACATCGATGGGAAGATTTAAACAAACAATACTAAATGAATTCAAGTTTATACCAGTCAATGATTAATTCATTAGGTTACTAGTAAAGGTCAAGTAACATAGGGCTAGATCTCAATAAGGAATAGAACATTTATCAATCCACTAAAAGTACATTGATATTATAAAAGATTTTTTTACAATAATATTTGTTATGGAAAGGTGAGAAAACAGAATTGCGAAACTTCAGGAATAATTTTCGACGTAGTCAGTTGATATATTTTGTGTATATCTCATTGAACAATTGGTTAATGTTATCCTTATATCATTCTACTTGTAAATACACATTTGATTAGCTAAACGTTGTGAAATACTTATTGTTCAGAAATCATGGTTAGTAAACACCAACCCTGTTAATCACTTTTGTTTCAGAAATGTCCCAGTTCTGTTGCCTATTAGGATTTATTATAAAGTGCTTCATGAATTTTGTTTAATATATGTAGTCACGTGAGTCTCTGAATCTCAAAATAATACGAAGCATACAAAGTACTTCATTAGACTTTCTGATTAATGGTTCAGAAACGGGTGACTATTGTATAGCACGACCAATTTTAGGAGCATGCAGAAAGTGACTTAGTGTCATTAGCGCAGACTGAAGTTTACAACAATCGGTTAAGTCATCAAAAAAACCGACCTGTAGAATATTCGGTTCGTATTTTTATTTAGAATCGAACAAATCTGTTAGAGATTTACTTTTAGAATGAGTATATCTTCCAAACAAGGATTAAGAAAAATGCCCATCATCACTAAATGAACAAGATGATAATATACCTTATGCTTTGTCCTTCTTATGCTGAATACCAGTCAGACGATCAAGATAAACTGTGGGTGATAAAGTTCTATTATTGCTGTGATACATTTGATTAACCTTTTTTGGTGAATATATTAAAAGCTGGGAAATTTCTCCAAAACATATAAATGAGTAATCTTTAGTTCTAATAAAACTATTCCTCCGGTCATTTGAATCTAGATTGACCATGATAATAACGAATGACTGATATTGGTTAGAGAACTGTTGAAGAATAGCCAACACTTTTTGATCGAGTTTTGTTCTCCGAGCTGGATGGTTTGATCGTGTGGCTTTCGTCGTTCTTCTGAACGACATCACAATCAAAAACCTCGGGTAGAAGTGGTGTTCGAATTTCTCCACATGCAGTTCACAGCTTGTCCTGTACACTTTGATGTTGGTTGGTCCTTGTTGATCTTAAATCTGTCATTGGTTTGATTGTATCTCCCACTGGTTTGACTTGTGGTCCTATGTTTGTGAATAATTCTTCTGATCGAATGAGCAATAGATTGATTTAATGTGCTTGTATATTGCTGATTGACCTCAGTATCAAGCTTCTGAAAATTCTCTGGTGTTTTCGGAATTGCCTCTATCCGAATTCTCCACATTTTTCCAGTCGAATGTGTGTCCACAGTTGTCCACGTGCATTGATATAAGTGAAGACATATCATGATGTTTGACTGCTAATTGATGTTCGTGCAAGGACAAAAATTAAATCAATGGAAGATACAACCAAAACAAAGAAGTAAACAATGACAGATTTAAGATCAACAAGGACCAACCAACATCAAGGTGTACGGGACAAGCTGTGAACTGCATGTGGAGAAATTCGAACACCACTTCTACCCGAGGTTTTTGATTATGATGTCGTTCAGAAGGACGACGAAAGCCACACGATCAAACCATCCAGCTCAGAGAACAAGATTCCATCAAAATCATCCATCTGAGCTACAAATTTTCTCCACAATCTCACTGATCAACACTTTACAGCTATTTAAACCCAACTTAAGATCACTACATTCGAGTGTACACTGACAATTCTACATACGATTGAACCTGGGAATTTCTAGACTCATAATTAGTACCATGATACTCATTACTAAGAAGAACCGTTTGTCATTTAATACCACTTTTAATAACTGTGTACAATAATTGTTTAGATGGGTGATATGTAAAGATCAGTTTGATTCGAAGACAGATTTCATCATGAAACGATGTCCACATGATAGTCATGTTCAATACATATGAATCTCTAGAATCCATTTAATTATTCAAGTCTTGTAATTTCCTTTAAGACATGAAGTTCATGATAACTGTATTATTCTTTAAAGTTAGATTTTCAGTAGTTTCCTACTTCACGAAACAGTCCCACTGAAATTGAAGTCTTTATGCAAGTTTGGGATAACTCTGTTTTAGAATATGATTAATTATACAGATTCTAGATAATGGGATTATCGTTTATGTCTTCGATTTCAGATCTTCTTAATGGGTTAATACACAACAAACATGAACAGAATCTGAGACTAACTCAAGTTTCGACAGACTTGTAAAATCTGGATAATCTTATAACTCTGTTTCGGTTGAATTGAAGTCTGTGTAAATTCAGTCGTTTGTTTTGAAAGCTTACAACATGCTATCACCTGAATAAATATTCATTACCTTCATGGATGTTTTGTCAATATTCGAAAAAATAACAAGATAGGTGTAGTGATCAAATCTTGACGATCATTACTTCAATCACAATTCCAAAGCAAGTGAGTTGATGAAAAAGATTTAGTGTTTGAATATTACAAATTAATTTTGATGAAGAAAACTTTGTTTACATTATGACGACAGGTACCTTGTTTATAAACCCAGTAGCTTTTAGGGTGGTGTTAAATAACAATGAATTACACGAAAATTGAAAACACACCTATTGTGCTTTCCATTTCCAATAGTCTATTTGTGACAAAAGTTACTGGAACATTTAGGTAGCTAAAGAAACACATCTATCACTAGATGGTACTATTCATAAGAAATAAGTACAGATTTCCTCATTATTAACTACTAGTAACTGATAATTGCATTAAATAAGTTGGGCATCCCCAAAGTTCATATTAGAAATCATACAGGTTAGGTAAGATAGTCCAAACTAAAGAACACAATTTCCGGGTACAATCCAATTAATCGATAGTCTACGTGAGTAAAAACATTACTCAGTTCAGACCTAAAATATTGATTTTGAAAATAACCGTTGGAACTAGTCAAATGAGGTCAGTTGCCACGAGAAAGTATTAAACTCATTTTGAATAAAATCCACTCGATCTTCACACCAGACATTTTATAGCGTCTAGGTAAGGTAATTTTAACATTTACTGACATCCTAGATTTACAATCAAGGACTGAAATCCTTTTACGATCATCACAGAGGAGTCGCTTTGATTATATGGCTTCGAAAGTATTAAAAGCGATAATCACCGGACGTTTATCTAGAGTTTGTAAAAAAAACTCTGGATAACCACGCTAGTTCCCGGATGTGGATAAATCGACCAAATACTTATTTGTCAGGTTTTAAGACATAAGAATCCTCATCAAAGCCCGACAATGGTGGTGGTGGTTGTATCCGAACCCACTCATCGGCAGGTTGTTATAGTGTATGTAATTAAAAGACGTACTGAGTACATAGACCTTGTGGTTAGTTACTCGAAAACCTTACCGAGAACTGTCTATCTCGAGCGATGTTCATTAGGATTAGCGGCTATACTTTTATTTTTCAGTTACTTCAAACGCGTCCTACCGGAAATTTTATTTTCTCCGTCTAACTCTTCAGGTAAAGGTCTTTTTTGAAAATCCACTAATCGAGATGTAGTACGTAGATGACAGTCATAATCAATGATGCTGAACAAAGCAGTTTCAGTCAACCAGAGTAAAAATTCAGGTATGTTCATGATATATGTAAAATGTTAACGCATGAACAGTTTATGTCATCGCACATACTGATAAAAATTGAAGGAATCAGGACCGTCGACCACGTTGCCTCGGAACCAAGGAAGGACACTTCCTATTACCAACTTGCCCCATCTGTTTTTTAGACGAGATGACTGTCTACCAACCAAAGGACGAGAATTTTACGTAACAGTTTGATTTGCTTTATCTTATGAATGTAAAATGTAGTCTTCAGAAGCAAACGGCATTCCTAGGTTACTATTATTCGACTATGGGGGTCTTTAAAGCACTGTTCGTAAACAATGGAACTAAAGTAGTACTGGTGATGATAGATAAACAGCACTGGGTTTAAGATTGTAAATTTCCACTGACTAAGATGGCCGGGACGTGTACTATGCATGTCAAACTACTGCTAGCTCGTATATTGTTTAAGTAGGTAGTACGAAGATTAACAGTTCAGTCAAACCAAAACGTGGAATCAGTTAATACATTGACTGTTGGTTTAAGCAGTATTGGTAGATACACACTGCCTGGTGGTTTGGGCGACAACCATGACTAGTGATAAGAGACGTGGAGGGGAATGGTTCAAAAATAATCACCATAGCGCAGAGGTAGTACTCAGTCTTTGTATTCCTACAGGTCTCAAATCCTAGCATTCTTTTTCATCTAGCCTTCTCGAACCCTGTTATCGATATTTGGCCTTTTTACACTATCATTAGTAGTACGATTATTTCGATTGATTTAGTACTAATCTTATTAACCTCCTCTTCGAAAGCTGCTGTAATATATTAATTTAGGCAAACGCACATATGTTCCAGGCTCGTTGATCATGACTGACTCATTTTTTCTGGTTTCATAGTCCCTTTATTGCTGAATTTAAACAAACACGGAAAAGTGCCATAATAATGGAACATGTTTCACAAATGTTTGTATAGAACCATGGGGAATAATTCACCCCAAAAACGAATAAATAAGTGTTACATGCGTTACACATAAACATAAGTTTAAATAAAGTCAAACATTTGACGAAGAGATGTAATTCGATGAAAAGCAAATACTGGATTCATTACTTAACTAAATGAACCAGATGCCTTTCACCATACTTGCGTTTTATTTTTTTTATTTAGGGTAGGAATTTCAATTCAATTCCACGTATAACATATTTGGAAATACACAAAATCATCAGTAATGACATAATTTGAAAATGTATACATTGTTAACATAAAATTGAATAGATCGCATAGACGTATAAAAAAGTACAACTACACAGTGAAATTTCGATTTTTTTTCTCTCGTTTCATTGAATACAATAAGGATACTAAAACAACAACAATAAATTTTTGTAGTCATATAATTAATTGATCGCTCCACAGAAAGGTAAGAACATTAAAAATTGAATGTGACTAAAATCAGCTGATTAAGACTACATATATTAAAAAAAACCCACATCGATAATGAGGCTAACAAATCATATGAAAGATATAAAATGAGCAACGACTATAAAGCATGTTTTTGCCAATAATAATTATACCATTATCTAAGAATAAGTCTTAAAAAACTTGACCACATATATTGGTACCTTAAAATTGAAAATCCTAATTTGCTATTTTAAAAAAATACCCACAATAATAATTATGACTACTAATACATATAAAATAAATAATATAGATTAAAAAGAAAACTACAGAAGGAAAAGACATTACAAAAAAGGGACATGTTTCTGCTTTAATACAGAAGAATTTAGAGATGACCAATGAAAAAAAAAAAGAAAATCACGTTAACACTTTACGAATACCGAATAATTTAATTCACCTTCCGAAATAATTATATAAGGAATAAAATACATACGAAAGACAATTATATAAATATACGTAGTACGAAGAATTAATTAGAGTACTAATGGTAGTGACTAATTAGAACGACGAATAAGATTTGTACAAACAAAGCACGTACATGTTTCTGCACATTGGATAGATGGGAAATATGGAACAAAATTGTCAAATGATAATTGAGGATAGGCATCAGCGACACTCAAAAATGCACTGCATTAAAACAGATAAAAAAAAGCTTATGGGTAAGAAAAGTTGAAAGATAAAATAGATACTTTATTACAATCGAAATTCGGAAGCGAAATGACAGCATATATTTTGATCTAAAAATTATTAGCAGGTAATAAACCTATTTAACGGCATAACAAAACAAATATAGTGTATAGGATATTCTCTTTTATGTATTACGTTAAAGGTGTTGAAAAAACCAATATTTTAGATCGAAGTAAAGTGTGCAGTTTATGTAATTAATGTCAGAGTGCAGAAACCATAGTGATTGAGCTTTAATAGAAATAGGATATACCTTTTTTGGTATACGTTTTGCCAATCAGCTACATCTTAAATTGTTAACAGAGATGAAATCTCGCAATTTTATGGTAGATGCATTTTAATGCACAGTGGAAAAACAGTCCCATGACGTTTTTTTACCTTTCAATGTCAAATCCAAATTTCACTAGAATTATGAACTGATCAATGTAAAACTACCATTGAAAACCTATAAACACTCAACGGACGTTTTCAATGGTAGTCTAACATTGATCAGTCCATGATTTCAATGAAACTCAGTAACTAATTACTGCAGTCGAATTGTGGGCTCACTTTGAACTCATTAGATGACATATGATAGTGTGCTTGTATCCGTAATATGAATCAGAACTACCATTAGTTTTATGGTGAAGCTCGCTAAGCTATTAGGCTATATGTTAAGCTTCTATATTTAATAATTGTGGAGCAGTGGTTAGGGGTTAAAGTATTTAACATTCAACCAACTGTTTACTTACTACGTCGTAGTTAAGTAACCTCTAAAAACAGTAAATTAATGCGACCACCCTACAGTAAAAACAGAACTTTATTACACTTAAATCTCTATACTTCGTGATCGACCAACAAAATCATCCACCTGAGTTAGAAATTTTCTCAATTGAATCTCAAACAACACTTTTTCTAAACAATCTAACAGGCCTCTCTATATAAACCAGGTTTAAACTAATGAACTTCAATTAAAAAACTCAAACCTCGAAAATAATTGTTAGATAACTTAGAACTATGTACTATACTTGGAAAATATTAATTTACCTTGAACAATATTTAGTAACAGACTGGCGACGCAAATAATGGCCCCCGGGTGATACACAACGTGAGTTCTGCTGATTAGATGGATCTTCCACATCAACGTCGATCATGTGAACATTTGCATCGTTGTTTTGTTTTACACTTAAATTTGTAGGCTGATCAGATGTAATGGCATTGGCAACAGCCAAATGCCCACCACGAGCAACTTCAGCTATTAATCTTAAAGCTATTGCATGGTAGCGTAAAGCTAGCGGGATTAAATTAGCTTCTTTATAACCTGTTATATGCTCCAAAATTGGAGGCCACAGTGGTTGACGTTGTTCTTCCTCTAATCGCAGTGCTTCGAGATCGGATTTAACTGAAGGATCTAAACCATCAAACATATGGCTTTCAGAGAAAGAATCAATTACAGAGGTTGATATATGATGGTTATGACCACTCGGAGTGGAATGAGGTGCCCGTACAAGTGTTGAAAAATTGGTATATTTTCCTTCATTGGATGACTCATCAGAATTATCACTAAAGGGAAGAAAAGAGTTCATAAACAGAAATTGTAATAAGCAAATATTACACAACCAGAGTATGTATCATTTGACCCAGTTACAGATAATCAATGAAGTAAACAACTTAGAATCTATACTCAAAATATTACGAAAAAACTTATTGAAATCTGTTAAACATCATAGAGATACATAAAATTATTGAGATTTTTACATTGATGCCCAAAATGATTCCCATCAATGAAACACTTGGAAACCTTTTTAGATTTAAATTCCGTCACATAAATAAAAAAAATAAGGTTGTCTTTTCTGTACAGAAATCAAAATGCTTTCCTACATAAGATAAAAGAGAAAAACATTCGAAGTTTTTCTTGTGGTATTTACCATATATAATGGAAGTAAGAATGAATGAATAAAGTATTATTAAATTTCAAGATTATGATGGTACTCTTTAGACAGGCAATAAAGGAATTACTCGAATTATAATTAGCCACATACATTATATTGATTCAAATGAATACGTCTATCCGTGTAGTTCTGGAATATTCATTTGTTTTTATCTTACTGCTAACTGCCCAATATATTCATCTATGAACACAATTTCTGTTAAATCCTATGTGTGTATATATGTATATGTATACATAGTGTAACAACTTGAGTCACTGCACATTTTGTGTGTCCCATGATGTATGTGACTAACTGGTATAAGCGTTCGTAGGAAGGAATGATTGAAAAATGTTCAATGTAATTATCACTGGTACCCATTCCCAAACAACTAAGTACTGGATAACGTCCTTAAAAAGATGCCAAAAACCTGCATACAATACAACACCAAACTGAAAGAAACAGTCAATAAAAATCTTAGGTGACAAAATCTAATTTAAAAAAGATGGAGAACTACAGCAGCGATTTCTACCAGTTAGTATTAACAATTTCTAAACATTTCTGGTTGCATATCAAGACTAGGAAAAGGTACGACTTCGGAACCAACAACGTAACGCACAATTTCCGCAACTGCCACACATATTCCCGGTAGGTGAAGCTGCAGTTTACTCTCATCATGCTGATGTGAAGATTGGTAATTTGAATCAATAAACATTTGGGTTAGGTTTCAAGTTGTTTACGCCTTCTGATATGCCTAAATGGTATACTAGCAAACTGTATTTGAGTGGCCGAATATTTTTTACAAATGATAACCACAATGAATCGCCGGTGGTTGATTGTCACCTGAGATAATGAATACTTCAAGAAAAGTAGAAAATGTACAATACCCACTTATGGCGTTGAACTGTATTCAATAGAATAACGGTAACTATGTCCGTCAAAAAAGTGTATACGCTAATTCTATGATACATCGATCAATTGCGTATCGTTATTTTGTAAGTGTGCGAACCACGAATAAATTCAACTTATCATTGACTAATGATGTACTAAGGCATAATATCCCTTAGCTTGACTTACAGAATGAGTACATAGCACTTAACAGACAAAAACGAGAAACATATCCTTAAATGATATAAAAAGAATGGTACTAACGTTTTATTGCTAACCATCCTTTTTTCTCCAATAATTATTTGAGTAACCAAGTTATTTTCGTCTCCTAAAAATCTTAAAGTTATAGAGCGCTTAAGTAGTGTCTCATATCAAGACTGGATTAGTTCTTAACTCTTACCTTTGGAGATATGTCCCTAACACCTTTTGATGAACTTCAAATAATAATAGATTGCTTGAGAATAGGTCGCATTACCAAGTGCAATTAGAAAAATAGTTAACCTAATTAAAGATGATAATATTCTTTGAAAATGCAGAAAAGTATCTACACTATTGTAGGAGTAGATATGTGGTATTTACTACATTAAAACAAACACTATACTGACTCACCAGGTTGTAGACAAACTATATGAAGTCTTTTCCGTGAATTTAGGCTGGAAACATTCAAAGTCACATGAATTAGTAGCAGATAGATCGTAAGTGGATCTTGATAAATCTGTATTGGCTGTAACAATTTGGTTTAATCTTGATCGTGCATTATCCTTGTTGTTGGTTATCTTGGACTTCTGATTTCGACAATGTGTATAATATGCTTGAGCTAAAGGATTGTTTTGTATCAAGTGCCTAAGTTGATGTACATCAGCTCTGCGTGTCCAATCAGCATAAGCCGGATTACGAAGAACAACTCGAGCAAGCCACAAAACAGCTGCAGCTTTGCGTGATTCACGTTTCAAACTAATAGTATGGCTGTGCATACCAGCCTCTAAAAGAAATCGTGATGTGAATTGAACTGGCCCACTATGTGCATCTAAAACCTAGACAATATCAAAGAGAGATTATGCTCTTAATAATAGAGTAATGCATAAAATTTCATTTAATAGACAATTGTAAATGCATGCAGTTGAATTGGAATAATGAGTATATCTGTATTTACTTATTTTTATTCATTTATGAAACATTAATTACAACTGCGTAACAATCTATGGAAAAACAGAGATCAAAATATTGAACTAGTAACCAAAGTCTGGTGACTAACGATCCAGTAGTTAAATAAACAGCGCCAGTTAGAGATAAATCGACAGAGACAATGCAAAAAATGATGTATCCATTGAAATTGCTATAGCCGGAAGAGTATAAAGAGAGAAAACCAATAGAAATAGAAAAAGATATCTAAATAGAAGATGAACAGATGTATTTCAGGGAAAAATAAATGAAAAGTATCAAAACATTTACGAGTTAAAGGCATCTAAAGTATCCTAGGAATTTTATTTTTATCCATCACTTTACTGTTTGTTTATTTATTTAAAAACATAAATATTGGTACAAGGAGACACCAAATATGTATGCACCACACTTCGTCATTCGATTTGTGTGAGGGCTGTGATACTGACCTGGTGCCCAGACCGAAGCAGGTGGTCTTCTTATGGGGCCACACCCGACCTAAAGGTCTAATCTACAAGGCAGTAGAGTAACGTAAGGAGATGCAGTCATAAGGCAACCAGTGACCAATAATTGGTTCATATGCCATTTGTTCCCTCAGGATACCGGAGCCCATGTGCACCATTGGTTTGGAATCATGGTTTTCCAACTCCCCTAGGTGGACTCTCCGTGTCCACCAACCCGGTTAAAGTGCTGGAAATTCATTTTTCGTCCTCTCAATTTCGTAAACAATATGCCCGCCGCAAAAAGGCTGTGAATAGGACTTCCCCGGCAGTGGTTGTATGCACGTGACCATGTGAGAGCACTTCGAGAGGGCAAGCTGACTCTCCCCACTCTCGGCTGTATCAGGGCATTTGGGGGCACTTCACTGGCAAGTATCACAAACCAATCTAAACTGTCCTAGCCTTCTTCCTGACCGAACACCACTGGCCAATATGAGCACTATCTAATCTTCAATAAACTATCAGAAAATAAAGACTATTATGATAGTACAGACAATACTGTTATTATAAAACAAGGCCACAAAAAACATGAATTACCCTAGCATAACGACGCAAAAAAACATAAGGATTTGGACGATGTACAGCAAAATCAATCGCTATTAGTAGACGACGCTCAGCTTCAATAAATTCTTCTTTTGTATACGCGTTGTCCGTTATGTACAAAAATTCATTCAGATGAGGCATTTGTCGTTCTTCATGTTTGCAAGCAACCATGATCGCAGCACACGCCATTAACTGAATCTCACGCCTGTAGTATTCATGAAAGAAAAAGTTGTCAACCCAACTCTATACATCAAAAAGCTGAAGAATTTTATGAAGAATCAACAAATATGGCATTTACTTGAAAATACAGGACATATTTATGTAGACATAATAACGAATGCGACCAAAGCAATTAGATTAGATATATATGCTCAATCAACCACTTATAACAAACGTAAGAACTTACTACAACGACGTACCTGACCGCATTCTTACACATTAGAACAGTGGGGTAAATTATCAAGATGAGGATCGGAGTGGTGAAAACGGTAGTATCAGCGATAGTAAAATAGATTTGAGAATGAATTGGCGGAATAATCCGACAACTGAATCTCTTCGTAGGAGGTCAATCGAGGAAGATTTAGAGAAAGAACGACTTATCTAAGAATGACAATTACAGAGTTGGGTAGAAACGGAGATAGTGAACATCCCTGGGTATCACTGAAGGTTGCTAATTCATACTAGTTTGTTATAAGCTTGCAAAAGCAAAAAACTAAACAGTAGGTTCTTGAAATAGTTTTCAACTACTATTGATAATTATGGTAAGATTTACGTTGAACAGGGTTTTAAACATGAAATCAAATGAGAATATGTAGTTACTTAGACAATAATTTGGAGCACAGAATGAGCACACAAACTTGACACGACAACGCAAAAAAAAAACATAAAATAACAATTACGTCAACTAGTTGAAACAGTAAATCCGTGGGCTCAGATTTTATTTTGTTAATATTCTTAGGGAGTTTGCTTGCGAACCAACAATAAAACCTATTCGAATCAAACCAATCCAATGTAAATCCTCTAACGTAGGATCTTAATGTTTTTTTCACTAAACTATTCATTCTTTGACTAGTATGAATGATTGAATGAAGTTAATGAGTCAAACAATATCAATGGACTAAAAGGTCATCTGTTGTGCAGATTAGCAACATGATTTTTGTTTAAGGACGCTAATTATTCGAAAGTTATAATGTAACACTGAGAACTAAAAACACGTTTAGATGGGAAGTTGATACGTTTTTACACAATTTAGCGATAACTAAACTTCACGAGAAATCTAAAAACTGTTGTCAACAAAATCATTTTTTTAGTAATAAATGGAATATAGGCAGAAAAAATTACCGAGCAAGTGGTGGACCACGATCTAAAAACGCATATAAAAGACCCCAAGCCAAATGTATTGTTTCATGATTCAATGCGAAATTTTCTTGAACCTCGACTAACCAATCGGCTAGTGTTGTTAACATATCAGCATTGAGATTAGGTTGTTTACCAGCAGCCAAAAAATCATTCACTTGAAAATCTTCCTAAAATATAATAAATAAACAAATGCACTTAACATTGTGATTAACCAGAAGAAATAACAGTTGAAAATGTTATCTGGTGCCCAAGCGGCTATTCAAAGGCAGAATATTAATTACTGACTGATTAGAATTATGAAAGTGTATTATACTGTTACAGTAAATCAGCAAATAATAACACTGATTAGGAATCTCTGTATATAGAATCTTACTTTTGCTTCCCTTGTTTGTTCATAGGCCATTATCCCAACAATATAGTCTGTAGCTTCCATCATACGATCAACCGGGGAGCGATCCAAGGCTGAAATAGCGAAATCCGCTCTTCTGCATTCTGCTAAAAGTTCTTCCAACTGAACACGATCAGCAAATGCAGCTCGAACAATATCGCAAGCCAGCTGTGAAAAAATACAATGAAGTCAGTCATAAAATGTTTACCAAACAAAAATCAATTTCCTCTCGTTACAGTAAGACCCTAACTAATATTGATTTATAACTGAAATTAAACATCATTGAAACTGGGTGAATGTAACATAAATGTTTCAGAGTAAAATAATATCGATTGTTTCTAAAGTATGACGGTTGGAATATTTTGATCAGTTTATTGAGCTTCATTTATGTATAGCGAAAATTACAGACATTTAAAAATCGTTAGACAAATCCATGTGTTGCATAGAAAAACTACGCATAATACTAACCTTTGATTCAAATGGTCGTCTATCATCATCTGAATCTTCCTCAACGCAAGATATCTCCACCTGAGAAGTTGAATCAGATTCGTCATAACGAGGCCGTTTCGATATTGATACTTGTTCGGAATTCGATGATTTACAGCACAAAAGTGATTGTGTTAACGATTTGGATGTAAGTTTGGATTCCACAACAGTCGATTCAGTGTTTATGCTGTCATAACCACTATCTGCACTTGATGTTGAGTTCAAATCACTATGGCCCAATGCAGTTGAAATTACCGATGAGTATTTAGCTTCTGTGTTTAACAACTTCCCATTTTTGTGGACTAGTAAAGTTTCGGAAATAAAAACAAACCAGATTAAGTCGACAACTTCACAACATATGGACTAGCAATAAATTACTGAATATTAGAAAAAAACTCCTTGAACAAATTGGATGAGTGTATGCTTCAATAAATAATACTTTAGGGATTGCAGCTTTTGGTTAACTCTTTATTTACTGTAAGGTATTCTAGTTGTAAAATTCACTTCCCAGATGGGTCAGACAACCTCATCTGTTTAAAAGAACATCCTATGATCATGTTAGTGATTTAGAGAAACACAAAACATGACTTTTTAGTATTGTAGCTTATATTAGGATTTAGCAGAAAGTCAGCTATTGTAAATATCAATGTGGATGAACATTAGTGTTTGGATAAAATATTAACATACGATTTTCAAGAAAATGGATATGGTGAGAAGAAACAACTATTTATTTGAACACATACACATTAATACAAGAGGGCACCAAGTACATACGTGCAATACAATGAGGTTGAGAAGAGATAGAGAATGTGAAGTGAGTATAATAAGAAGAACAACAACAAACAGAAATTAGCGTATGAGTGAAAATACAGCCAGCAATTCTTTGAGTTAAAGCTACGTTTACCTTTACGAAGAAAGTAAAATAAAGTTACAGCAGGATCGCCACTGGTTTTTATTTTGAGCCATATTTGATAACATCTCTAGACAGTGTTGCACCATCTCTAGGACCCCAACCAACGAGTCGTGAAGGAACGACAGAAGCTAGTCCTTTACATATTTCTTGCATACCATGACACCATATCATACACTGACCACCTCTATGCTTATGCAACCGGTCCGAGTCGGCAAATAATGCACGGCGTGGAATTCTCTGGGACGACATTTGTAAGACACTGAAGTCGATTTTCAAAGATAGTGACATCAATTGGATTATCGTCGCTGTGCCCTAACGCACGATGCCAAACCACCGCATTACTAACACGGTGTTGTCACTGGGTGTCAACAATTCTTCGGAGACAACGATGATCAAAAACAGAGTCGTCTAACACTCTCAATTCGGAGAGGTCAGGTTTCCGAAGCATATAGCAAAACTGCTCTCACTGACGCGTTGTAGATCCGGTCTTCTACAACCAGACTAACATCACGAAGGCGTCAAATATGGCCCATATCGGCATAAACCTTTCTGGCTTTCACTGTACGTGGATTTATCTCATAACTCACGCCACCACCAGCACTTATGCAGCTACCCAGACACACGAACTTCTCGACTTCTACCTGCTCACTACCCAGAGTGAGTACAGGTTCAGGGTCCTGCCAGTCTTGTAAATGTACTTTGCACTTTGAAGGTACAAAGCACACACCATACCTATGGACACTAATCGCCAACTGACTAAGTGGGGATTGCATGACTTGGGTACCATCACACAGTAAGACAATATCGTCCATATAGACAAGGTTGGAAAGTGTGTCTCCGGGCAACAGATCAATACCACCTTTACCTACACTCGTCAGAGCTGTTTCCAGAACGTCATCGATGGCAAAGTTGGAGAGGAATAGTGAGATTGATCAACCCTGCCTATCCTCATTACTTGAATGGAACAGTGGAGAGGTGCTTGTACGCTCCCACTCTGTCTGAGGAGTTAGTATTCAGGGCCATCAATATGTTAATTAACTTCTCAGGCGCGCCCTTCTACAACAGATTATCCTGGAGAAGTCCTGTCCAACGAATCGGAGGCTGCCCAAAATGCAAGAAACTCTACGATTGTTAGCCTGCAATAAGTATGATGATGTTCTAACATTTGGCGGAGGGTGAAGGTATGAACAATATATCAACGATCAGAACGAAAACCAGCCTGCTCCTCGTGAGTCAATCTTTTCTAGGTTCTGAACAATCTACGAAGTATGACGGAAACCAATAGTTTAGAGGCAGACTTATCCTCCGATAGTTGTTACAGAAACGAAGTGAACCTTTTTAAAAGATAAGGACAACGATCGACTCATTCCATAATGTTGAGACACTCTTTAATCACCAGACCTTTGTAGACAACTCAGTCGGTTCTTTGACCTGAAAGTCGTCATCACCTTTAAAAAGAGGCCGGAGGCAAATCACCTGGGCTTGATGATTTGCAGCGCTTCAAGAGCTAGGTGGGTAAGTCATCACAGGCCTTGGGGGGTAGGACAGTTTTCTCGATTTTTCTGGAGCAGCAGACCAGTTGAGCTGATCCTCGGAGAACTGTCTATCGTCCAAGACGTCGATAGATGTTGGTGATTGGCATCCGTCATCTTCACAGATTGTTTTACTCACACCACTGACTTGGATGAGTCGAAAGAGCTTCCGGCTTTTACCAAATGCAGCTGATGCTTCCAACTCATTAGCACACTCTGACCACTAGGTCTCTCGATCCCCACAGAACGCTGACAAACACTACTTGAAGTTACCAATTCCAATGACAATTTCCCATAAGCTCTGACTCAACCAATAGTGTTTGAAAAGTGAGCCTATACGGGGTTAATACACCTACACTAAGCCTTAATCTATCCTCAGTGAATGTTAGAAAGATTAGTTAGCCACAAAATGAACCCTGAGTACAATTTGGAAAGAAATGAAACATTTCCTGATATAACCGAAAATCTCTTTGAGGATGCCAATTACTCAAACGTATTTTTAGCGACGAAATCGTTATATGAAGTGTACTTAGCAGTTTAAATTTATTTAGAATGGTATTGGATAGACTTTAACAAACAACCAGAGTTTGCACCCTGAGATAATTGAACTTCCGATTATGTACGAAAATCTGAATAAGAATTTGAGAAAATTTGTGTTCACTAACATATCCTTACCACATAATATTCAATACCTCGAAGCTTATTTCTTAGGGAAACGAACTACTTTACTGTCATAGTAAAAAAACTAACTGTACTGGGATTGCAGATAGGATTAATCGCTGTTGAAAATTGGCATGACTGCTAACATACTGTTGCTTGCATTTACTGGCTTGACGATTGTCAATGGTAAACTAAGTATTGTTCCTATTTCAGCCCCCAAATGCCCTGGTACGGCCGACAATGGGGAGAGTTCGCCCTCCCTCTCCAAATGCTCTCACATGGCCACGTGTATATAGCCTCTGCCACACAAGTCCTACTCACTGCCTTCTCGCACCAGGGTGTTGTTTACAAAATTGAGAGGACGAAAAGCGAATGTCTGGCGCTTTAACCGGACTGGTGGACACGGAAAGTCCACCTAAGGGAGTTGGAAAACCATGATTCCAAACCAATGGTGCACATGGGCTCCAGTATCCTGAAGGAACAAATGGCGTATGAATTAGTCGTCGGTCACCGGCTACCATGGGACTGCATCTCCTTACGACGCTTCACTGCCTTGTGGATCAGATCTTTGGGTCAAAGGCTCGGGGTGTGGCCCCCTAAGAAAACCACCTGCTTCGGTTTGGGAACCCGGGCAGTATCACAGCCCTCACACCAATCAAATGAGATTTGTGCGGCGCATATGTATCCGGTGCCCCCTTGTACCAATATTTATGTGTTTAAATAATAATAATAAGTATGATATATTCGCAAAAGCCTACAAAATATTAGAATACTATTGACTTCTGTGTGCAGAAAGGTGGTGATTCGAATGACCACGTGTACGTTTCAGATTAATTACTGAATACCACTCTTTCTCCCATTACAGAGATTTATCTTGTTTTCAGGGATTAAAAACTTGGGAGTCTTCTCAGTTGTGTGGTAGCCGCTGACGAGAGATTAATGCAAGTCAGTTATCAAGGGAAGATATGACGAGGAACATCTTCAGCTATTTCCCCACACCATGTAAGCAGAGTGGGAGGCAGTCATTCGTTTACTAGTCGTTTGTTGTTTTAGACGACCTATACAAATGACGAGTTAAAAACTACTGTTTTACATTATCTCAGATTAGAGGGAGTTTACATCTAGTTCCTGATTATTAAAGACCAGAAACGAAAAATGACCGGTGGTCTGATATATATAGTGAAAGGTGGTTTTAGGAAAACCCGAGACTTGATTTCCGAAGTAGTACCAGGACAATGCAGAGGTGGGTTATTATTTAAAACACTTGCATTCCAACCAGTTGGTGGCATGATTGAACCCAACTTCACCTATTTCGGTAGCCATGAGACACCAGTATTTTGTAGCTGAATACATGAAACTTATGCTTACCAAACGAGTTGTTTCAAAAGACTGAGTCAAGAAACACTTCATTTACGAATCGATGGGTAAAAGTGGTACTTAGAATAAGCAAAGATGGGCATGAAAGGGTCACAGTGACAGTAGTAATTGTTAGTTTCGATACTACTCCAAACAATTGATAATGTGGTTTTTCGAAGCTCTTAATTGTTTTCAGGACGTTACATTGACAACTTCTATTTTGATGAAACTACAATTAGCACTTCACGGCCAGAAGCGTGTTGATAAAGACTACGATTGGACTCACCAGTATGTTACTTAGTAATTACTCTCATCTACCATAAAAGCACAGAACGAAAATCAGAAAGCATCCCACTATTTGGTTTTTCAGACGCCCTACATAACATGGTCAATAAGATAACACTGAGTAGTTAGGAACCATCATGTAATAGGTTGTAGGCTCATAACATACACAAATCCTTCCCATTTATATTTACGATTACTTTATCCAAATTAAGTTGAACACTGTGGCACGAAGATGTAATTGCCGCCAGGGTTATCTAAGAAATGTCCATGAAAAAGAAATAACATGCGTCCACAAACAATCTGATAAAGCCGTATGCATCACCGAGTCTTATTCTTGACTGAGGATGATACAATGAGAAGTGACTTTATGAATTAGTAATCCACTTTCCATGACCTCAAAAATTTAGATGAATTTGTTTCTAAAAAAATTTTGACGTGTTTTTGAACACGTGATAAGGGTGAGTCATAAATTCACAAACTGAAATATTTGAACACTACTCAAGAATGGCAGTTGTACATGATACTATATGCACGTCCTCGTTGTAAGACGTATTAACCCATAACTTGACCCCGTAAACAACTTACTTAGATTGAAGTGAGAGCCGATACATGTCTCACGTGCCAAATCGTCCTAGTACAACATATTGTTAAGAAATGTGAAATTTACCCGTTGTCTATTTGTTAAGTTTCCCAGAACAGTGCGGTCACCCAGAGGCCTTTTCGTTTCATACATTGCACTACATTTTTGAATCACATTCCCTTGGTTATGAGAGTTTTCTGACTGGCGATAGCTGTTTCGACGATCCAGATCCATAACATACACTGATGTCCCAACAAATTAATATGGGAGATTAAATGAACAAAATAGGGTTTTAAAACACTTTTCTTTACTAAAGTGTTAGACTCTTGGGATTTTAAAAACCTGATTGGGTATAAAATGAAGGTGAAACCTTATCGCAACATGGTTGCCGCAGCTGATCTACGAATCTCTAAACCGGCGGTAAATTTACAATTGTGCTATTCCGAGTCAACTAAACAAACTATATTATTAGAAACAATAGATCTAACACTCTTTCTCTAAGCTGTTAAAACGATGTCCGAAGACGTTTAGAGCTTGGTTTGTGTTCGAATATAATTTAAAATGCCCTACTCAATCATCTAATGGATTTCAAATCAAGAACGGTTACACACTACGTTTCAAATTCTAGAAAGTCCAAGCGTATCAAAGGACTGAGGACAGAATCGAAGATTTGCCTGTTTAGCAAGCTTCCATTTCTAATATTATTTGATAAGTTGTGCCCCAATGTAGGAATTTGTCTATGAGAAAGCAGGAAAAAGTTCTAGCCTATTCACGTACACTTCATTTTGTGTATGTGTGAATTTACTAACCACTCTAACTTACATGAAAAAGTGTCTTTCCTGTTTTCGACTATGTTCCTATTTACTTATGCTTTTATTTACATGCTCATTTGATTATATACTTTCAATCACGTGTCACAGCTCACACATTTCTCTTACTAACTTAAATTTTAGTTATTTAAACCGCTCATTGACTCTTTTGTTTGTGAACATGAGCTTCCTGGACATTATCCATTCATTCACATAAATTTGTATTTAATTTTATTCGCTCCGTGTGTTTGGTGGTCTTCCGATTTGTGCTGTACGGTATTGAACTTAAGTCGTGGCTTCTTATTGTCTTCTGAAATTTATACACCGTGGGGAGTTGTTCAGCCACGGTGCCAGAAAGACTGAAGTATGAAGTAAAGGAACTATCTGAAAGATACTTCGTAGTATGGCTATATATTCTTTCACTTCTGTCACGTTTTAGTCGAAATTATGTATATTTATTACGTAAAAATGTATACCTTTACTGGACACTGTCGCATTACCGCACGTAATATGTTACTTAATGATAAAAATTAAACCTTCAGCAACAGACTTTCACAAAATGGCTAGGTTATCTCCACCTTCTAAACTTCGTTTACATATGCGGTTACCATGTTTAATAATATTTTTATCCAGTTTTTTTTACCAAAGTTGCCTCACAAGTTAACAAGTGATTCAACTTTCTTAGTACTTCAATGTCATGTCGTTTTCGTTTTCGGCTTTTGATGTACAGTAAATGTTTGAAAACTTCCATCTAACCTGAAGACTTCTTCACAAAACTAACTATAGTCTCTGTATATGTTTATACTTACGAAGTGTGATATGGAAATTATTCTTCTAAATGAACGTTCTACATGGTTGTTAGCATCAATAACAACGATGTTGTTTTGCCATAACACTATACCAGATACCTGGACCAGTGTAATTATTTGACTCCGATGTTGTGCTTTGTGTATTTTACTCAAAGCAGGCTGTGCAAGTAAACGTCAAACTTAAAAAATAAGCGGGGAGCTTTTTTCTGTCATTGCTCTAAGTCAAATCACGCAACTTATCATAATGCGATGATTTAGTACTTGTGGTGTTGAGAATACAAAAATGCTATTGGTTTGAACTATATGAAGCAGCATTAGCTAATTTCAACGCTATAACGACTCCTCAACATCGTAGAAGCTAAGTTAAAACGATTTTTTAACACCATATATGGTTACTGAGACCTAAAAACCGTTAAATCTGTTCGATTCAGTTGATTAAATATATAAACGAACTTAGTCGATCGACTGACCTATGTGACTGTCCAACGTTTCTATTCGGTTGTTACCTAATAGTTGATTTTTATACATATATCAGCTATCCAAATACTTGATGATTAAGAACCTGTCCAGCTTAATTAATGATCTGGTGATTCAATCATTCGTATGAATTATCAGTTTGTGCGGTAGAGGGAATTTCCAGTAGTTTAACCGACACTGTCTCACCTACTTAACAATGACAGAGTTTGGCAAAAACACCATCGACATGAGTCCAGAGTGGCAAACCTAGGTTTCTTGTTCTCTCTTTCATATTGTTCGACTCAGCAATAAAACTACTAAGCAGCACTCGCGCTTTATCATTTTGTAAAGAAAACCTCATCTCGTCACCTAGGCTTTTGATTCGTTGTTAACTTCCCTTACTGATTATAAGGACATTCATCAGTTTTAAAATCCTTCATCTATTGTCTTAAGCAGATAACTGTCTCTACTCCGCTGGTGACGGCTTCTCAATAGAACCCAAGTAAATCCACGCTGAAGTTAATCACTAGTGAGCATATGATTACCAGAATGCGGTTGGGGTTATACATTAACACCTTTGGATGTCGGCTCAGTGGTCTATATGTTAAGTGGTCGCGCACGGGACCAAAAGTCCTGGGTTTCGAGTCCAGAGTACCGGATCGTGGATGTGCATTGCTAAGGAGTAACATACTAGTACGAAAAACTGTCCAATCCTTCCAGTTTTCCTATGGTGGTTTAGCTTAGATCGACTCATGATTTCTATAACTGAAACATAAATATAAGAAGGACTCAACACTTACGAACAGGAAGCTGTCAACGACGATAACTACCTTTCAACTTTAGGTTGATGACGGCACAGTCACCAACGTCGGTTGGTCATTTACTTATCCTAATATCAATGTATCAACATTAACCTCACCAGAATACCTACGTTACTTATCTGAAAAAATGCTGGTCGAATCCTGATGCTATTTATTTCAATACGACTTATCTGGGCACTAAAAGTTGTATTATTTCATATTAAAACAACCCGTACGTAATCTTTAAGCACATCGACAAATGTATAATTCTCAGGTTTATTATGATTTTCCATTTTTTGATTAGTCACTTTGACCTCCTTTCGATTTATCCATCAGATTTTGAATGTTCCAAGGATTCTTACCCACTTTTTATCAAACTTCGGTGAGCGTCCACACCTGGTGAATTTTGCATTAGTTCAAGAAGTCTTCGAGTCTGATGGTTGGTTTTGAAGTGTCGCTGGGACGTCACCGAGTCTTAGATATATCAGTCCCTAGGCTAAACTACTTCTGCTTTACAGCACAAGCCACTGACCGTTTGAGAATCTATAGAACATTGTCAATTTCAAGGATAACTAACACTGATTAATCACTCGCTTGCCATCAGTCCAGGCAAGGATTCAGGCAAAGATATATAAAGTTTTACTGAAATTTAAAATTCAACCCCTTAAGTACTAAAATTTTGTTTTCGCTGAACACATTTTGCGTGCACTTAAACAGTAAATGCAAAAACAGAAAGACTCTTTATTATGCTTTGTATCTATGTTTAGAAGAGACAAAAATAGTACCAAAATGGTAGTGAGCTTAAGTGCCATCCTACTCGTGCTTCTTGAAATGTTTAACGTTTTGTGTATGAATGTTACATTCATTTTTATACTAAATATACAAGTGATTTACACCCAAACAATCCAACGAAAACTATAAGTCCAAAACAACAATATAGAGATAGTTATAACAAAGGAACGAATAATCTTCAGTTGAGATGAATGGTGTGTGCAGGATAGGCCAGTGAGATTGAACATCGTCCCATGTATTTCCGCTAATAGAAGAAAACAGCAATGAAACTGGGTGGGTGAACTTCCCAAATAACGACAAACTATGATAATAATCTGGATTGTTACCATGTCCGGCCAAACCAAATATTTATGTGGAACCAAACATTCATCACTTGGAATTTTAAGTCACCATTTGCTTTCTAATTATTTTATAACTATACTGCGTCAATTCATCAGGCTCACCTAACTCGACTGATTTTTTCTCGAAGAGGCAAACTCTTTCCGATTTATGATCTTAGTATGACTCAAGGGACAGGTGAGTATATAACTGTTAGCCGGACGGAAGGCAGGAAAATCATACCTCACTAAAATGGCTTTAACAGCCTGTTGGCTGAACTTCATTAGATATTCTTGTCTTATTTTCTCACATCCCATTCTATTCCTAGGTTAGACTCTGATAGAGAGGACGGGCAAAACAAGCCATATGCGATTATTCGTGAAAAAAAGGTAAGCGATGCAGTGATAAGATAACAAGTCAGTAAGTTATATGGCGCACACAATCTGCCCCCGATTATTGACTGACTGGTAGCCGCCGTTGTTTGTAAATGTAAGAAGGTCAAACAGAACGAGTTTAAGTAATTCTCGACTAGGTTGTGGAGACCAATATGACATGTTTTTATCTAATAAGTTGATGGAGACCAAATTTTTACAGAAGTTGGTTCTAGAAGGTATTTGGCTAACAACTTGGGTCAGGTGGTTAAGAATTGCCTGAAAACATCCTACTAATCTTAAATCACTATAGCTCAAGTATTCACTCAGTTCCTCATTTCAATTAATCGCTATATTCCCTATTATCCTACAACGAATGTTGAAATTCTTTTATATTTGAACTCATAACCTCGCGCCACGGTTGTCCGATTCCACGATCCAAATAAAAACCTACAGTAAACACTGGTCTGGCTTTTCCCATCTATAAAATGAGTAATAACTACCAGCAGTAACTTGACGTTTTCTCCCTAACCTTCTCATAGTAACACTTTTCTTCAATAATGTCATGCTTTTCCTAAATGGTCATCAAATTAACCAGTGTCTGGACATGGCGAAAGGATAATTCACGTTTGGTGTTAACCGCATCATGTAACTTCGACGTAAGCTAAATCGCGTTATTATCGTCCTACTTGGGTATACAGTGACACTCAAACAGATCACCAACGTTGGTGATGCACTAGTCTAATGTATTATTGTTGTGCTTCGTTGTTGGGGTTCACTGTGGCCTAAGATGTTACGGATTAAGGAACGAAAATGATTGAGCTACTCTAATGTGATCGGCTTTCTTTGGAACTGACAACGGTTAAACATCTCCAACATACCAAACCTGGACAGCCTATACAGGAAAACGAGATTGCATGTAGTGGATATTTGTTATAGGACGAGCGACTGTGACGAAACTGGTACAAAAGCTGCTACTATGGTAGCAGAATATGACTTTCAGGTATGTAACAATTTGGCAAACTGGAAAAATTGACAATCAATCAGAGGTCAAAAGTCGTGCGGAAAATCGTATTGACAGAAAGTGTTCGAGTGGCTACCGTCCCTGAAGAGATTTAAGCCCTTCCAATAAATTTCGATTCTTCTTGCAACCGCTTTAGAATCTCTTCTGTAGCTCACATTCTAAGTTCTCCCTCTTAGATTTATGTTGGGAATGGACGTAAAAAAATTTTTCTGAGATGTTTAAGCTGTTTTGTAGTATTTTACTTCATTATAGGTTCAGTTCTGATATTCCTATGGTCCGAGATATACAGAATCACTATATTCACAGTTTCTACAGATATGTCGAACTTTCGAGCAACGACTGATATTATAAAGTTTTGTGAAGCTCTTTCCATAACACATTTGCACTTTAGAAGTAAAGAGGTAAAACTATGTGTCCCTTAATGATGGTAATGACAAATGAAACTGACAGCATGGAGAGAAACTCCGCCATCAAACTGGTTAGGAATCAACTTTAAACTTACTGCGCCTCGTTTACTAGGACGGGGTGCTTTGTCACCTTCAACACACGGTTTTTAATTTTGGGGAGGCGGCGTCACTATGCATACATTAGGTTTGGTAATCTGATAGGCCAACTACTTTTGGCTCTACCGTAACCTCCATAAATTTGTAATGTACATCTTGGTTACATAATTGTTATGAGCTACAAGTTATAACTTGAGGTTCTGTAAACACTCGTTAGATGGAAGCTTTATGGTTTCGGCGTCATTAACTATTACACTACTGGGTTTTAGCAAGTTTGACATCTCACCCTTGGCTTGTGAGAAAGAGGTTACATGATGGTTTAGGAACCTATCTTATAAATAACTCATAATGGTACCAAAGTACGTCTTCCTTTGAAGCCTATGTTTGACTGTTACTGCCTTCTTCAACATTTTTAGACTTGCTGCCTTTCTCAGACTACTGAAATTAGCAGATGAATCGCCGCAGTCGGTAGCTTTTTGCAAGTCAGTTATTTAGGCCATACTAGTCTTAGTACATATACCATCGGCTGAGCACTCTAGTTCAAGCCGTCAGACGCAGGTCGTCTAATAAATAGATAGCTTCGACACTATGTGCTACGATGCCTCTGCCTAGAATTTAAATATACCTTTCATCTCCATCATATTCGATTTCTGATTTAGTTGGCATTGGGATCATTTCGCACAAAAATTGGTTTTGATGGTGGTACTGTCATATCTCAATGCTTCTGCGTTACTTTCAGAATTGGTATCTTTTCAACGTGGCAACTATATCCGTTATTGTCTGTTTTTTTCTTCATCCGATGCCTGCACACAGTTTTAATGTAAAAGTCCGAGTTAGCATGTTATAGGTTGTCTTAAGAGAATAGCCAATCCAGCATAAAATTAGAAACATGAGTCTGAATAGTGAGTGTAGGAGAACAGATTCAATGTCACAGATTGATTGATTTCTTCTCAGGTATAAAGAGCCTGATACAAACCAAATGTTCTGCCTTACAAACACGAGTGGATTGAAGTCATCGCCCTCACCATCAACGCTTGATGGTCAGTAACTCCACCCTCCCTCCTTTTGTGATGTTAGGCTCATTTAAGCTTTTTTGGATATATATCATACCTCACACAATGCTCTGTGTTTCACATCCTGTTGGAAAATACTATTTCCAAAGTACCATTTTACAAGCTTATCAGACAGTTACAAATTATGGACTGTGTGTAAGGCTTCGATACAATACTTTAATTGACCATAGTATAGGCTGCCAATCAGATTATAGGCATTAAGAAGGGTATAATGTAGGATAGTTGCTTACCAAAGTAGGTGGAAAAGTGTAGATATATATTAGTTACAGATAAGGTAGGATAACGAGTGCTGAAATAATATTAATGGGAATGTAACATAGTGTACAGGAGAGTTTCTTTTGACTTTTTAGGGTATTTGTAAGCGTCATTTAGCGACCGAGTATTGATAGATCCAGTGAGTTGACTGTTTATTTCAATTTAAAAAAAATTAGGTGTGTGGAGTATCTAATACAACTACAAAGGAGGGAAATAAGGCAATTCAGTTTATATATGTAGAGAACCTATTATGTTTTTGTGAGTCGCGGATGTATAAGTTTGTGCTAGATCTGTGCAAGTGGCGGCTTGATCAATAAGTCCTACAAATGTATGTAATTTATCTGTCATGCGTATTGCAGAGGGAAGATTGTTCCATAATAATGCATACTTGATGAGGAAGAGGTTTTTCCGAGTTTTTGATCTATATTCCTCAACTTTGACTGTGGATACTTTGTCTCGAAAATTATATTCATATGAGTCTTAGTAGAGAACTATATTACATGTGGAATAAGTAAGGTTTTTGAGGATTTTGAAATAGAGAATGAAATTGGACCTAAGCTCTCTTCTCCGGAGGGGTTCAAGTTCAAAGATATGGGATCGGGATTTGTAGTCAATGAGTGAGTCGTTCTTAAGTATTTTGCGAGTGAAATTTCGTTGTATTCCTCCCACTTCAAGTATATCGGATGGGCGTAAGTTTGAAAAATAAGAACGAGCAGTATTCGACGACAGGTCTGACACAGACTTCATAAAGAATGATTTTAGTTTCGTTTTGAAAGAAATTACGAAGAATGAAGCCAAGCAATCTCCGCATTTGAGATGCTTTGGTTGAGATATGTTCTGAGAAGTTAAGACTGTCTGAGTAATGTACCCGTATGTCAGTTACTGATGTCAGTCTGGGCAATGTGTTCTTTCTAAGAGCTAGTTTTATTTTTAGAGACGTAGTCTCCAATACATAGCCGACTGCATTTTTCTGTGTTGAGCTCTAACCTTCAGCGTTTGTACCAGTTGTCTACCATGTTGAGTTCATGTTGGTTGTTTGTATAGCACCACTTACATCGCAAAAGTCAGTTTTATAGATGACTTTCAAGACATCAGTGTAGAGGTAGGTCTTACTTGTGGTAAAGCACTTGCGTATATCGTTGATTGCTTATCACGTAGCAACTGAGAATACTTACATTATGGTTTGATCTCCTGTATGTCAAAAAGTTGAACGCGGGAACACTTGTACTTCCCGGGAAGTGTGTGTTTGCTAGTGGTTGTTTTGACAAGTTGACCACGCAGTTGTTTATGTTTTCTTCTATGGGTGGTTTTGAGATCTTGATTAGTTTATTCTTTGTTCTCTGTGTCGTTTGCCTGATGCCTCAATGGTTGTTGTCAAGATTTCCAAATATTCTGTCGTGAGTATGCTTTGTAGCTTCCTTTTTTATTCCTCTATGACGTTGGTATTTGTGGATCTTTTTAATGTGAATCCGTTATCATAAGGTGTACCATTTTTCCTCCACTTTGCTCAGCTATTCTTTATCGCATTGGGCAGTTGATTGGAGGTTTGTATTTTACACTTCTTGGTAGAACATGATGACGAGGACACTTTTAGACAAAACAAAGGTGTTCTTGGGTGTAAGCCTGCCTTTTGGCGAAATTCTTCCATTTTTGAACAACGAGAAGCGTACTACGCTCATATGATTTTGAAATGGTAGAGAATATTTGTAGCTCAGGTGGGTGATTATGATGGAATTTTGTTCTCTGAGCTGGATGGTTTGATCGTGTGGCTCTCGTCGTTCTTCTGAACGACATCATAATCAAAAACCTCGGGTAGAAATGGTGTTCGAATTTCTCCACATGCAGTTCACAGCTTGTCCTGTACACTTTGATGTTGGTTGGTCCTTGTTGATCTTAAGTCTGTCATTGTTTACTTCTTTGTTTTGATTGTATCTCCCATAGGTTTGACTTGTGGTCCTATGTTTGTGCATAATTCTTCTGATTGGTTGATAAATTGGATTGATTTCAATGTGCTTGTATATTGCTGATTGACCTCAGTATCAAGCTTCTGAAAATTCTCTGGTGTTTTCGGAATTGCCTCTATCCGAATTCTCCACATTTTTCCAGTCGAATGTGTGTCCACAGTTGTCCACGTGCATTGATATAAGTGAAGACATATCATGATGTTTGACTGCTAATTGATGTTCATGCACGATGAAGAGGACGCCCGTTTTGTCCAATGTAGTGTTTTTGCAGTTGGCACAGTTTATTTTGTAGATGATGTTTGATTTTTCTACTTTTTTCATTTCATCTTTTGGTTTACATAGCTTTGTTTGTGGCGATTTTGTTGGTTTGTGTGCAACACCTATTCCGAAGGTTTTCAGAAGTTTCGTTTTAGTTTCTGATACGCCTTTTATGTCAAGTAAGGTGGTCTGTTTGTTGATTGCCGTACTTGACTTTGTTTCTGATGACGGGTGGAGCCAGAATTTTTCGGCGATGTTGGTTGGTTATCCGTTCTTTTGAAATATTGTCTTCATTTTTCGTGCCGCAAGTGTGTTTCAGTGTGTCCTCTCCCTCTTGAACAAAGTTTGTACGCACTTGATTTTGTGAGTTCTTGAGTTGTTGCTACTGTGATTGAGAATTCTATCTGTATGGTACCATCGGCTAATGAACAGTCTAATATTTCTACACAACGCAATACGTGGACTCACATTTCTAACCTCCTGCCCAACCATGATCTATGACCCAGTCTACAAACTCAGAAACAACGCATATACACTGCTTACAGTAAAACACTATGTTTTTACTGTGCCGTATAGCTTATTTTGGAATAGGTTGCCAATACCTATCCGTAACTGTGACACTACCATCAAATTCAAAGCACTAATAACACTGTTACTTGATACTAAGGAGCTTCGTCAACTATTCCCTGAACCTCCTCCCACCATTGAGGCACTTTATTGTGGACCGCCTTATATCTAGACCGGTCATGAATATAACGGCCCCCACTTGTCACTGATATAAATATAACCAAATGATAGAACACATGGTTTATCCTCTCCCATTATCCATCGATTATTATTTGTGCCATTATGCTCCTACTCCTCGCTTTCAAATGAGCAATCTCTCTAATGCTTAAAATAGCATTATTCTTCCTAAGCGTCATGTCCTTTTTTCCATTACAAATAGACAGATAACTCACTAATCTCATGGATGATGATCTATCATGGCCGATCATAGGAAGCTAATGTCCTAAATTCTTGTGAGTTGCCTAATGTTTTGTTTTCTTATCCCGAAAATTTACAATCGTAAACTCTTTCATATTCTTTGATTTGCTATCTGTCCTTACCATAGCCAAACCACATATAATTTTATCAGTACCTTATAACTTATAGCCTTAGTTTTCTTCATAGCACTGTGATATGCCAAATGGATGTCTAACTCACAATACAGAGGCTTCAGTCGTCTGACTTGCTTGTAACATAGGACTAGTAGAGACAGTGTATTCCAACAAAGGGCTTAGATTGAAGCAATATTCATGAGTATTACATTATTTTAAGGTCGAGTATATAAATACTGGGGTGGTTTATGGTCAATATGTGACAACCAGAAAAGGTCAAAAATATTGAGCGCGGGAACCAGCAATCAGGGTGTCAAGGAACGGCCATGCAGGCTTAGTCACTCCACATAACGCAATGCTTTTTGTATGGAGTATATTACTCTCTTCCCAGCCCAAATGTATTCTTCAGAAGCGTTAGACGTCATATTGCTGATCGTCACGATAGGAAGAGTTAGTGTAGAAAATGATGCGATTTCCACATAAGATCTTATCAATTAAATATTCACATCATGACTAATCTAAGATTTTCAGATTAGATATGTTATTAGAATAGTGTTAACATCGAATGATACCATAGCTTCACATTTAATAACAATAATGAATTACTCTCAAATAACAGCCTGTCACATGAGGCATGCTGGTTTATAGGTGCTATCAAATTGTTCCAGATCATACAAACCTCACTGTAATGCGTTATTCAGTTGGAAAGACATTTTGTAAGGTACATCATTCACAGGATCAGAAGGAAAATACTTCTCACATATAGATGCAAATAATTCCTACTGTCAACATGAAAGGAACTGGAGTACATTTTGAAGTTGCTTTGATTTGCGACAAAAGTCACCTTGCAAATTTTGATCATTTTGAATCTACACATGTGAAATGAAAAAAATTAACTTTTTCACCGATGATGCTAAGGTTGACTTCAATAAAGCTTCAACTACCAAGCCAGTTTTTTCTTTATTCAGGGAACAGGAAAAAGAGTATGTTTTACAGTACAAACGTTTTGGTTGTAACCTTGAATTAACTGCACTTCCTACAGAGTAATCCTATTACAAGAGAAAGTGAACAATTAAGCTTCAACAACGTTCACTCATGACCCTATGAAATCGATAAAAATGAAAATGATCTCAAATAACTTCGACAAAAAGGAAGAAAATCATTTATGTATCAGCATACCGTTTTCAGTACTATATTTTAAAACTACACATAAACATAAACTTTCAGTTTCTTTTTGAAACGCCTCCATTTATAAAGTTCTTTGTTCATTCATACCATATTTACGCTCGTTTTCTTTAACTTATTAGACTGCTCTTGATTGAAAAGTACCCTAGTAAAAGATAATTAGACCAAGTGATCATACCTTAACTAATCCACCACAAATGACTTAACTCCAGTAGTCATGAACATTATCTGGTTTGCTTGGCGTCCTTTCTTTTTCTTACCCCCTTTTTCACTCCCCTGAAGATTTGTCACCGAAGAGACATATGGAGCGGGTGACTTCGTCCTGCCCCATCATTAGTGTGTCAGATATTCCGGAGGGATATAAGGATGCAGTTTCTAGAAGCTCTCAACTTTTCGTGGATTTATTCTGGACCATCAGTTGCACGTCGCAACGCAACCTCCATAAAAACGTTAAAACTTTCCTATTGACAATCGGAGTCTTACTAATATTATTTGCATTCATATGTGTTATATCCGGGTTTTTGCTCTCTTCCGTTATTGAAGCACGGTATGTCAATCTACTTGTAACTTACGAACCCAAAATAACAGTTGAACCAAACTCCAATTCAGGCACCAAAATTTATTCGCAAACTACAGACAATCGACCCAAATGTCGTCCTAACAATGATCATAACAATAACATAACAAACCTTCAATGTTTTAGGTTCCCGGAACAAAAACGTCCAAATGCCAGACCGAAGACAAAGGTAAATCAAGATGTTCGATGTCGACGATATAAACAAACAAGTTCAGAAGTTGATTAAAACAAACACATCCAAAAACACTGTGCACTTATTAATATTCAACATAAAATTTTCTAATCAGTAAAATGTCTTCGCTTCTCCTGTAACAATATGAGGGGAGTGTTATTCCCCACAATTCTATCACCAATGTACCTTATAAAATATTAACTTGAGTAACCTACTACAGTGAAAACCGTATCTCCTATGACAATTTGATCTTGCCTGTAAATCGGCGTGCCTCAAGTGGCAGACTGTTATTTGAGAATAAATTATTGTTACCTCCTCTGTGTGAGGTCTTATGGATTAGGTATATCTAGCCTGATGTGACTATAATCTACTATATTGGATTGTCTATCGTTCCAGTAGCATAGATAAGTACGCTCATACCAACCAAGATCTGAATCCTACATTTCCATGTGAACCATATCAGCCAATCAACCAGACTAAACTCACAAGCATGTTAAACAACTGGGACTATAAAAAAATGGAAATCATAAAAACGGAACATATGTGTCTGTAAAACGGTACTGAATATTAATTAAACTAACCATTTACGTCTTATGTAGCTGTAAATCATAAATATGCGTGACCTGTGTCAATGATTTTGGTCCAATTAAATTGGACTACGATGATATGACCTCCTAGGTCATAGTCGAAGTCACTCCCGCAGTTGATAACTAAGCTGATTTTTCTTATTGGGATAAACAAGCTAACTGGCTCTCTTGATAATTAGCTAGAAAAAACAGTCTCTGTGGGAAACAGGATATATTAGTAATAACATGTTGGAGGAGTACGAAGTAGGCTTATTGCCGCATTTGCTGTGCGTTGATTGTCCCTGCACTTAACGTGGGTGTTCATCACCCAGAGATCTGGTTGTTGGGTGATTTGGCTAGAGTCAGTGACATTTCGCTGGCTTTACATGACCATCGCCACTTTAGGATCACGGAAATCTGTACTTGGTAGTCTTTTAAGAAGAACTTTAGATATGAGTAGATATGAAACCTGTAAGCCGAGGAAACCCATAACAATGTCATATATGCTTCCGTGAAAAGGTATCTGATTCAATCGTAATTAGAGAACAGGAGCTCAGTGAAAAGGCTTTTTTGATTTTGAGGTAGACCATATGAGCATTGGTTCCGGTGATTGGGGCTATTCCTCCTTGACTGAATAAAAACACGTAATGATTTTACTACAACTAATAATTTCTTAGGTAGTCTGGGTTATCTAAATAGAACAATCCCATGTGAAAACTACGTCAGGGATCCGTGGGCGAACCTCAGCAGAACTGCGAATTAAATGGCTCAAGTTGAAATTTTGTCTAATCCTTCATTTCTGTGAGTGAGTGGTTCATGGAATTCCTTCAGAAGTATCGATACCATAAACTCTCCTTAGTATATTGCTTTAAGAAAGAGACAGAAAATTATGTATTATTTCACGAAATACTCTTCCAGAACAGGGAAGGTAGTCAGAGGCATGGGTCGAGAGGCTATTGAAGCCAAAAATCCTTACAAGACGTCGTTATATATTGCTCCATTCCTCGTTGTCCCCTTATTCCAGTTCTATTTGTCCATAAGATTTTTCTTCTAGGTGTTCTGAACTATTACTTGGCAAAATAAAAATTAATTAACTGGTTTATATTTACTGATCACAAAGAGTGTTGTGGTTAAATTAGGAAACCAAACGAGAACACAATTAAATGTTGAAACCGCTCACTATGAACTTGTCTGAATACGGGCTCAGGTTACGGTGATGGTAATTTTACGTGATATAAGGTCAGAGTTTTACGGAGAAGTTGTTGGAAACGTAAGTTAAATCGAAAACCTTTCTAGATTTGTAGAGAGTTCTTGTATGTGTTTATCCTGATGTTGATGGTTTGTGTACATGGAGGGTTTTGAAGGTATGTCCATTCCCTAATTTGATATTATATTAGGAACTTTTCAAACATCGAAATGTGCTTTACACACTTGTGATTGTAAAGGATAAGGGTGATTTAAAAGATACTTATTCAAAAAATCGTGACTTTGTTGGTTAATAATTACTCGTTTTTGATTTCAAACCGTAGTTCCAGGTGGCAGTGTTTATAAATTGTGGGGCGAACTTCGATGTTGTTGGTAACTTGGACCCTCAAGAGGAGTGCATCTTTTATGTTTGTGATAGGTAAGCGTCGTGTATATATTTCTCCACCGTTTAGCCACCGTCCGATTCATATTAATAACTTCTATAACCAACGTCAGATTAAACTCTTATGTCTTAATGAAGACACCACGCTAGTGCCAAAATTCGAAGACGTGTTTCGGGAGTTCTCAGTAACTTCTTTTCGACAGGCTACATTTTGTAGAGTGACGAGTCGGATGAGGATTCTGAGGAGCAACAGAACAGAAGATTGCAACCCGATGATATCGAAAAAAGAATAGAAAAGAGGAAATGGAACAGAAAAAGACAAGAACTTTTAATGGACTATGAGAGCTTTTCATACCATAGTGTTGCCTCTTCTGTAGTCATGTTTGACTTAGCTTGGAAGCTCTCCCAAGAAAACAACTGCTTATTATGGTGGGTCACCAAAATACTGATAAAGCGCTCTTTGTAAATACTGTAAAGCTTTACGATTTTCATGGAATTGAACACCAACACCGAATGCTATTTGTGTATGATGTTTAGTTAATGTCCTCCTTGACTTCTGCTTGTTGGAGTCGACCACATTACATCTGAAGTCCGTTTTTAACGTTAGTAGGTGTGGTTAGAATGACAAGAAAAACTAAGTTTTTCAACAGGAATCTTTCTGTTTACTGACACTTACTGTGTGTACTTGCTAAACACCACTACTAAACACATGTTTGGTCACGACCTTTAAGCTTCCAAAATGTTTTACTGTAATGGAGTTATACCATCGTGTACTTAAAACGCTGGGGTCAAGAATTGTGATTCAGCTGTTTGACCACTTGTTTATTGTTGTCAGTTTGTGGAACCAGCTAAGTATTTAGTTCCAAGATAATTGTAAATATAAGTGTAACTCAACTCTTCCTCTTTGGCTACTTTGTCATAGCCTAGAAATACTTCCCTCGGTGTGTGCAAAATGCCACAATTCAGTCGGTGATGGGCTTAAACTTCATCTTCTTGATCGGAAGCTTCACCATCAAATTGGTTACTCTGATTTTAGCGAATTTTATTGTCACCAAGTATTGCGACGAATAATACCAGAGGTTTAGCCCACAGACATGTACATAGTTCCTAGCCCAAACAGTACTTACAATAAAATCATTGCCTCTTGATCGATGAACTAAGTTCCACCTGTCAAGTTGAAGGTTCGAAATACTTTTCATTGTCATCATTTAAAGACTTAAATATACACTTATCTCATTATGTCTGTTCATCCCTTATAAGAAGTTTTTCGACTCATCCAGGAATATATATTAATTAATTCTCACGGTTCTAAATGGCTCTTCCAGGATTGTTGTTTACTAAAGGCCAGGAGTCCCTGTTTCCAGTAAAATAAACTACCTAAACTACATGGGTAAAGTTTGAAAATAACTGCACCATTACCATCAGCTGTACGTGTTATTATATCTCCTCAGGTTGCCTATATTTAGATCTTGTGAATTTTCACAATTCTGGGCTTTCCAGTTTCAGACAATAAATAATAACCGGGTTCCAGTCAGTCTTTTTTAAGGACGATAAAGATGTTCCTACCAAATTTGGATGTGACTTGATAATTTAAGCAAAAAGTTTTTTAGCCATCTAAATGTCATCTGATCCTTGGTAACCTGTGTGACAGTTCATTTCAAACCATGATATTTCCCATCCAGTAGTTCTGTGCCATGCGAGTATTTATCTAATGCTAATGAATTTCTAATCTTGTAGGTGTATTAACTATCAAACTATACAGTAAGTTGATTTCGGTATGATACTGTTCACTTGATATATTGATCGGTGGCCACCTCATTAATGTTTAAATTTTTTTACCCGGTGGTTGGAAATGCACCTAATTTTATATGTAGATTGGCAATCAGTGAAACTTGGACACATATATCCGTTGCCTTTATTTTATCCGATGTATCGCGTAATGATTTTTTCAAACATGAAAATTAAAGTTAATAATGATCGTGTTCTATCTGTAATTAACAAGATCTACTTCAGAAGACGAATAAAGTAATGAATTATTTCCTCAGTCAGCTTTTATCATGGGTCTAGGCTAATGTATACCTTATAATAAGATCCATGACAACCTATTGTTAGTGTTCTAGATAATCATATGATTAATTCGCAAATATTTATGAAAATAATGACAATTGATTGTCAAAGTGGTTAAAAGACGGAAATGTTGATCACTGAACGAATTTAAGTTTAATCTTTATTCGTTTGTTTTCAGTTTTATGGTATAGTCAATAAAATTTATGTTTTTAAAAGTGGTATTTACTCGTACAAATTTTCCATACATATTTTTAAGGTATGCAATAGTAGGTCAAACCTCTCAACTAATCACTCATGCAATAAATCGAGAACATTATATTGACCAACTCGACTATCTTCAAAGCCATATGAGTCGTTTAAGTCATATTGGTCAAATTCATTCTGGAACAAGTACAAGTGATGAAAATAAAGCTAGAGTCGAAATTTTATTTGAAGACGAATTAGCTCTATGGCTTTATAGACATTGGAGTTTAAAAGAAGCTATGGAGACTAGTATGGTGACAGCATCCAAATTCAAGCTTTTTACTGAAGGAGGACAGCGACGTATGTATGAATTTCTTGTACAGTTGGGGTAAGTGGACTAAATTATCAAAAAACCACAACTATTTAAAGATTATTTACGGCAAATCTTCATGGTAGGTATTGGGTTTTCAAAGAATTTCTGTAGATTATATCTTAACGGGTTTTTCTTTACAATATACTCATGGTGACTTCCCAAGTGTTATTATTTTTGTGATCACTGGTTCTAGATGGTAAAAAATGTGCGAGATTCTATGGTACCAAATTGTTTTATGTAATTAACGCACTATCCCCTAATCACAGTCTCTGCCAAAATAATCAACAAGTCCATGTTATGATGATAATCAATTTGGTTGTTGGATATGCGTACCTTATTGGATTCAAGAAGTGTGGCTTAAAGCTTGGTATAAAAGCATATACTCAGTCACCAAGTTGAAATAGCTACTTATTCAGTGTTCACTTACAACTTCTCAACACCAATAAATGTCGAATAGCTTGAAATTTCAGTTTCTTAATACTGAAACAAAACTTGTAAATCCACTCGATGTGGTTCAAAGTCGAACTCGTACTTGGTAAATGAGTTACACACCATGAATAAACGGCTCTGAATTAGTCTCCTTTGTGAGTCACAGTGTTTGGGTTGCTCATGCCTCAAAAATCTAAACCTTTTATTAACCTGTTCCGAATACTAGTTGGACATCGAATCGTTTATATCAAGAGTTGTCTGTGTTAGTTTTGTTTTCCAGTTAGATACTTTAGCCTATTAAAGCATAATTTTTCTGTAAACCCTACAGGTTGCGGAAACAAATATTCTAGTGTAAACATAGCTAGTGAAGTCTGTGATTTTTCCAACTGATAAGATAGCATACTAATCATATTTTGTGTTCGTTTTATCATCAACTGTGGGCGATTTTTATTTTCTTTGTGGAGTGATCAGAACTCTTCAGGGGCTGTTTGGTAGTAAGAGTTTCACTGATATTTGCTGTTTGATTTACAGGTTTTTAATAAAATTATTCCATTTGTATTCAATACGCTTAGCTGAGATTGATATATAGAAACATGGTTTGGACCTGTGATTTTTTTACGAAATTCCATTAGACTTAGCTGCGGTTGATAATGTAATTAATCAGTCATATGTACATCTAGTTAGGAGGAACTACTTGGTACATTTTCCCCATCATTTCATCTATTTAAAGACACACGTTTCATGATTTTTAGTATTAGCTTATAACTGTTAGTGCTAATTTCCAACTTATTTTACTCGATAACTATTACGCAGGGTTAAGTTTAATTAAGGAATTTACGTAGAAACTGTTTGCGCGCGTTTTAATTGGGATGATGGAGCTAACTCTCAATAACTTCTTTTTAGATTACCACGACGTGAATGTGCACAGTTATATTCTTCTATGAATAGTAGTTTGCGCGATAGTTTAAATGAACAATTTTTACAATATGGTGAAAAATATGGGTAAGCTACTATTTGTTGTTTCCTGTTTCTTCGGTGTCTTGGTTGTTTCAAGAAGTAAGTGTTGTTCTTTAGCTTTATTAGGTAGCTAGGATTCTACAACTTGTGGGTTTTTCATTCTACTTATGGTATGAGTGTCAATATGAGACTGTTTTGGGCAGTTGAAATGTGTTCGGTAATTTATTCAGCCACAAATAGTTATGTTTTATCTGTTGTTTAAATAACTTACAACAGTAATAGTATATATATTGTTATTCCATTTTTTGGCGAGTCTACATTTGTTTGACAGAAGAAAAATGTAAATAACTTGTCTTTGGCTTCGATGTTTAAATACCACTGATTAAGTGGGGTTAACAACAACGCTCTAGAATTCAATGTTTTGTAGGACCACTTGTTATTAGTATTTAACTGAATTCAGAGGCGTATTTCCTGTTTACAGGATATATATATATATATCCATGCACAAATAGTTAGCTCAAACCAAACAAAATGATATTTAGGCAGATATTCTAGTACTCTGGCTCAGCGAACAGGTAATGGTGATCGTCTGCTGCAAATCTCCCCAGACAATCGTTTACTTCTAACAAGCACTAATTTTAAGCATGAGGAGAGACATCGTCTAACATGACGACCCGCCCGACCACGATGTCAAGGTAGCAGCAATGATCGGATAACATGTGGGGAAGTATTAGTGAAAGACTATAGTGGTACGTTAATCGATAATGTACTTGATAGTCAACAATAGTCTGAAATGTTCATCAGGTATCTCCATCATCCCAATTAAAGATGTACCATTTTAATAAATTGAACGTTTCCTAATCAACATGCTTTCGCAGCGTCATAATTATTGGTTGTGGGTTAAAACCATTTTTTATCTTATGTTTGTTGAGTTGATTCATATCATTCAATCCCATACCATAGATTTGGTTCCTATTCAATGCTTCGTATGCTCAGCTATATGTCTCATCCTGTAGTATTTTAGAGGAAAGCTAGGGGCGCCCGAACGAAGACATGAAATCGGTCTGTGATGTTATTTACTGTTGGTCTGAGTTATATTTGCAGATTCAGACTACGTGATTAGTGTCCGCGCAATAATAGAGATCAGTGTTTAGAAACGTCAATTGTAGTACCGCGTATACATTTACTCGTTATCTCCTTTAAGATTTTGGGTTCCAGTGTACATATTTATGTCTTGTTTTCATTCCTTCCAGTTTAAACTGCGTTCTCTAATGTTTTTTTCTTCTCACTACCATCGCCTCTATTATGCCTATAAGCGCATACATAACTTATAAGATAATTTACTTCAGTTAAATTTCCCTTGGTAATATTCTACACTTAATCATCTATTCAACTTATGCCCAACCACCGACTGCTCCGACGTGCAATGTTTTACGGTGTAGGAGTAGATTGGAAGAAGGCCAGACCACTGAAAAATGGACTGAGCCATGTTGGTAGTCTTATACACATTCCGACATTTCTCCGGATTAGGTACAGTACATTTCCGATCCGACGTTCTATAACACTTGGTTTCCACTTCCTATCACCTTGATACGATTTGACAAGTACCCTTTCACTCACCTGGAAGCTACGAGTGACCGTACGATACTCATTCATGAGTTTATTTGTCTTTCTGGGTGGCAGCATACTGTTAAAGACTATCCGAATTTTCCTTCCGAACATACATACTGATGACTTTCCTTCTGGTACTGCCGGATTAGGGGTAACCACAAGTTCCCCTTTTATAGTTTGATGAGATTTTAATAACATTACCTATCTGCCTAATTATTTTTACATACATGGTATTATATTTTTTCTGTAGTCTTTCACGAACTGATCTGTTTTTACCATCTTTCATTGTTCATTTGGGATATCGAACACCTATGTCGGCAGTCGATGCTGTTTTTCTAACTATATCCGCTTTAGAGTGCTATGTAAGTCCTATACTGAAATATTAATGAAGAGAGATTTCGAATATTTTTATTCTCAGATTTGTTGCTGGCAGGACAACTATTCAAAGTTTTGTTATTATCATGGAAAGCTCGGTTAAACTTCACATTTTCTCCTGCAAATTTTATATGTATGTATGTTAAATATATATGTGCAAGTCATCATGACAATATTAAACAGTGACTTCATGCATTTACATATGTTGTCCTATAAACTATATCTTTTGAACAAAGGGTAATGGTAGAACTTGTTGGAACTGGGTTCAGTAGTATTACATTTTTGTTTGAGAATCGAGGGGCTAAGCGATTAAGCTGCTAGTCAGTTGTACACTTCGAATTACTTGAAGATCATTAAATCAATTATTGAGATTTTTCAGTTTGTTTAGGCCAGCTGATCATCATTAAGGTGCCACTAAGTTTTAATACTGATATGCCGTAAATGGCTTAATCTTTTGCCGATCGGTAAGTACTAGTTAACCGTTTGTTCCATTCAACTGATTGTTTAATTGATTTAAAGAGTTCGATTCTTCAGTCGATTTTATGTGCTAATCGTCGAGTCACTAACTTCGTACTTATAATTATTATACTTTTACTCCTTCAGAATAACGGTAATCCGGTGGAAAACTTTCAAGTGGCATTGGACACAGTAGCTTGGTAAGTTTTGCTGTAACATTCATACTCATGTAGTGCCATTTTCTTACACAGATTTTAAGCAGTTAAAAGTTTATATCAGAATCAGCTAACTTCATTAACTATCTTTGGTTTGATTTATTTATTTATTACAAGTAACCAGGATAAATCACCTCTCGTTTAAAATGACCATTGTGAATATAAATCTGCTTACTAGTCCATGGTCTTGTATGGAAGCTGAAAGTATAGGAAGGTTTATACTTGATGGTCATTATCTTCTTATTGCCTATCTAGGTCACAGTAGCACAGATGTGTTCGCTCTTAACATTCTTTTAAGTTATGCACTTTAATATTGTTTCGTAATTTTTTTTTGCTCGAATTCATCTCCTTTCGAATAGTATGCTCCAATGTCTTTCTCACTATCATATACTCTATTATCTTGACACTTGCCATTTTTTTATATATTTATAGTTAATAAATTCTATTAGTTTGATCTTAATTTGTGAAACAGAAATAAAGGTTTAGAGCTACTCAAAAACGTTTTCTACAATTTATCTTAAAAGATTTCTTACTTTAAATTCATCTCTAAAAATGGTTTACTGATACGGTGCCCAATAATTAGGTCTAATAATAATCTTGATTCGTTAGAAAGTAAGTGACCTGGAAACTGATTTCCTCCAGTCATATTCGACAGTTAGTCATGTTTATTTTGTGTTAGTATTTTACATGTAATCCAGTGGTCTTATTTTTAATATTAAATTATTCTGAAGTTTACGTCAATAACTCGGTTTTTTGAACAGTCATCACTCAGCCACATTCTATTACTGCTTATCGTTTGTCGATCAACATTCTTCTCTATCAGTTCTCACAATCGAATAATCGTTTCATCAAATAACAAAATTCCCTCCATAACAATTTCATGTACCTGTTTGTTCTTATTTTCCAACTTTTTATTTCATTGAAAAACGTTACTCCCTAACTCAATACTTTTGATAGGTAAAAGCGTTAAATGTATTTTTACCAAGCGAAAATGTGCAGTGAATGGACTAATTGTTATTGTACCTCATCAGTTAATTTTGATCGGTTTCATTTTAACCGTGTATTGTTAATTCTACGTATTAAATTCAATTATGAGTAGAGATGAGTGGTCGGTAGCAGTGGGATTCAGGACGCACGTTTCTTCATGTTCGGGACTCATCAGTAGAAAGCTTTGAACAACCAATATAAGATGAATTAAGTTTCACTGCATTGTACGAGCTAGTGGTTATCTAGACTCAATAGCTAAGTGGGTAGTGCGGTGGCATTTGAAGCCTGCGGTATTTGGTTCGAGTCCTGGAGTGAACATCAACTCTGAGATGCAGGCACACCCAGCTGACGAGTCCCAAACAGGACGAGACGCGCGTCCTGAATTCCATCGCTAACCACCACCTATCTTTGCTCATAATGCTTGTGGCTTCAGGTAATATTGAGGCAATCCGCACAGGATGGATATGTACTAATAAGAGACTGATCAATTGCAGTCATAAACCTCAAGGGGAATATTCAAGCAACCAATACAAGATGAACCGACTCAATTATGCTTTAAATTATGACTATTTAAAGTTAAATTGTTAATACCAAACTGTTCTTACTACAATAAATAGGATGACTGTAAAGTGTAGTACCTTAATTACTGAAACATATTTTGAATAGGGAATTCTCGGTATGCTCTTTTAATGTTTGCCATTCCTATTATTTTGTATCAGTTTTAAAAATCATAGTAATTTAGATACACAGTCTTGTTTGAAATAATTCCAGCGGTTGAAATCTACGTAATTCCAATGTTTCTACCCCTGAAGTACTGGTTTGAGCTTTATCAGAGATTTTGATTATTTCGATGGATAAGCTTGGATCAGTCTGCCGGGTGGAATGTTGGCATCATTTAAACTTCAATTGCTGATACTTTTTTCAACAAATTTCTACGTCCGATGTCTAGTGTATACTCGGTGTATAAGTTTTGGCGAATGTTCATTCACGTTATCGTAAATTAAATAAAATTTATAATTCGACAACCTTAGCATTCAGTAATTAAGATGAAAGCAAAGAGATTTCAACAACCTTTTATTGAATAGTAAACCATGCTATAGAAATCACATCTATCTCAATGTTTCAACCACATCTAATTTAACTGACATATGTCAACTATTAAAATAAAACATCATTATATGCAAAGTTTTTTTGCAAACATCTGAAAAAATTCAATTTTACAGAGTTATTATGATGCTAATAAAATATGTAAATGATAAACTTATAACAGTATATATCTTCACTACCGACGTATACTTTAATCGTTTGATTGAAGTTATTACAATTAAATATTAGTAATGGAAACTCTCAGTTCATCTATTTGATGGGGGACTATTCTAATCTCATCATCTGTAATGTCTACTAGTAAAAGTTGTGTTAAATGCAGGATATCATATATATTTACTAATTCTTTTTTCACATTTCAGTTGGAATTCACCTTCATTAGATCAAGAGATAAAACAAACTGAAATCCATCTTCAGAGTTTAGCTAGCCAAGTTCGTAATCTTTTAGATACAGATGATGTGGTCGCATTTGGTCCATTTTTATATGTATATATTAGAAAAGTGAGGTTAAAAAATATTTTGAATTATTCGCTCTTAACATTAAATCCATTACTTATTTATAGTGGGGAATAAATAACCAATGGTTGGAGACTCTAGGTGACATGGCTCAGAATCGATCACAATGACGTAGGTGTATACACTCCTTATCTTCCCTTAAACCTTAAGATTAAAATGGCTTCATAACGTTCTTCCTTCCTATACTATACCCTTATATACCACCTGTCTTTTATATACTACCACCACTATATTAACTATTTCTATGAATTCGGTGTTCATCTTGTTGTGATAACGAGGTATTGCAACTTGGACCGATGCATATATGTGCCTGGTCCTACGTTGTAGCTGACTGACTGACTTATAGTGAGGAAGATTTAATTTTATAACTGGCTGTCATTGATTTTCATACAGCGTTAAATTTTCGTTAGTTCCGTTTCTTGTGTTGTATCGTTCAATGGTTACACGTCTATATTTTGCACAACGTAATTTTTTTTTACCAATTAAAGATTTGTATGGCTCCCATACCGAAACAAATAAGGGGAAACTCAAACCATTGATTTATTGAATAAAAGACGAACTGACTAAACACTAAACCATCACATCATAAAACGTGTAGGATACAAAGACCAGTACATACATTTAAAGGCTGTTTGTAAGATTTAGTCAAAACTGCACATATTTTCAAACCTAACATTTGATCTTTGTAATCTTTTAAAGTCTCCCGAATATTGTAGTGTATAATTTCATACAGCAGAAAATCATTTAAAATTTTCACGCTTTATAAATACCAGGGGAAAAAGTCAACTAACAAGACAAATTAGTTTGAAATGGTTTTGATTACAGCTGGGAAACTTGCGTGATGTAATCTACAGTAAGCGTCAACATTCACCCAATCGCTTCTCGGCTCTCTGAGCTAAGATCATGTGTAGAAATTGTAACTGGTTCTCATTTTTCTATATCAATTAGGAAGCGTTATGGATAAGTTCCATCTTGTGTTGTTTATAGTCGGTCTTTGACTGAACAGAATCCCCAAGTTCATAAAGTACACAGTCTTTTTACGTCCAAAGTTTACCCGGCATCTCTTTAACTTATTTCGGGCACTGTCTACGTATTTCCTATCAAACTATATATTATATTTATATATAACTTTTTTAGAGCTCTTTGGTTACACATGCACTGAGGAATAGTCAGTCTTTAGCAATTTTATCAAAATACATTCTTATGGCAAAAGCATCAATGAGGGCTAAATTGGTAAGTCTATTAATCTAGAAATATTCTGATTGTTCTTTTATGAAGGGTCATGGTAGAAGAGTAATTCAAATGCCTTTAATCGTGTGTGTAGACAGCAAATCAGATGATAATTATATTTCACTTTTGGGAATTCCACCAATTCATGGAGACGATGATCGGAAGTAAGTTTTCTCATGCTTTACTAGCGTTTGTCAGTTTATTTGGTCAAGCTTTCGAAGCTGCTATAAGTCGCACTAAAGCACGTGCTGAGTTCAAATATTTCAGCACAAATTGTAAGTTTATACAATCAGATTTTATGTTATAAATCCTTTTTAGGTATTGAACTTCATAGAGAAGATATGTTAAAACTATTTGAAGCACTGTCATCCCTGCTTACTTAGTTTTTCTTCTATCCTCTCACTATGAATCCTTTTCTATCATTGTGTTTTATATAGATATAGTTTAACAGCGGAAGTTGATTATATAATTTATATGTTAATCTTTATTTCAAAACACTTATTTTCGTATGTTTCTCTTTTTTCTTTTTTTGTCGTACTGTACATACATGTGCATTGTTTACAACGTTCTATTTATTGATTATAAAGTACTTATTCAATCCTACTTTTTTTGTAAATGCGCACACGAGTTTTATAGTATCTCCTGCACGGCAAAAGAGAGAGATTTACTATATTAAAAGAGTGAGCACATGTTATCAATGAAAACGAGGAAGAGTTATTGACCATTCACACTTTCTCGCTGACTATATGCATAAGCTTAGAGGAGCGAGAGCAAACGATTGGGGGATTTTCTGTTAAAAAAAAACATTTGAGTCAGCACAATAAAAGACCGCATATGCTAAATGAGAAAGGTCTTATCAGAATTTTGTGCTAGACACTGTCGATGGCCTGACTTACATCAAAATATAGAATTATCACTGGTTGACGTATCTTCTGTGGGTCACTTCGATATGCCTACGTTTATTTCACCGCTGCATGGTCCCGTCTCGAATTTTGGGGAAATAAGTAGTGCTTTCCATGCAAATGGAAAGTACATGTATAAGATAAACCCAGTAGAGGAAACCATTTACTTCCATATCACGAATGATGGGGGAAATACCGTTGGGTCCATCTTCATTGGACTTTCAGGGCATTTATAGCTTCCTTGATGTTGGTTGATATGAAATTGATTGCGAATAGATGTTTAAATTTCAGCGTTAAAGATGCTTCGGTCCCTGTAATATAGCATCGAGAGAGATCGTAGTCGAACTGCTCACGAATAGTATCAGGGTTGTATACAATATTGTCCTTAATTGTGAAGAATGTGATCGTGTCAAGAGGATAGAATCTCAATCAGGATTTGAACAGCCAACCTAATGGTAGGTTTGATATTTTGCTATCTAAAGCTTTATTATCCATAGTCCAATTATAATTTCGTGTAGAAGAATCATTTCTATGAATCATGTGCGTGACGTGATGTACTTACAAGTCATGATGTGTGTTTCTAGTGGTGCTTTCAACTTTTCTTTGAGAGTTTAAGTAGTACTTTGGCTCTAATAAGTGTTGAGAATGACATTTGGAGCACTACAGTTAATGGAGAACATGGAGTTGTGGTATAAATCAAAAGGCGTAATATTTATGCCATATTTATTGAAGTATAACTCTTACAGTAGGCAACGAATGAGAGTTTCAGCGCCCTTTCCTGTTTCTTGGTTAGACTTCCCAGTTGGGCACTGTCACAGCTTTAGAATTTGATAGTATGGTGGTTGAAGGGCGAAATGAACTCAATGTGGTCCTACGGTCACGCATAAGAATCTCGTGGCTGGGATCCCATGTGATCTAGTTGAAGTTGATTGTAAGTGTCAGGCATATGGTTACTTTTATCAATGTTACAATCTACTGCTAAGTACCTGTTATATTGTTGTGGTACCAAAATCGATTCCATCCAATGTTTACCAGTCATAAATATCTTACGATGGTTTTAAACATGTGTGTTGGGTGTGAAATAGTGGGAATTATGTCCGCTGACAAGTTATCAACGTTGGTGTACGCATGTGATCAATATTCACATTCCAATAGTAAATATTTTCTGTCAACAACTTACAGGAACTCAAGCAGAGTTATTGTAGAAGGCTGTGCCAAATTCCATTTTGTGGTGTCTATCGGATAAAAAACGTAGTATAGCGGCAAATATATCTCAGAACTAAATGGTTTAGTAAATCTCACATCGATGCTATCCTCATTAGTTTTACTGGACGCATCATGAGTGGATGAACTCAGTCATGCAAACGCACCAGATCAGGAGGGGGTGTGCCGTGCTACTCATCCCTTGCAACTATTGAAAAGCTTGGATTAGACGCTTCTCGACATATAGATAGCCTCCCAACTGTACCTACAAACGCCTTCATTTCTGACTTTTGATTTGAATGGTTCCGTATCCTTCGAATATAAAGGTGTTGCGTATAAAGGCGTCAAACTCTGAACACCTAGTGCGCTCTTAGTAGTTATTTACACTTGAGTAGTGACGATACGTAAATGATTTCAACCTCGTTCCCGTAGTAAATACATTGCTTGGATTTACAACGATTGAAATAGGTTTTAAACAAAAAATTGTTGAAGAGAGGGTAGACATTGAATGAAACCAAGGTGTCACAAAAGATGTCTGAGAATAGATCACAAGTGATTGTTTTGTGAACATTCGTGATACTAGACAAGTTAGAAGTTGTGTTGTAAGAAAAAGTAAATTCAGTAGTCCCGCCATCAGTTGTTTGTTCCTGCTCGCCCATCCTAGCCGTGTTATTTCCTTTACACACTTCTCGGTTCTGTCGTGTGATTACTTCGTATTTTCTTTTATTGCTGCTTGTCAGACCTAATGATGTTTTTCACTCGTTCGTCCCCTTCTGTGTTTTTGGCCTACAGCCTGGTCTTCTCCACTTCTGTTTCAGTACATCTTTTAGAACATTAAACCTGCTGTCGAAAGTTATTTTTGACTTGTTGAACTTGACGGCATCTCCAAAGGAAACCGCATTAAACTTTATTTGTGCTGTTTGCCCACTTGTCCAGCATTACTGTAGCTTTAGTTTGAACTTGGTCACCACAGAATGATGATCTGAATCAACATCAGCTTCTCTAACTGTTGCACCATTTTATCCCTGGACATTCTGGATATTTATTTGTGCATATGAGGTTGGTATGGTCCTGTGTAAGGTGGTCTGTCGAAAACTTTGTACTTTTACATATAAGTTAGTGAAAAAAATGTAATCTCACATGTAATGGCATTGCATAAATTAGCCATACCTTTACCATTCTCGTTAATTTCTCTTCTCTTGTGGTAGGTTTATCCTCATTGTTGTCCGTCGGGATGACTTGGAATCATCTACAGGGAAAACAGAAAGTCGGGCACAATTGTGAAGGTCTCTCAGGAGGATTGAGGTCGTAAATCGTTCATGGCATTGTGAATCAGTTTCAACGTCAATGACCTCAGAGATAGGAGATTTTTCCATGCGAAGGCTAAACCCAAATATCTCTACAGATTCATGATTAGGGTAAAACATATAAATCAAGAGATCTTTGGTCGTAATAGGTTAGATGGAAAAGATCTCCCTAACGTAATGACAGAGATCCTTAGTGCAGAATTTATGGACCAACTTGATCAGAAGCCTGTAAGTGCGGGATAACTGACAACTGTAGTCCAAGCTGAGGGTTTGAGATATATCAAACTAACTCTCGTATTAGCACTAGTGAGAGTGACAGCCATGAGCCCAGGAAAGTCATCCTATCTATAATCCTGGAACAGTGCGCTGAAAGCATCATGGCAACAGTGTGTTTAGGCACCCACTAGATTCAGATCAAGTTTTAAGAGAATGAACCCGGGCATATTTCTAACCTCGAGAGGGCTGGAAAGAAAAGAACTAGACTGGTACAACTGATTGCATTATTCCCAATGCTGTCAAAGGTAATGAAATGAATAGTCAAGGAGCAAGTGAGAGAATGCATGGATAAAAACAACATCCCTCATGAAGCCCGACACAGGTTAAAGAGAGGCAGGTCCCACGCATCCAATCCACTCTTAGCATCCGAAATACTGGGACCATAGAATCCAGGTTCATCTAATATTCCTCGAATTTGCAAAAGCCTTTGACACAGTGCCCTATGTACTTCTCACGGCGAAAGCCGAAAAGATAGGTTACATGGACACTTTTATTCTGACTCCAAAACTACTTGGGGAACGTTTTTTTCGCTCTCAGTCGTCACCTCGATGCAAGACCGTGAACTTGTTACCACAAAAAGCTTAGACGTCGGACCAAAATAAATAGACGATGAAGCCGTGACAAACGCAACTCTCCACTTCACGTTTAGAAACTCGGTGCAGTAACCTCAGAGTTGTTCTTAAATCACTTTGGAACGTACACATGGCCTCTTTTATTGATTCACAATGCTGTTGATCTTTCTTCAAACGTGATGCAAGTTTCCAAGATCAAGTACAGATCCATGGGCTAATAGCTTCAAAATTAGGCCCGATAAACAAGTACTTTCTCACAGATTAACATCTTAGACTAGCTGCGTTTGATGAATATCCATAGTTCATCATGGCTATCATTACTACCTATCAATGACTAGTTCGTTTATTATCATCTTCATTTCCTCTCTTGTTCTTCCAATCCCTTCTTCTCAAGCTGTCTGCATTACCAATTAACTGACCTATTTGTTATTCTTGAAACAATCATATCTTACTATATGAGTATCTGCCAGGGAAGTCCTACTCACTGCCTCCTCGTGGCATTACTGTTGTCTACGAAATTGAGAGGACGAAAAGCGAATGTCCGGCACTTTAACCGGACTGGTGGACATGGAAAGTCCACCTAGGGGAGTTAGGAAACCCTGATTCCAAACCAATGGTGCATTTGGGCTCCAGTATCCTGAGGGAACAAATGGCATATGAATCAATCGTTGGTCACCGGTTACCATGGGACTGCATCTCCTCACGATGCTTCACTGTCTTGTGGGTTAGACCTTTAGGTCAAAGGCTCGGGGTGTGGCCACCTAAGAAAACCACCTGCTTCGGTTTGGGCACCTGGGTAGTATCACAGCCCTCACACAAATCGAATGAGATTTGTATGGCGCATATGTATCTTGTTCCTCCTTTGTATCAATATTTATGTGTTTAAATAAATAAATTAAAAAAATATGGGTTATTACTTTGTTATTTTCAAGTCGCAACCGAAAAATCCTTTCTGTTAATGTGATAGATGTTCAATATTCAGAAACTTTACTAACCAGAGACAAACACACCCACTCAAGTTATGAAACCATGAAAATATTGAATGTGGGATCGCAAACTCACGAAAATGTTTGACGCATGTCCATTCTGAGCCGATCAAACAGGAATTAAGGGGCTATGTGACGGGATGATTTATTGGTGTTAAAGATCGATGTTGCATATCCAATTGAATATAGGCTGGGTAACGGTCGCAAGTGATAAGGAGTATAGCGTGCTCAAAATTATCTGGTATATATGCTTTGGTAAGCACCTTCAGCTAGGGTTATGTACAAAATAACTAATAAGCTCCTCGCCAATATCAAAACCAATTTGGTAAGTATGTATTATTTTTGCACTCTCGTGAAGCTGGTTTTCATTATTCATGCAAATGTCTGGTATGCAGCACTGGGCGCGAACGAAGAGGAGCTTCAGATCGTTATCCCTTACCAAACATATGCAAATAGGCGGATGTCATGAATACTGCGATCATAGTTATAAAAGACTGATTTAGTAAAAGCTTGTGATCAAATCATCCGTCTGATAACGAACTCTGTTTATTTTGTACTAGTTTTTTCCAGTGCTATTTGGACCAAGAAATACTTGTAAACTTTCTAACTTCATATCGACAACAAATCCAGATACCCTGACCTGAAAACACGTACAATAACGATGTCTTGACTGCAATCCTGCATAAAACACTCATCTTCAATACACCAGCCAGTTTATCATAAGTTCTCATCTAATCTTCAAAAGCTCTATTTAACCAATTAGAGTTCGGTTAAAAAGTCTTCACCCCATCATTTCAAACGGAATAGGGATTGCGATATTAACACATCATTGTCAATAATGATTCCATTCAATTTTATATTTTCAGTACAATATATAATCGTCAGCATGAACTATTTCAAGAAGTATCGTTTTCTTATTTCCTGATCGATACTGGCGATAGATATTGAGTAACCGTCAGTTCGATGCGAGCAGTTCATAGATTGATGTTCATGTAATATTCATTCTTTTCAGTGCATATTGCATTTCATCACGATATCTGGCCTGGAAAATTTACAAAAGAATAATCATTGAAATCCGATCAAATGACTGATCCCGTGTTGTGTGCATAAAATGTTCTGAATTTTCAACGATACATCAAGATCTCAAACAGCCAAGTTTAAAAATACTGACATATTAACGATCGAAAAAACAGTCAGCAAGCATTTTGATGAAATTCAGACAAAAAGAAGCATTGATAACTCCATTTTCTACAATCTTAAGACAGAAGGATCAGCAATACCTTTTGTATATGTTATCCTCAGAGTGTAAAAACTTAGCATCCTGCTGCAACCTATGATGGGTATCGAGAAATTACGCTACAATAAGTTGGTTCGGTCGGCAACCAAATAATGGGAACTGACCCACAGAGAACCGGCGGACAATATATCAAGAAACAAATTTTTCATAGGAGTGATAAATAACCAACTGTTGTAAAAAAAAACCTGTTTTCACCCGTCTTTTGTTTAGGAGGGACGAGATTTCAGGTGGAATCGATAGGAGAGCCTAGTGGGTTTTGAAAAGAAGCTTCTATTCAGTTCGACTGATTTCACTATACAACACAGACTATTCATTTCATGAGTCGAAGACAGATCGTCACCCTTCCACTGTCATCTTCACTTGAAATTTCTGCATTGAAATGTATCTGCTCTGTCAAGTACATAAGAAGAACTGAAAAATAGTCTCTACAAGTTTTTTCAGTTAAATTCCTAAGAATCAACAGCTAAAAGTCTCCAGAAATGCAATTGTCAGGCATTTTTTGAGTAACGGATTTAAACGAATACAAAAAATACATTCAGAATAATCAACAAACAGAAAAGAAATCTTATTCCGTTTTGTATAGGCAGTCGAACCTGGGCGTTTTCCATCTGACCCATGTATACAGAGGAAGTGCAATTAGCCTTTCCCCGTCAGAGCGAGTGGATATTTACCTAATAACTGTAATGACTTGCTCAAGGTCGTCGCTAATTTATTATGACCTTAGAAGCATCTGATGCTACTAGCAGCCAACTCCACTTTGAAAATATCTTCAATTCTGCCAAACCATGCTTCAAAAGTGTGACCACTGTCTGCATCAAAAAGAAATTCTGGAATTTGATTGAGATATGACTTTATGCTTTTAGGTTCTGGAATATCATGTTGAATAGACATTTTCCCAAAAATGCTTCCAGGAGTTGTTATTGAGAAGCTAACATCTGCTGCTGTTGCTGTTGTGATATTAACTGTAAATGTTCTGGAGAAATTGACGTTTTTTTACTGAGAATAATAATGAATCCAAAGACCACTGGCAACAATTATGGTTTATTTAATTCCAAAATCACGTCACCTACTGTTGTATTTTTGTTGTTGCCGAAATCCCCGTCGCCAATTGTTATGGTTTGTTCAAGGTCGTCGCTAATTTGTCATGACCTTACAAAATAAACAAGGACGTAACTCGCGCGAATTATCCACCAATAGAATACGACTTCTCCGACCTTAAGACGGTGACAATCAAAGACGTCCAATCAGTATGACTAATCTCGCGTCCCTATTGGTCCTTAATCCACCTAGCCCGCCCACTTGAGTCTAGAACACCAATAACAGCTGCTGTTATGCGAATCTATGTGAATCGTCTATTTCAAGCATACTTTGTTTATATGCCAGACAGACAGGCCACTCCACACCATAAAATAGAAAATAATATTTGTACAAAATCAAGCCAAATGTGGCTGTAAGCGTGGGAGACAATAATCAATAAACTGAGTATAATTTGAGAACAGTAATTCGTATTATAATGATCAATAGGTCAAAATGAAGCTTGTAATAAGACGAATATAGATATATATAATCTAGTTACTGAATAGTTATACGATAGGAATATACATAGGATAATAGTTCAATAATAGGTCCCGTAAGTTATCGTACTTACTTCTTCCCTAGTATATAGCAATAACCTCGGTTAATTTTATTCTTTTTTCAACCTTGTTCCTAATCTTTTTGTTTCGTTATACTTTCCTTTCTGACATTCATTTCTTGCATAATCTGATTGATTTTCAAATTTTTGTGTATTTAATCATGTTGAGCGACAACCCAACGGGTTATCAATTTCATCACATTTACATTGCCTCTGAATAATTGCTTCACAACACATAAATTCACACTGATCTTAGAAATGTTCATTCATTATCATTGCATCCCTATCCTTATCATTAAGATTTACAGACGAAATCATATTTAAATGTTTGTCTACCACCAACGTAAATGATCTTTGTCGAATGACTGGAGGTCTACTGGAGTTAGATGAGGAAAGTGAGATCAATTGGCTAACGTCGAAGTTACACTTCAAAGGTCAAGACCTAACATGGGTTACTCTATCGGCTTATCCATGTCCTATGGCCATTTCGATGACCGTATAACACAAACGATGTTATTGCGGAAACACATCAGCAAGAGAAGATGCATGTAATAGAGTTCGAACACCACCGCATAGACCAGTCCATGGCGTACAACTATTTGATGCACCTTGGTTGTTCCTGACCAAGAAGAGGATCGGTAAGTTGCTCGATACTTGGTAACCTGACTGTCGGATGATTTCGCAAGGGTCGTGTTATTTCACTGGCCTTACACATTTATTAATAGTTGTAATAACTTTGATTTCAAGTTGCATGCAGCAGACAAGGAGCCGCTAGATAAAATGAATTCATTTTACTCTGCATACCTTATTCTAGCTCTGTTTATAGGAACGGGAATACTTTGCATCACATAATGAGGCCAGTGAGGGAGTAAATTTCATACGCTATGACTTCTTTCACCAAACAAATGAAAACAAAACTTTGCTAGTGTTTGAAATATAAAAGTCAAAAAGCTAATCATCTAAGGACTTATACTATACTGAAAATACTTAACGATTCTCTACGATGCAAACTTAAGGCCTGCTATGTCATAAAATTTGACGGGAACTCCTGTGAAATAAAAATGTGATAAAGTGTGTTCGACAGTTTGTCAAATTTTTTTCTTGTTGTAACTAAGTACACTAGAAAGTAACTTGTATATATTCACTGATCATCTGGAGGAGAAAAAAGACATATGCGTTTAGGAACCAATTAAAGCGTCTCTTGTGGCTGATGTTGAACAATAATGCTGAGCCTCAAAATGCTCTTTGGTTAAAGGTTTTTGTGAATATAAGACCATAAAAAAGTTGTTTTTTCGAAAGGTTGCAAGATATTTTTCATACAACCAAGAGTTATAACCACTGGTGTATAGATTTTTGTCATTAGTAAACTACATAAGAATCTCAAATGTTTTTCCGCCTTGTTGCGACCAAAATGATTGTACACCAGAAAAAAGGGTGAAACTCTCATGCACCTACTTTAACTTACATATTTCTGTAACAACGTCCTTTGTATTCTATGGTCTTCAAAGCATATATAGTATCTTGACACGACGACGATGTAATCAATGTTAGACGCTGGCTGTGAAGTGTGACTTTGACATTAGCTGTTGGTCACACCATCCCCGTCTAACACGAGTTGGCCCACCTATCATCCGACATGGTTCATCTACGTTGGTGATCTGGAGAACACACTTAATACCGGTAATTTGTTGAAACAATTAGTGAAGCTCTATACCGGTTTTCCTATGGAGTTTAAAAGTTTGGGTTAATGAAAAAAAGCGACTGATTATCAAAATTTGTTTATGATTATCAATCTGTAAGAATTCAAGGTCACCGGGCCATATAAGCTCTGGGTTCTGGAGGCCTTGTGATGAGCGTTGATGCTGTATACAACGAAGGACGGTTCCCTGTCCCACCGAAGTTTGACTTCAGGCATTTGCCTCTGAGATCGAGGAAAGTCACGGTTATATCGTTTATTGGAGAATATGATATATTCCGTGACAAATCCCAATTTTCCAACATATTTAGTTATACTGGACGAGAAATCCCACTATTGGTAATTCTTTTCTCATGCCTCTGATTTCTTTAGGATCTCCCCAGGGTATTCTTGAAATAATCCTAACTTCGTTCTACAGAGTTACATCGAAGGTTATTATGATTGTGAAAACCAAGTTATATTTTTGGTCTTTAATAATCTGGAAATAGAGTCACTGTTTAAGGAGTGTAATAAAGACCATGAAATATGGGAAAAAACTCTTAAGCGCTTTGATTACACACTTCTGAAGGTTTTGTACTTTCTGTTCGTCGTATCACATTTCATCGTGGTAAGTTCCCCTCACTTAATAATCCAAAAAGATAACATGTATAGGAACAAATATAAACCCCGATTTCATTCGTATTTTTAAGTTGTTGGACAAGATGAGGTTAGTAGACGTTTATGTGGTTAAGATTCAGGTTACTTATGAGGCATCCTATTGATATTTATACTCGTGACCTTCCGTTACCTCGAGATTGGTTAAACAACGGACGCGCTTCTATTCCGAGACTATTATTTGTCTTTAAAATGACGCCAGCTCAATCAAAGATGATAAAGGTTAGTTAAATAGACAAATTCACTCTTTGTTTATGTTTGTTTGGAGAGAATGTAACATTATTTCACTGCCTTTGTAAGTTAACTTCTTAAGTTTCCTTCTGCATATGTTTTTTTATAATTCACAATGTTCATCCACTGTTTTATTTGTGCCGGTATGTAAGCCTTCAAGTTATGCCGAGTTTGTCCATAATTATTTTCTTCGTAGATTGTCTTGAACAGACAATTTACTGTGACTCGGCTCATGATGGTTGTAATGTTCAGATTGTTATATTTTGCCCGAGGATGATAAAAATACCTGAAGTTTACGGATAGTGCTTACAACCCTTATAAAATCGGTTTTAAGTTTCGTAAACTTAATGCATTCATGATAGTGTGTCTGACCATTCTAAACGCGCGGGTCGTTAATAATTTCTCACTCTCTTTAGCCTAAAGATAAAACACGATCTTTCTACGTCTTGCAGCATGTGGCATATGTAGACTCATCTAGCATATCAACGGCGTATGGTACTTTTAGATGTCATAATTGTGATCATTTGTTTTACTCAGTTACCATTACAATATCTAATTCATAAATTACTGTAGTTTAGCGATGAACCTGTTACTTAGCTTTGTACCATAAGTGTCTTAGTTGTGTACCTATGAAAACTTTTTATTCGTGATACGTTATGGTCTTGTATTTAATGTAGGCAATCACGTCAGTATTTGGGTGTGGACATGATACCAAGCACTTGTCTGTCTTTTCTGACGTTCTAATAAGTCGTCTGGCAGCGGAAGTATTTTGCGTAAGCAGTGACTGGAGTAACTGGATTAGAACACTCGTTGGCGGTTGACGAAACCAAACTTACAACGGTTCTGGCTCTTTCAACAACGGTTATGAATAGTCTATATTTCGATTATGAAGGGTTTTATGATTTGTTGTGTGGACAAATTTATGATTGTTAAGAGGAATAAATAAAGTACCGATCAGTATATTTAGTGTAACGATGCGATCTGACCTAGTGATAACTGCTTACAAGACATGACATATGCCTCCGAAATAAATAGATATCAGAAAACAAGGTAACTACCTGACAAAGTACGTTTCTTACCTATTGAAATGAGATGTTCATGTTAAAGGTTTTAACACAAAAAATGATTACGTGTGGATATCAATTTTGTAGGTCGATCTTTTTCCATTGGATTAAGGCCCAACCTTTAGTCGTAATTCTTGTTTCATTGTATCACCTACGAGTAATGAGTGAAGAGCCCCCAAATGCCCTGGTACGGCCGAGAGTGAGGGGGTCCGCTCCCCCTCTCGAAATGCTCTCACATGGTCACGTGTATATAGCCTCTGCCAGGGAAGTCCTACTCACTGCCTTCTCGCACCAGGGTGTTGTTTACGAAATTGAGAGGACGAAAAGCGAATTTCCAGCGCTTTAACTGAGTTGGTGGACATGGAGGGTCCACCTAGGGGAGTTGGAAAACCCTGATTCCAAACCAATGGTGCATATGGGCTCCAGTATCCTGAGGGAACAAATGGCATATGAATCAATCGTTGGTCACCGGTTACCATGGGACTGCATCTCCTCACGATGCTCCACTGCCTTGTGGATCAGATCTTTAGGTCAAAAGCTCCGGGTGTGGCTCCCTAAGAAAACCACCTGCTTCGGTTTGGGAACCCGGGCAGTATCACAGCTCCCACACAAATCAAATGAGATTTGTGTGGTGCATATATATATATATATATATATATATATATATAGTAGAAAATTGCAGCCATTTTCAGCCACATGATTGAATTCCTACCTTCCACTTGTTTAGGGACCGTGATAAGCGTCTAGAGATCGACTGTAAAATGATCTTTTTCTCTATATAGTTTGGAATCATCTTAAGTTTGTTGTTTGAACGTTAGTGCCATCTATTAGCAACCTGAACTAAAAGGTTCTACAAGTTTGGAGATTCTGAATAACAGAAGGCCAATCACAATGAGGTCCAAACAACTTTGGAAACAAAGGCAATTTAATTGTGAACTACCAAATGCTTCTTCGGTGATGGCAACTGCAACAGCTAATATATATATTCTGAGAAAGCAACAATTATCTTGAAATGAAAGCAATTAGATTACTTACCCAAACACTGTAACTATTCATGTCTTCAATGTAGTGTCCATGTAGGGTAACATCAATCGTCATACCTTATGCTGTACGTAGGGTTTTGTGTATAAATATTGGTTCAATATATGTTATAAAGGTGTCAAGAGCGGTCAAACAAGGACACAGCATTAGCCCGTAATACCATTGATCCCTAATTTGTGAGATTTTGAGAGGTTCGAAGTCCTTTTTTATGCTCCTTACAATAATCGTAATATATTGTTATAGACTGTACATTACACGACTCATCGTCGGTTACAACAATCCAGTTGCATTTGTTGTGTACCTTTTAGATCCTAATCTTGTTTTCATCCCATATTTTCGATTCTCTTGAGTTTTTCCCTATTAACCATACTTCCTATTCTATGCCTTACAATCGAATCGATGTTTATATTTCCACTTCTCAGTTTTCACATTTCGTTTGTTTCTTTTCTTTTCTGTACGGATTTGAAGTGAGAGGATTTAGACTGAAACATTTTAGTGCTAGATCTTATGTTATCTACTACTGGCTGTAACTGATCGATAATCCTTTCATTCTTTCATTTGTCTTAGAATTGGAAGCTTGTCAGGCAGTTGGAACAGAATATCGTTACTCAAATATTTAATACGTTTTATGAAACTGGTCTTGTTAGCAAGTAAGTATATTCATTTTCCTATATTTAAATGGAAAATAGTGGACATATGTTCAGTATTTATTTATCTTCAGCATATATTTGTTAGCTAGGATGTAACTAGATGTACCATTGAATTATTCCCGATCGTTGCTGCTACCTTGACGTGGTGGTCGGGCTTGCCTATCGTGATGAAGCAATCGAGCTATGCTGGCTGGAACAATCGTTCCTCGAGGTCCTACCATGCCAGACAGGTCGGTTGAAGAGCGGTGAGACTAAAAGCAGCAAACCCAAGGTCCGAAGGCGAAGTCGTACTGCTGACTGTACAGAGGTGTGACAGCAGTAAGGTGTTTCCTTCAGACAACCAGCATGACAGCGATGCTGCCTTCCCACAAGGAGGGGTGGGGTTAGAAAAGGTCGACCCTAAAAATGCACACCTCGCCTTATCCCACGGATATCCGTCTCCGGCGGTAAGGTTTTTTGAAGAACGGAGCTAACACAAAAACTACCCACAAAAAGGTCGTGTGTGACCGACCTCAAGCAGTTGTCCCTTGGGCACTGCGGTCACGCTCTCAGGTCATTAAGACCACTTCTAACCCAATTTCCTTTTCAGGTACCTCTAGAAGAACCCTTCCACGGTGTGGGCAACCGGGAAGTGATAACTGCCCTCATACCTCTAACAACACTCAAGACCACTGTATTCATAATCAATCTCCTTCTTCACTTCCTACTATTCCTTCCACCTTGACTTTCAACACTAAACTTCCTGTTCCGGTTTCCTCCTCAAGTGTCACCATGGCCAACGATTCTAGTGCGCGAAACGCTGTCCCAGGTCTACTAAAACCTCGCTCCAAACTACACATTGGAGCCTTCAACGTACGTACCCTATGCCAAATCGGTCAACAGGCCTCTTTAGCTAAAACTCTAGAATCTCGTACCATTGATGTATGCTGTGTCTCCGAAACACGCATACAGGATCCCAGTGTGGTCATTCACTTGACCTCACCTCGCCAAAATGGACAGCCGACGAAATACACCCTCCGTGTATCTGGCGACCCGTTGGCTAGTTCTCGCGGACTTGCAGGTGTAGGCATAGCACTAAGTACAAGGGCAGAACAGGCACTACTAGAATGGATCCCCGTTAACAGTCGCCTGTGTGCTGTCCGGCTAAATGGCTCCGTAAGAACTCGAAAGGATAGGGACACACGTCGTTGCCTTTTCGTCGTTTCTGCCTACGCTCCCACTGACTGCAGCCATGATGAAGTGAAAGATGACTTTTACAGAAAACTCTCTGAGCTTCTTCAGAAAGCTAAGCGCTCAGACATAGTAGTCGTAGCGGGTGACTTTAATGCCCAGGTAGGCAGCTTAAATCGAACAGAAAGACATTTAGGTGGGTGTTTTAGTATTCCGGCTCAACGAACCGATAATGGTGACCGTCTGTTGCAACTATGCTCAGACAATCGTTTATTTTTAGCAAGCACTAATTTTAAGCATAAGGAGAGACATCGTCTAACATGGCGACCACCTGCACCAAACCAACGATGGACTCAAATAGACCATATTGTCATCAGTCATCGTTGGAGAGGCTCAATAGAAGATTGTCGCTCGTATTGGAATACTTGTTTAGACTCTGATCACGCTTTAATACGAGCGCGCATTTGTCTGCGCCTCAATGGACGCAGGAAAATTACACTAAGAAGACCCATTAGGATTGAGCTGGAGGACGAGAAAGCCAAATGCGAATTCCAGAAACAACTGAGTTCACATCTAGGCAGTTCTGTAAACGAGACTGACCCAGATACTGCTTGGAAAGACATACGAACAGATGTGGAAACAGCAGTCACATCTATTAGTCATTTAAACCATAGGGCTCCAAAAAACCAGTGGATTTCCTCTAAGTCTATTTCACTGATGGATTCGCGTAAACTCATCCCATCAGGCTCTGAACACGACGAAGAGCGTAAAGAAATTAGATCTAGGTTAACTAAAAGTCTAGGGAACGATCGTGAGCAGTGGTGGGCAACGAAAGCAAAGGAGATGGAAAAGGCAGCGGCTGTAGGCAACACCAGGCAACTATTCAGACTAATAAAAGAAACTGGAATTAAGAAGTCAAGTGTAAGTGAGACAATCTCCGAAAAAGACGGAACCCTTATCTGCTCTCAACCCAAACGTTTAGAACGATGGGCGGAACACTTTAAGGAGCAGTTTAGCTGGCCTTCAGCTACTGCACAACTACCCACTATTCCCAGAAAACCTGAATGGAACATTGAAGTAGGCCCCCCGACCCTACTTGAAGTTCAAAAGGCTATAAGTAATCTGAAACGAGGAAAAGCAGCTGGTCCTGATGGATTGGCTCCAGAGGTCTTTAAATATGGTGGTCCAATTTTAGCGATTAGGTTGACTAATATTCTGGCTAAAATCTGGGAGACGGATGTAATCCCATCCGACTGGTCACAATCACTGATTGTCCCAATATATAAAAAGGGGTCCAAATCATCCTGCGATAACCATAGAGGGATTAGTCTGACTAACATAGCATCTAAAATACTAGCCTCAATAATTATCGGGCGCCTAACTAAGACTCGTGAACTGCAAACACGAGAAAATCAGGCTGGCTTCAGACCTGGTCGTGGCTGTATCGACCACATATTCACCATTCGTCAAGTTTTAGAGCACAGACACGCTTATCGGCGTCCGACAATGATAGTTTTTCTTGACTTGAAAGCAGCATTTGACTCTGTAGACCGAGAGGTTCTGTGGCAGTGTCTGTCATTGAAAGGTGTACCTCAGAAGTACATAAACCTTGTGAAGGCTCTTTACTCGAACACTATTAGTCGAGTAAGAGCTTATGGCGAACTGTCATATGATTTTACAACCTCAAGTGGTGTCCGTCAAGGCTGTCCACTATCCCCGTTTTTGTTTAACTTCATTATAGACCTGTTGCTGCAAATAACACTCTCTTCGACTGAATCTACAGGAATTGATCTCCTACCAGGGGGACCACTAAGCGACTTAGAATACGCAGATGACATAGTCCTGTTTGGTGAAGACGCTGGCAAAATGCAGAGTCTTCTGTTGGAACTCAGTAATAATGCCAGGATGTTTGGGATGCGTTTCTCCCCATCCAAATGTAAATTGTTACTCCAGGACTGGCCTGCGTCAACACCCGAACTAAGGATAGGGAGTGAAGTAGTCGAACGCGTGGACAACTTCACTTATCTTGGAAGTCTGATCAGCCCTAATGGGTTGGTGTCTGACGAAATCTCTGCACGGATTCAAAAAGCTCGTTTGGCTTTTGCCAACTTACGTCACCTATGGCGTAGACGAGATATCCGTCTATCAATTAAGGGACGAGTATACTGCGCATCAGTTCGTTCTGTTCTACTTTACGGCTGTGAAACATGGCCATTAAGAGTAGAAGATACTCGTAGGTTACTAGTATTTGACCACAGATGCCTTAGAAATATTGCTCGCATCTGCTGGGATAACCGGGTAAGTAATAGTGAGGTTAGACGCAGGGTATTAGGGAACGATGGTAAATCAGTTGATGAGGTGATGAATCTTCATCGACTGAGATGGTTGGGCCATGTGTTACGTATGCCTGAACACCGATTACCACGACGCGCTATGATGACTAGTATTGGGGACGGTTGGAAGAGAGTTAGGGGCGGCCAAACCAAAACATGGCATCAGTGCTTGAAGTCACTAACTTCTAGTCTGAGCCATGTTGGCAGATGCAGACTACCTGGTTGGGGTCCGCGTGACTATCGTAACCAATGGTTGGAGACTCTGTGTGACATGGCTCAGAATCGATCACAATGGCGTAGGTGTATACACTCTTTATCTTCCCTTAAACCTTGAGACTAAAATTGCTTCATATCTCCCTTCCTATACTATATCCTTATATACAACCTATAATTTATATACTACTACCAACACTAAATTAACTACTATTAATCCGGTGTTGATCTTGTTGTGCTAACGAGGTATGGCAACTTGGACCGATGCATATATGTGCCTGGTCCTACGTTGTAGCTGACTGACTGACCATTGAATTATTGGACGTGGTGTAAGGATTTTGTCAGAAATCTTATTATTTATTTAGTACTCATAAAATATGACACAAGTGGGCACCAAAATAGAATTCATCACAAAAACTTAAGAAAGGAAGTGTAATCCAAAAAAATAAAAAATAATGAATAAGTGAAAGTAGATACGGTTCACTTAATATCACACCTGGGAGAGACTTCTTTAGTAAAAGGATTTCCATTTTCTTATGAGGAATGTAGGAGAAAACTAGGATTTCTGTTATAAACCATGTATGAAAACTTCTGAAGCCTCTGAGTTGCATCGTCTCTAAGACCTCAACCAGGGAGTTGTGGTAAATTAACAGATTATCGTTCAATACATCTTTCTTTCAAATCACTGCACTACGCCATAAACTGACCACTTCACGTTTTCCATCCTGTGCTAGGGTCGGCATATGATGCTGTGTATGGAATCCGTTATGATAAAATTTTTAATGTGTATCCAAGCCACTGATACCTGTTGTTTCAAGGTGGTAACACCAACTGAGTTATAATCACTGCATCCAAACAGACGTTGGGGAGCCTGAGTATTACTAACATGATGTTGTTTCTCCATGCAAGTTTTTTGGGGACGATGATGATTAATTACACAGATACCAAACGTTCTAAACATAGAGAACGAGTTCCACATGAATGATATGAGCTTCTCTGACTTTCACTATACGTGGATTGATCTCATCACCCACGCTACTACCAGCACTTGCACAACTACCCAGATACGCGGGCTTTTCAATTTCTTCGGACGGATCGCCACTAAGAATGATTACGAATCAAAACTACTGCTAATCTTCTGGAATTATTTTACATCTGAAATGTGTAAGGTACTTGCTATACTTATGGACGCTGACTCCCAACTAAACGAACACGATTTGCAAAGCTTTAGTATCATCTCACAATCAGATATTATCATACACATACGCATGGTCGGAAAGCCTTTCTCCAGGAAACGGGTCCACACTACAACCACCTACTTAAAGAGGAATGATGAAATTCGGCAACCCGGCCTTACCTCATTGATCGAGTGAAATAATGTAAATTGGCGGCTGTATAATCCCACTCTACATGAGGTATTCGTATATAGGGTTTTCAAGATGTTAATAAACTTCTTAAGCCAAATTCTCTCCTAACAGGTGATCACAGAGAACAGACCTGTCCAAAGAATCGAAGGTGGTTCTGATATTATGAAACAAAATGACTTTTGGCTTGGAGTAAGTGCGGTTGACTGTAAATATTTAGTTGACGCATGCACGACTTGATTGGAAACCAACGTGTTCCTGAGGATCCAGTCTTTGACGCGTTTGGACCAATTTGAGAAGTATAACGGAAGCCATTAGTTTGGACATGAACAGTAGACTTATTCACCTATATAGTTCTTGTGTAGATAACGTAGGCTCTTTCTAAATATCAGAATGATAATCGCTTCATTTCAAGATGTTGGAACATTCTATCTCTTAATCCGTTTCAAACAACCAAGTTAATCCGCTGATGGAAACTTCTGCATCATATTTAAAGAGAGACTGGGTAAGTATGTTGATTTGTTGAGCTTCATGCGTTGAAGATCCTCGACAACTCTTGTCTCGTTAAGTGGTGAGGCCAAGGAGAGTAAGAGACAGTTTGATCGATTTCGCTGAGGCAAGAGACCAGCTGAACTCCTAGAAGAATTTCAACCACCGTCCAAAATGTCTCTGAGTATTACTAATTGGATTTTCATCAACTTTACGGACTGTTTCACTTACACCAAACTTGTTACCAGTGACTCCAATGATTTAAAATAGCTTTCAGCAATTGCCAGTTGCAGCAGCCGTTTCCAACTTGGTGGCGCGCTCCGACTACTAGGTTTCTCGGTTCCTAATGCAAACTTTGAACATTTTATTTGCGTAAGGATCTACGTTAGTCATCAAACTCGCGCTGGCTGTAGTAGATCGGTGTGCCCGGATGAGTTTAAAAAGCTTAGCGCTCATAATCAGGACCTTTCTCTAAGCCACGTGAAACGTCCCCCATCATTTTCATATGACCCTACAAACTCAATCCAGCCTCATCTATATTTTTTGGTGAACTGGCTACTAACCTTGAACCGAACTCGGTGTGATATTTGATTGCAATGGAACCTACAACCAATTTATCCAAATTAACCCTTTTAAGACAAAGCAGTCGTTGACCATCAAAAGCAAGATAAGCCCCAGCAAACCAAACCGTGATCAGAGTTCAGAAAGGTACTCCAAAAGGAGTGTCAGTTTTGTATACTACCCCGTCAGGATGTGATTGATTTGACCACAAAGCTGAGTTACAGAGGAATGATGCCAAGGAGAACATCGCCAATGACTACGTTGAAAGTTGGTGCTGACCAGAAACAGGTTGTATTCTGCACAAAGCTGCAGTAGACGGTCACCGTCATTTGACCTGAGACCCACAAGTCCCCATCACCCACCAAAGCAATTCTCTTCTGTGATCAGATACCAAATCTACTTATTAAAATCTCCGATTAGTACTACGATATATATCGAGGGTGTTTTTTGAAAATATCATAATGTTGGTAGACCTCATTACTGATTGCATCCGAACCGTAGTCTGTCGAGATATAAGTAGAGACTATGGAAGAACACCGTTTCCCTCACCTATTTTCTCTCACTTTGATGGAGCCTTCTAATCTGATAACATATAAACGACTGTGAACGGGGATTCAGTAGATTAGTACTCCCTGTTTTATGGAACTTGATGGCATTTCAACTCGTTGGTATTCTATAATTCCATACTTATAAATTGGCTCAAACCATTTTCGTTCTCAACATTCTGATTGTTGCGGTAGATTTGAGGGTTACTTTTGTAGATTCCAATGTATATACCAATATTTGAACCTCTATACCTGTTGCAGTCACTTACTTAAAACTCTATTTAACTTGTGAGTTAATAAAATATAGATTGTTTTGATTTTTTTATTTGACTTATTATTTTTGGTTCTCATGTTTTCAGTGCAAACTTATTTGTGTTTGAGATTGGGAAGTTGATTTTTACATCATTTATACTTATGATTCCTGTACTTTTATATTGTTTAAACTAAATGTTCTAATTGTAAGGTTAAGTTATTAAACAAAATAACAGTGTGTAAGCGTAACTCAAGGAGTAGTGTTTCATTGGTCATTTAGCGCCTTGTGATTGTTATCTTACTAAAAGATGAAAACACTGCTCACTTTTCCTATAAAATCATGTGTTGCGTTTCCATTTTCCACTTGGCTTTGATTCCCTAACGTGGGGTCGTGGTTGCACGTGATTGATGAGCCTCTTACCGGCAAGTGACAGCCGTCCAATCTCTCTAGGTTTCAACTGGTTGTCCACAATCATTTCATGATTTGAAATTTATTTAACATTCACTTCTTGACATATTCCGTGATAAGTTTGTGGAAAGATTGTCAAAACACCAATCCTAAGAGGTTTCAGTACTCTAATGGTGGTTTAAATAATATTCCTGATATGTAGTACAGATTTTTACAGAAACAGTTTACCTTAATTCTGATTTGCCAAATATTTTATTTTTCATACATTGCATCTGCGAATCTATTTATTGGTGTATGTCATTCTCGAAATTGTTATCTTTACGTTTTCACACTTCATAGTATTCCAACGAATCAATTATTAATGCTTCCAGGACATAATTTTGTACATGTTCTGTTAGAAAATGAACAAACAAAGGAAGGGTCTAAACAACGTCCATCTTGCGAAGATGTTACTCAGGAATATTTCGAATTTATTCTTAAAAATATCAATCACATTTCGGACATGTCTACTGACAAAATTCCTAATCTTTTTGGTTCTTACACATTCTTGTCAACTGATTCGAATGATTCTGCTAGTTCAACTTCGCCACCATCTCCACGGAATTTTCCAGCACCCGATCAACCAGCACAGCACAATCTATCTTCTTTTCTACATTTACATGTTGAAAACATGATTGATCAAGCATCTAATAAAAATTCTTCTTTTGGTCAAACAGCAGTTGCGTATGAATTGCCAACATGTAAAGCTTGGTTTATGGTAAGCCTAAAGAGAATTGACTATTTTTTCATATGACTTTTAGATTGAAAATTTTCATATGACATACTTTTAATTCATAATGTTCTCGACCTGTTGAACAGAGATTCTCAAATGCGCAGGTGTAAAACATGACAATAGGTAGGAACAGTGTATTTTTATTGCAAGAAGTTACCAATTTTTTATACAATACATAAATATAGCTTTCAGTCATTCGTTCGCATCTCTCAGTGTGTTCTACCATCTGAACTGTCTTCTCATCTGGTCTCCAAGTTTTCTGTCAATGCCTCGCTTTCAATGCACTGAAACTCTTCACTCCGCCTGATAATCTTTACAATTTTGACGTCGCGTTCCTCTGCACACTACTTACAAATAATATTGTGAGTAGCGTCCACTACACAGGTTTTGTGTAGTACATGTATATTTCAGAACTGGTTTGTATCTACTATAGTTCGACTACAGAAAGTAAAGTGATTTTCTTCATTGGATATTCTCTTTTAGTTAAGGATACGTCGTAACACAATGTATAAGCGTAGCTTAAGTATGTTATGGATTATACTCGTTGAATAACATCTTCAAACCCTAATCTTTCGGATTACTGCTTATATTCTTACTACTTCTACCACTATGAGATTTGAATCGACAACTGAATGTTTGTGCTAATGTGGTATGGCAACTCGAACTGATGTACGTAAGTACGAAGTTCTACGTTGTGACTGGTTGTACGAAGCTTCTTATGATGCTACAAAATAATCTAGATACTTATTATGCATAAATAGTCACAGTTCATTAAAAAAAGGTTTCCGATTGATATCCACCCATAAAGCTAACGAATCATTTGATAAGTTTGAAGAATTTATGTTTTTCTGGACTGAGGTTTGTGAAGTAACTGCAATTAATGTTGTACGCCTTATCATGTCTGTTCTTATCGTTTTGGTTTATTTTTTTGAGGGGGGGGAAGGGGTTGGGTTTTAGAAATCACATAATCAATCAATTCAGGATGTCCGTTAAGTGTTTTGAAAATAACTGAAAAAGATAAATGAACAATAGATAATCATATATTATTGAGATCATGAGTCAATTGAAGCTAGACCATGATGGAAAAGCTGGAGGCACTGAACCGATAGACCACTGAGCCGGCATCTAACGGTGTTGATGTCTAACCTCAACCAATCCACGGTTAAGTACTCTGGCGCGAGACTGGTAGGTCCTGGGTTCGAATTTCGCGAGGCGGGGTCGTGGGTGCGTACTGCTGAGGAGTCCCGCAATAGGGCGAAACGGCCGTCCAGTGCCTCCAGGTTTTCAATGGTGGTCTAGCTTCAATTGGCTCATAATCTCAACTATATAAAATTACTAAAATCTCCACAAAACCCCCCCTTCTGATAATAAATAATCATTTTAGTTAACTTCTATATAATTTATCATTTTATTGTAACGTAGTTTCGTTCAAGTTGTAGGAAATTTTGATGTTACATTGAATGAGTAACACTGATTTATTCAACCTAATATAGTTTTAACATTGCTCTGATTTAAAAAATTTACTGACTTTTTTGCACATTATGTTATGAATTATAGCTAACAATGCAATTCTGAACATAGGTCTTATTTTATTTGGAGTTTTTAAACTCGGTTTATCTACCTTTGTGTTCATTTCCATAGACACTGAAACCCAGTACTAGCATGCTTCAAGCATGCTTTGATAAGCGATACATCTCTTTGGAGCCAAGATTATTACACTTTCACGTCTGAATTTAAGTACTAAACTTTTTTCAATAATACGTCATGTTTTTTCTTTGGTTTGTTTATGTATTTCATCGCTACATTAACTACAATTTTCTTCTTGCAATGATTAGTTTGTTTGTTTCGAATATATATCTTATGATTGTAAAGTAATTCTAATGTTGGGGACATGATTTAATAACTCGTACTTATTTGTTCTGAAATATTGTTCGTATCTAATATATGGTAACCAGTATTGTGGTGTGGTCTACTTATATCCACATAAGTAGTATATGGTGATGGTCAGATACAGAATGTATTTTGGCAGTAGATCGATAAGGAACGAACAGGAATGAAGCGCAATCGGTAAGAAAATTCATGAACAATAAAATCACAGATAGACGGACTGAGGTTTGCAGAAGGAACAGTTAAGATTGAGACAGTTGATTGTTATTTTGCAAATTAACTGTTTACTGTATGGTTATCAGAATTTAGTGAGATAGTTTGTAATTTGTGCTTAAATACATTCGATTGTCCCCACCAATGTTCTTGTTCACTACAGTATTACTGGTTAGTTGTTCAACTTTTTCTCTAACAGTTCAAGGAGAAAAATCATAATCTGGGAGTTGATTGCTCAGTACACTTATCCATTAATATTGAAACACAAAGTAGCTTACTTAATTAATCCTTGCATTATCAGTTTCTATAACTAAATTTTATAATTCTTAAATACATACATATTCGTTGTGATAACATTACATTTATGTTTAGGCATGCTATAGAATATATACAAGTTTAATATCAGACGAACACTTAACCAAAGTCCCAACTCCCGAAATGACTACTAGTCAAAATGATTCATCCTCACGTATTGGAAGTGGAGGAGCAGTAGCTAGTTTATCACAATCATGGCATAATGCATTAATTTCTATGCTCTGTCCTACACTTCACACCTCGACATTATCTATAGCCCAAAAACAAACATCACAAAAATCTGTTACACAAGAAGAAGAAGAAATTTTACTGACTTCAGATTACAATAATCCATGGTCTACTATAGATCCAATTAATCGTTTATCTACTATTCGTTATCGACCTGCTACATCTGCTGCTGAAAATCATTATAAACAAGATTTGCCTGTTCATTATTCATGTACATATCATATAATCAAGGTAAGTTTTGTTTTTCTATCATATAAGTACAAATGACGTTTTTATGACCTGTTGTACTACTTATAGCAGTCAATGATTTTCAAGACTTCTTTTAAAAAAAATGCTTGATCGACTGATGTCTCGAAATCACTCTGGAAACAATACATCCAATTAATCTGCATTAAAAAATAAATGTAATAATTGTTTGACCTATGGATGTTTAACCTCAACCTAGTGTATACAATTTTGAACACATTTTCCAGGTAAAATATTACTGATGTGTAGTGTGATATTGATTCGTCTCAATTATTAGGATGCCACACTAAATACATGTAGTCTATGTCCAAGTTTTTCAATGTCACACAGAAAAATGGTAAACAACTTAATTTCAAGCAAGTACAAAATGTTCAGTGAAAAGTACACTGGTTACATTTCTTATGTTATTGGATAGCAAAGTTGTCATGAAATTTACTCTTGTGGAGCAAGGTACATTTACCGTAGCCAGCGCTCGCTTTCAACTCGGATACAAGAACATATCCCAGTTTGGTTCTACAAGGGTGAAATTTTATAGTTACTTCCGTCATAGACAATTTGTAATATGTTTTCACTCGTAAATAATATTTAACCTTTAAATATATTGGTTAAAGTGTACACTTCTGAAGCTTTTTTTTTACCTCATTTCTGGCTGCTATTGGAGATGATCTGATCAACTGTCGACCTCTCTCGGATGTTCAACTTGTTACATTTCCTAGCAAATCAGAAAGAGGTAATCTACAAAACTGGTATAAATTATAAAAATGACCCGAATGGACATGGGGTGACAATAGAAAACTAATGACTAGTAACAAAATGTTCAAAACGTGGTCAATGTATTTGTACTATTGACGTCGACTTTAGTATGTTACTTAGTGTTCAAAACCACCGATTGATATCGCTTCGGTGACGTTTTCTGTGAAGTCTGTACTATTCAGACAAATGTCGATCATTTTATAAACTTATCATATCTTCGAATTCAATTGGTATTGTTTGTTTGAATCTTCCCATTGATACTTAGGACTGCAATTGATCAGTCTCTTATTGGCATATATGCATGCTGTGCGTATTGCCTCGATATTGCCTTAATTCACAAGCATTATAAGCAAAGATGGATAGTGGCTAGCTGACAAGTCTCAAATAGGACGAAACACGCGTCCTGGATTCCACTGCTACCCACTATCCATCTTTGCTTATCATATCTTCGTTAAGTTTACTTTAACTTATTTTTCACCTGGCCCTGTTTCGCTTAATCACTATCTCATGTTCGTCTATAAAGTAACTTGGCATACGAAGCATGTAACGCAACCTGCCTAATAAGCATAAATTGGTGAAATTGTCCAGTGACTTACTCTTAGTGTCTTAAACCTTTCGTTTAACTTTGAAAGCACTTACTCTATGGTCTCACAGTATGCAAACAAAACTTGGATAGTAGTTGTGTTTGTAATTTACCCTTACTTTTCAACCTTGGCATCAGTGTGTGATATACTCCACTTGACAGGCTGTTGGCTATCTCATCTTTGCCCTTCGTAATTGACATAGTATGGGGAATTCCAGATGAACCTGTGCCCAGATAAATTCGTTCAACAAAAGCAAGTCTTGTATATAATATGTGGTCTTTCACGCAGCCGGGATTATAATGTTATCTAATACATTTCATTCTACTTTGATCATCACTTACATATGATGTATATTCTAAGATTTCTGTTCTATTTTTCATATTCTAATGTTATAGGTTATTTCCGCTTATAATGTAGCTGTTGGTTTAGCTCGTGGCCATTCAGTATTTCGTCTTTTAGAGAAACTATCAAATCGACTAACTCATCTTTATCTAGCTGGACGAGTAACATGTCCCATTATATCATTATCAGGTCAACCATGTCAATATGAACTGCATCGTGTACCAGATGATTGCAATACTCTGAAGGTTATTCTGTCAACTATAGATAATAAAATTAGTGAAGATTATACTGCTTTTAATTCTGATGGAAATTTACTATCCCAAAATCACTATCAACCACATTCTAGTATAAATAAGTTACATAGAACTGACTTAGCACTTAAAGATGAATATATCGTTCCTTTTGGTAAGTTGTTTTTGTAAACTAGTTTGATGAAAATTAATTCACTTTCTGTACTGTTAAGCATGTTGTTCAGTTATGTAGATACAAACATTTCCCAACTAGCAATGATTGTATGCTTATATAACTAACCACATCAATCCCATTGATTCCGTTCCCTACACGACCCAGATTAAGCGCTAATTATTTGAAGGTGTAGAGCAAAAAATGCTGGTCTTACCCAAAAAAGAAATTGAAATTCTATGTTTCTAGTTACATTAGAATTAGAATATTTCCATCACTACAGAAAAAGTAGATTAGGTAATTTAAACCCCGATCAAATGAAAACTCGAACCAAATCAATTTTCTATTTCGTTTATTTTATTTATTTATTTGAACACATAAATATTGGTACAAAAAGGCACCAGATACATATGCGCCACACAAATCTCATTTGATTGGTGTGAGGGCTGTGATACTGCCCAGGTGCCCAAACCGAAGCAGGTGGTTTTCTTAGGGGGCCACACCCGGAGCCTTTGACCTAAAGATCTGATCCACAAGGCAGTGGAGCATCTTAAGGAGATGCAGTCCCATGTTAGCCAGTGACCAACGATTGATTCATATGCCATTTGTTCCCTCAGGATACTGGAACCCATATGCACCATTGGTTTGGAATGAGGGTTTCCCAACTCCCGTAGGTGGACTTTCCATGTCCACCAGTCCGGTTAAAGTGCCGGACATTCGCTTTTCGTCCTCTCAATTTCGTAAACAACACCCTGGTGCGAGAAGGCAGTGAGTAGGACTTCCCTGGCAGAGGCTATATACACGTGACCATGTGAGAGCATTTGGAGAGGAAGATTGGACTCTCCTCACTCTCGGCCGTAACAGGGTATTTCGTAATTGTAATTCAACTGGGAAATAAGTAATCTAACGTTTTTATTTCGTTAGAAAAATGATGCACTCAACATTTACATTTTGTTTATAAGTATTAAATCTGTCAATCGATATGAGTAATAACATGAATATGAAATATCCTTTAAAACCATATTTTTCAATCTCAGTACTTGCTTTTCTCAACCAAAATCCGTTTTGACCCTGAAACCCATATCTTCTATAACCTTTGTTTTTTAATTATTGATTTCTTGGTCTCATGTTGCTTTGTTCCTTACTTCCAAATGTTTACTTGCATGTTTAAATGATATTCTGTTTAGTGTATTTTAGCATGTGTTGTTAATCCCATACTCACCTGGGCTTGGAATTGGCAGTAACCCTAAAACGGTTCCAAGTACTTACTTAGGAGTATTATGCATAAAGTTGTCCTGGTTATAACAAGAATTCTATTACTGATCGTTCTCTCTATTTTCATAATGTTTGGGTGTTAATAAGTCTCCCTCGCTATTTGTTAGGTTACTTTAGACTAATACTGACCACAGAATTAGCGTTAAATCTCTACCTCACTAAATCTTAAAAACACACGTATATATACTGAAACGTTTGGTTCGGAAATCGTACCCTGTTTGCTATTCGGTTTCTTTTATTTCTCAATTATTGTATAGTCTTTTTGCAGATGATTTCAGTAATTGTGTTTATGCTTCTTCTATGTAATGATTAGGTCTCAGTGGTAAATGGAAACGGTATTGGATCGAATGCGCCATTAAAAGTTATACCAATAATAATGGTAGTTTATCAAATCAGAAATTGTTAAATGAGAAACAGACAAATGATGCTTTGAATTCGGATAATCCAGATCAACATTTAGCTGTTATGCCACATCGGTCTGATGTAATAATGATAAGTTCATGTGGTTGTGGTCGTCAACAAGCTGAAAGATCAGATCCATTTGATTATAAAGAAGCTAATTGGCGATTTTATCACATATTATCTAGTATTTGTTGTAATAAGGTAGGAAGTTTTACTAACATTTACATTAGCTCTGATGCTTTTTGTTTCATACATTGACTCTTCAGCACATCAAAAGTATTATCATGAGCTTACAGTCCTTTACGAACTCTCTATAACTTTCTTTTCTGAACTTTTAGTTAAGTGGCTTAAATATCTGACTTTGAATTATTAATTCTCGTCTAACCCTTCTTTAAAATTCCAAGTCTATTATATTACTTTCTGAGCTTTTAATTTAAATCAGTTGTCGAATTTGTATTGTGTTGGTAGTAACTTATATGGGCGCAGTAGAAACTAACTATTTTGTAACGAGATTTGACAAATTATTGAAGTGCATTCAGATGTACTCTGACATATGAATCTCTCTGCTCTTCCGACTTTCCTATTATTCCAGGTCTAATTACACAGAGTTAAGAATGAACGGAGACAATACTTATCTAAACAATACATGCACTTACCGTGTCGCATGGGATGACCAAACTAACAACCAGAAAATGTACTACAATATCAGATCTTGATGGAGTATTACTCTGAAACCTTAAATCTGGTCCAGGTACCTGGGCTGGCTAGGTACCGTACGATAATCTTAGTCTATGGTTACCCATTATAGATCATATGGATCGAAATTGGTTGAGATAACTCAATAGCATTTATTCTATACCTGTCTCTAAATTCGAAACGTATTGTTTTTCTATTCTTTGGATTCCTCTAACTCATTTCTCATGAACCATATTTCTCGTTAGTCTTTCCATTGGAAAGTGATCTTATTACTTCAACTTCTTAGCTTTTCATCTTGTTGGCTTGACAAAATTCCTTGTCAGTTATTTCGGTTAATGTAGAATAAATCAGTTTTTATAGGGCAAAGATTTTCTTCGAACGACTACAAGACTTAAACGATTATATCATAGATCCACAACTTGCTACACAGATTATTTTTGATAAAATTGATATTTTTCTAGCCACTATACAATAAGTATAATTCAAAATTCAACACACTAACCTGTACATAATTAAAACTTCGTACAATAATTAGTGGTGAGTAAGGTTCGTGAAATTGTTTTTATGGCTATCCGATTGCCGATAGTGTATCCAATTTCATTCAACTTTTTTTAAATACCATTTTACAAATGGTGTCTACAACCATACAGATGATACTTGTACTATGTGCCCAGTATTGAGATGCACTGCATACACTACGGTAGAATTAGTATCTTGCAATAATTTTGAATCATAGTAAAAATATATCCCCAATATACACAGTAATTTCGAATACTTTTCCTCGTTGTATGCTAATCAGTTACGTTAATTTATCTATTGATGTATGTATGCCAGTAAGTAGTTACTTATTATATGACTACATGTGTTAGACCTTGCAGTAATAGTACAGTGCCTACTTAATTACGCCCTATCATCAAAGTCATCCATAGACTTTATGAAGTATCCATTTTTCAGATATTCATACCTCTAATTAAATTACCTTCACTGAGTAACTATCGATGTTGTGTCATTTTGTACCAGACAAAACATTTACCCCATTTATCCGTTCCAAAGACAGCAATTCAGTTTTAAGCTCATACAAATTAATCTGTATCCCAGTCTTCAGCGATTAACGAAATTTTGGGGTAGAAAAAAGCCGGACAAATGTATTGATTACAGCTGATATCGTTAGCAAGTGCAATGAAAACCATACTGCTATTTTTTAAAACCATATTACTTTGTCTCTGGGATATCCCACTTAAAATATAATTGTCATTGATTCAAATTGATTGAGTTCAAGTTATAGTATGTTCTAGTTAAGTTGTCAGTACATAAGCGCTACTTTTTGAAGCTGATTTAACTACATGGATTTTTAATTAGACTTATCTGTTGCATTATAGTTAAATAGAGTTGTATAGAACTGATCAAAGTGTGATATGTCAAGCACGTCCAAGTACTTTTCCATTAACTTAGTAAGTTAATGTTACGTATCGGATTGTAATTTTAACTAAAGATTTCATTCCAACCCTTTGGAATTAGTTGAAACTGGCCTATATGACTGTATCAGTGTAGCGTAGCCTAACATGCAAAATAAAGACAAAGAATACAGTCAGCGATTGAAATGAAATCTCCAATGAAAATTATACTAATGTAAAACCCTTGTCTTCTACATGAAGTGGAAAACAGTCGAAGGTACTGGATGCAAAATACTGTATGAACACTGAAAACGTTCCGGATAACCTCAAAATGAACGATTGCTACGTAAATTTATAAGGTTTTTAAACTGTTCATTTAATTCGTTATCATTTAAATATTAAACAGTTTACGATGTTTTTAAATGTTATCGTTCTTAACTGTTTTAAGTTGAACGGTTGTTTTTTTTTATTTCCTTTTTTAATACGTATATCCAAACTCACTAGTTAACGAATATTCCATTATCACCACAAATTTTGTCTGATCCACGGCATACGTTTTGTCTGCCGAATGAAAATCATGTTGTAACGTCGTCATCATCGAGTCATCGAACTAACAGGAAAATATCCAATGAAAAAACAGTATGCATTCTAACAAAACCCAAAAAGGATACAACATCGTCATCATCACCCCCACCTCCACCTTCATTGTCTCTTGTAGGTCGAGCTGAAAAGTTAACAAAAAATCATCCAACGAATAATGATGATGAACCAGATACCGATGCAGATGTCGGCCTTTCACAACCTGAAGATAATGACTTATTATTATTATCAGCCGATTCTGATCATTCAAATTCAAGTGAAATGATGAATAGAGAATCGACTGATGATGGATCAGATGATTCTGGAAATGACAAATACATTGATGCTGTCAATGATTTATGTGAGTTGGTTTTTTCTTTATTTCTAATAGTTAATTCATTCGACTATGAATTTCGGTGGTTCCATGTTTAACTTATGTAGATTGTGTTGATGCTTACTTTATATCCCATGTCCCTAGAATGTAGACCACAACGGAGTAGATAATATTATCAGTCATTATAAACATTTAGAAATTTCTACTACTTGTCTTTAATTTTCCATTCTCGTCACATGTTTCTCATGTTTGATTTAAGAGTTGTTAAAGATACTAAGTACAGAATATTTGCAATCATCTTTATCATACATAATCAATTATGAATTAAAGCCATTAAGTAGCTTGTCATTATTACGCTGGCATCATGTATTATCAAGACCGATATTTAGTTGTTTAATCAGCTCAAAAGTGGCGATGAAGTTCCTTTAAGTCACAGTAATAGATCATCAGGAATAAAGGGTTAGAAAGCATCATTGCGTTATAACTGATGTCAGTTGGTGACGAAAACTCCACAGAGTTATAACCTCAACTCGTGATATATAAACTCACAATATGTAAACTTGGCATTTTTTCACTTGCCACAATACATAGTTAAATGTATAAAGGTTAATTAATCATATCGAAAGCGTTATTCCAGTTTTTTACTACTTTCTATAATTGTTTGAGAACTAAGCTATGTTTCCTGATTGGCTAACAAGTTGAGCAACATTGTCATCATAATATCCTTTCACCTTGAATTCTGTGTAACATAACGTTGTGGTTTAATCTTATCACATTTATTCCAGCCGGGAATTGTTTATCACCGAATCCATCTGAACTATCCAACACATCAGATTCAATGGTTCCTTTACAAAATGATCTAGTACACCAAACAGCTGAAACGAAGAATGATGAATATGTTGATGTACCTGCTCACCATTCACCATCTTCACAATCAAAAATAAATGTGTCAACAAATTCTGTTAGAGTTGATAATATTCATTCAAGTGATTCAATACCTCTATATCCTGCTGTATTTCGTGATGGTGTACCAAATACTAATTGGTTTGTTGGCGATTTACCACTTTATCCATCATGGTCTATCTATGCACTCGGGAAGTATTTCAGTTATTCTCATTCTTCCGGTAATTTTTACATTCCTCATTACATAATTTGATGTTGATGTTTATTTATCAGTGTACACGAAAAAATTAGTCTAATTTGGTTTATTTAAGCTTAGACTTTATTCAAGTCTACCAATTGCCCTTAGCTTAATCGTTTGTTTGGATCCATACCACTCAATTTTGATTGTAATTTCACAGTCACTTGGAGTATGGTTCTCTGTACTGAAATTTCCCTAAATAATCAGTACACACATTTAATGAAAAAGTTACAACGTTTTTCATGCATGTTCAATAAAATATGCATTATTAGATGGGGTGGAGAAAGTTTCAGCTTCGTTACATCAGTCCAAGACACTAGATGTTAGTGTCTCTGATGCTATAAAAAAATAAATAAACTTTAATATAATCGGAAGTTTTGCTCACTTGCTTTCCTTCTTATCTTTAATTTAAAGAGCTTCAGTCTAGACTGCAGTCATATATTACACTGGTTAGTGCATAAAGTAGGGTAGTTTCATGTGTAATATTCTGTGGATTAATAGTTAGCATTATTCTCATTATTGTCTGCTGTTATTGTACCATTTCAGTGTAATAACTGGTTACTTTTATATATGTGGCATTTATAAGATGAAAACAATAACTGTTTTATCTTATATAGGATTACCTTGTCGAGGATTTATGCGTAACAGTAATTTCTTACTTCCGTGGGATGTATCTTTAATGAATAATGTGGGATAATAATGCCCGAAATGGTTCCGAGCGTGGACGTTTTAGTAAATCCTCAAGAGGAAGATATCGAGGAGGTAGAACAGGTAATGAATATTATTATTACCACTATTATTGTTATATTACTTATTCAATAAATTCAATATATAATCTTATCGCTATTTTACAATTGTGGGTTTATTGAGTCCGTCATATATCATGTAAGCTATTACACATCTAATTAGCTTTAGAAAAATTATTGATATAAATAGTATTCTCTTGGAATACATAAGCAGTAAACAAATATGACTTATCCTAGTGCAAGATTCCTTAGTACTATATTATTAACCTATGAATCCACTTTGCAGCATATCGTTTATAATAACACCACTGATGAAATTAGTTGGTTTTGATGTATACTTTCAATCTCTTTCCTTTTTGAACATAAATTACTGCAGTATATTTTGTTGATTATCATTTGTGAGAACACTTGATTAATTAAAATGGCAACCATAGATAAAGTATCAACCAATAGTGAAAAAAATCAATATGATATTTACATATTTTTCAAAGTTTCAAGCAACAAAATACAACTCAGTCAGTCAGCTACAACGTAGGACCAGGCACATTTATGCATCGGTCCAAGTTGCCATACCTCACTTATTAGCACAACAAGATGAACACCGGACTCATAGAAGTAGTTAATTTAGTGGTGGTGGTGATATATAAGTGATAAGTTGTATATAAGGATATAATATAGGAAGAAAGACAGATATGGAGCAATTTTAATCTCAAGGTTTAAGGGGAGATAAAGAGTGTATACACCTACACCACTATGATCGACCCTTATAAATGAAAATGGTGTATGCGTAACATGCCAGTGAGTAGAAAAATTAAGTTTTCTGAAATTTCATTGCTCAGTGTGAGCTAATTCTTCAAAGAAGATATATATATATATATATATAAATTTTTAAGTCAAACCTTGGTAACAATGCCTACGTAATAACCTTTATTAATCCATTTGTAATTCTTATGTAATGTAAATAAGTAACCAGATCTATGGAGCATACATGTGAAAAGTCTAACAGTATCTCGGGTCTTTCGATATGAAGATAATAATAATATTTATTTGACTAGTTTGGTTTGATGAATGTCTTGAGAGCTCATCAATTTGAGTAACAAAAGTAATCACTTCGTTTGCTGTTAGTTGCAAATATTGTATATACTTGATGTTCTCAAAATGTAAAGCTTAAAATGAATAAGATTAGTTATAAATGTTTAATTTCAGACTTAGACTACAGTTATTAAAGATTTTTTCTATCGCTTCATTATATCTATGCAGAATCAGATACAGTGAAATTGTTTATTGGTTTTGAAATGGAATGTTCAATGGGTCATCGATTCTTTATCACCGGCACTGACCGAATTATGGATGGTCCAATGCAAAGTAGTCAAGTTCGACGAGCCGTTCACTCGTTGTTAACACGTGATTTACCTATTTTCATGCCATGCCAATGTCACCATCCAACCTCACATGTATTTCTTGGTAATACACGTCATTCCACTAATCCTACTAGTGAATGGGATGTAGGTGGTAATACTAGTACAATGAAATCATCTAATTATACAAAAAATTCAACTGTCATGGCACAGTTATCACGAATATATTTAGCTATACCAGCTGCTCCTATTCAAGTTCGTTTTCAACCATGTATACGACCAGGACCTGCAAAACTTACTCCAATCTTTCACCTAGGACATACATTAGATCAATGTTGTGATAAAAAATTGGATAGTGTAATAGATTCAGATTATGATCAAAGTTATCCAGTTGATGATGATAGTTACTTTTATGAAGATCGTATCAAATCTAGCATAAATTTGCATTCGGATACCGTTCGTAGTGAGAAATATCAATCACCAGGTTATGTTACATTAGACAATGGATATTTGTGGGTTATCCGATTACCGTATCCTTACATCGTATTAATTATTGATAACTTTTTTCCTAAGAGTTAACAAGGTTCTACTAAATGATTTTTAAAGTATTATTATAATGCAATTACCTGATGAAGGGTAATGTGTTTGTAGAACCAATACTTGAATTTCAAACAAATAGTTATGAAGATAGAAAAAAACTACTAATCAACTGACTGAATATAAATTAGAGAATGAAAGCTATCATTAATACACAAAGTTGTTGAAATCAAAACCCCAACTTGAATTAACTTAGTAGCAGTGAAGGGTAATTTACTAGTGATTTGAGTAGCATTTTATTTGTCGATAACATAATAATCCTTTGTTTCAACCTGAAATATCAATCAAAAACTTCCGAAATGTGAACTATATGATTGACCTGAATACACTTTTACTACATTACTTGCAGTACATATTATGCGTGGCACAAATTCTAGTCTTTTTCATCATGTAATAAGCTGTTGTGTGCATGATTTACATCCTACAATAATTAAAAATAAACGTTTGGCGATAAGTGTATTCTAATATGTTTATGACGGTTTTAAGAATCTTAACGAGACTGTAGCCGTCATCTACAGTACATCTTCACAAACATTGAGAATGTACTTTGTCGTCCCTCAGATCAGTTGACATTATTTTATTTTGAATGTCTATTAGCTATTTTTGATTGCTTTTGTCTGAGCTCCCTGCGTAGTTCTGTCACACTTGAAAATCTACCGAATATTTTTCGTCTGTGTAAAGTATTCATAGAATTCACGACAATCAGATCTATCGAATACTTGAATCCTAATTGGTTCACCTCCCATTTGCAGTGTGCTCATTTTTTGAACGTAGAGTTCCTCATAATTGGTTTAATTATAAGTAGATATTAGACAAACCGATGGTCGAGTAACACCGGCTAGCTATGGATACACGTAGGCTGGTAATTGTAGTAATATGACATCATTTTCACTGTAGTCTGTTAATTATAGCCTCCATATTCAACAGTTAAATTCTAGGACCTTTAGTCATGATTTTTTTAATGTTAAGCAGACTTGGATCTCATATGATATCACTAAATGGAAATTGTTATGCAGAATCTTAGCTCAGGATATTGACATACTCTGTGATATGACAGAACGTTTTGTTAAGTCCCATGGTGCTAACTGGAACATCCTTTATTAACAGCCTTGAGTCTGAATCCGCGATTCGACCAGTAAACTAATCTCTTGTGGAATCACTCTATTTCACAAACCATTTCTAAGCTGAAAAAATGTGACCCTCCTTAACATCTTTATAATAATGCTTTTTTTGTCTTAAAAATTCAAGTCTTGCCTATCATGATGGAACAAAACTCTATCCGAAACCATTGTATCCAAGTGATTGTAATGAGTGGAAATTATTAAAAGGATGTATAAAACTTGTAGCATGAAAAGATGCCTACCAAATGTATTGTATTTACTATGTGCAAATATATTCTTTGATTTTTCAGAAAAATATATGTTCTTTTTCATTGTATCTCTGTATCTTTATTAGATATGCATATTTAGTTACTATTATTAGAGCATCATATATTGTTCTAGGTTATACTACTATTTTATCTTAATGGTTAGTATCAGTTTGTTATATCTAGAGCTTTGATTCTTACTATGATGTGTGCTACTAGACTACTTGAACGATCGAACCCGCAACGTCGCAAGAGAGAAGACAGAAGACTAGTAAGTAGGAAGTTTATTCCCCAAAACAGTGTCAAAATATAGTACAGAAATCTCATGTATTTATAATTTTTGGCTCAGAGTAAATCGTCATTTCGGGCAACCAATAGGCACATAAGGGGTCATTCTTATCCATCCAATAGGGAAGCTACACGTCGATATTCTAGAATATTCCCCTAGCAGTGATTGGATGGAATATCTTCGGCTCTTTCTAGGCTTCTTGAGGCTTCCTAGATTTTACCAACGAGCCATCCTTACACAGTCATTACATTTAATCTTAGTTACTTAAAAATATCTACCTAAATATTCATGTTTCAATAAGTTTTACTTTTTACCGCAAAGTTCATTAAATAAGTACACGATACATTTGATGATCGAACTGTTCATTTAAGACTACTTTATTCATTTTTTTCTATTCTGGAAAATTATAAATATAAACCTCAATTCATACAAAGTAAAGCATGAATAAAGTATGATAATTAAAACAATTATTTATTTTGTACAATCATATAATCTTAACAATTAGTCAAATATCGAACATCAGTCAGCTAATAAATTCATCAGGTTTCATCCATTTTGCAAGCCGTCTTATACATTCAGGTCTAACATTACAGCATCCACCAACCCACTGAGCCAAAGGAGGTTTATCATTTACAGAATAATGTAAGTGTTCATCATCTGAAGTCTCACGACGTTTTGCCCATTGGATGGTATTTTGAAACCAACTGTCATGATTGTATTGTGAATAATTAACGAAATGACCTCGCTTTTTATCGCCATCATTAGGTATCCATAATTGACCATCATTTGCGTAAAATAATATTAATTTACTTGAAGTATTTTCCGATTCTTTACATGTTTGTGAATTTAAGTTAGCAAGTCCCTTACCAATACAATCATGTGGTATATTACAATTAACTCCAACACCGAAAACCTAGTAGTATAATGTTAGACATGTATTATCAGTGTTTAGTGTGTGATAAGTTGGTGAATACACTAAATACAACTAAGCACTGATATGAACAGTTTAACATCCCATCATAAAGTACACTCATACTTGAAATCGCTAACAAAATTATAATATATAATAGATTACAAGCAGTTAATTCATATTTGAGCATTACTATTATCATTACATATTCAGCGATAGATTAGAACCCCACATCATGTACTTCAGTTTGATCAGTTTAATAGTATCATTAGTGAGAAGTGTTGTCTCTGGACTAATTAACAATACATCACTTAGGTTTCTCTGGTTCTAATACATGTATTTTGAACATTTGGGGGGAGATTATTTCTTAGCACACTTCGCTTACATAGCTACTATGCTTATGTATATAGTTGAAGTGAAATTCACCTATAAAGTACCAAGTTTGATAAACTGTATATACATCTGAGGAGACAACGATTTTAATTTCATTTTAGATTAAGGGTTTGACATACCTGTTCACACTTTGCTACCTCACACGCGACTGAAGCTAGCAAATCCCCACCGGATGTTTTTTCACCATCTGGTGATGAAACTGATATCCAGCAATATGCTGATGGTAGTCTGCGCATAACTTCACATATTGATGAAACTTCTTTCAAAAGTGGAACAGTTTCCCATGCTATGAAATCTACTCCTGACTCCAATAAGATTTTTGCTCTTGATAAATGAAATTCCACTAGCTCATTGAATGAAACTTCGTTTGCATACGACCCAGTATACTCTGATCCATCAGCAGCGCATGCTCCATATGGACCTAAAGATCCGGCAATAAGAACAGGCAATTTTCGTTGGAATTCACTTGCAGTAACTGAATTATTTTCTTCCTCACGTGCTCTTTGAGCTAAATGTACAGCAGTATGCATAAGGTTTTTCGCTTCTCCAATACTTATACCAAGTGCCTTCCCCAAGGTTGAAGGCGCTGCTTGATAAGTGTTCGTAGAAATCACATCACAACCAGCACGCAAAAAGCTTTAATATAACATTATGCATTGAAAGATCAGAAAACTCTGCAATAGCATGGCAAATATAACTAAAATGTCTTATCAAGGATTAATAATAACAAAGTGGTGATTTGTAGACATTATCATCTTTTCAACTTGACACCTGAGGAAGGAATTTAATTAAAAGATAAAAATTGTGGACAGAAACTTCTTACTCTATGATATGTTGATATGACGGCGATACCGATCAATAAACCTTTTAGTGAATTATTTTGCATGTAAAACTAGGTACGACAGAATGATTTGAATATTTGATGATTACTCTTGATGCGATTAATATGCCATCTACAGTTTGAATTAAACATGATAACTGTGATATAATGTCTTTCTTCTCCCAAAGTATACAATCTCTTACATTCATAAACCGGTGTAGTTATGAATCAGAAACAAAAGAATCCACAACTACAGATTTCAATATGCTAACTTCAAAAAATTGTACTTATGCAGTTATAAGTTTCTTCGTCGTTGTAACCTGCAACAGCGAAAACCGCCCTTTAAAACGTTGGTTTCTTATGGAAATTCTATTAGTGTATGTAAGAGGCGAGTGGTGAACTATGAGTCCCCAAATGCCCTGGTACGGCCGAGAGTGGGGAGAGTCAGCTCTCCCTCTCGAAATGCTCTCACATGGTCACATGTATATAGCCTCTGCCAGGGAAGTCCTACTCACTGCCTTCTCGTGGCGGGAGTGTTGTTTACGAAATTGAGAGGACGAAAAGCGAATTTCCAGCGCTTTAACCGGGTTGGTGGACATGGAGGGTCCACCTAGGGGAGTTGGAAAACCCTGATTTCAAATCAATGGTGCACATCGGCTCCAGTATCCTGATGGAACGAATGGCGTATGAACCTATTATTGGTCACCGGCTACCATGGGACTGCATCTCCTCACGATGCTCCACTGCCTTGTGGATCAGACCTTTAGGTCAAAGGCTCGGGATGTGGCCCCCTTAGAAAACCACCTGCTTCAGTCTGGGCACCTGGGCAGTATCACAGCCCTCACACCAATCAAATGAAATTTGTGAGGCGCATATTTATCTGGTGCTTCCTTGTACCAATATATATGTGTTTAAATAAATAAATAAAAATAAAAGTACACCTTTATTACGACATGACGATGAAATCATATTAAGTTAATTACAGCCAACGCGTAATGTTTTCAGCAAAAATAGCCTACAAATTCTTAATGATTGAGATTAGTGTTCTTAGTTGTACAAATGCTGTTTAACTTTATAACCATAAATTCATATTTGAAGTATATCGTTCAACTCGAACAGAAATGATAGGTGTTGATAAACAGAAATACAAAACCTACGACTTGTGTATTTTAACAACTAATTCTGGGTCGTCCATTAATAATCTGGAACTCCAAGCCAAATGTCCGTCTATTTGTAAGTTCGATAATTTCTGACTTTCTGTTCCAAACCCTCCATCCAGAACTCTTATTTCAGTGAGCCATTGAGATACAAGTTCACTATTTACCTTACACATGATCTAACAAAAATTGATTATACTTAGAAAAAATCATTTGAATGAACGATGAAACAGAAGAAACTGGTTCCAAGCAATAAAAAAATGTAGTGTTCTCAAATACGAGGCAGAATATTTACAAAAACTGAGTTTACTTACGGTTCGTATTTGTTCTCTAATTTAAAATCAAAAAGATTGGTTTCGGAATTTTATTCTAGATAAGGTAGCGATTGGGAAACCACTCAAACTTGAATTCATTACTAGTCATACTGTGAACTATCTTCAAACTATGGCTACCCCATAAAATGAAGTGTCGACCTCGGTTTCCTCAGGTACGTTTATAACAGCTATATTATTTCATAATTAAGCATCACATATCTATAATGAGTCACTTATATTCAAGTTTCTTGGTATGAAACAATAAAGTATTCACCACAAAAACACCAATACTTCAAACAAGTGGATACGATTGAGAACAGACACCAAGGATGATGATTTGTTTATCTGTAACTAGGATTTGTACATTAATCCGGAGTTATTTCGATGATTAGACAATCAGAACAACCTAGTCAGATCTTAAACATTCGCAAGTAATCAGGATAATTCCTTTACACGTTTATATGCGGATTTTTAGAAAATATGCTTTCTCGCGCAAATCACGTACCCTTTTTATCTGTTCATGCACTTACTAGTTAATACTGACCTGGAAATTATGGTGCGACCAAACCTTTTATGCTTACGAGAAGACTGAACAAGTTTATCATGAACATACTTTGTTAGTCAATCATTCGAAAGGACATATACCTAAAAGCACTGGATTTGGCATTGTACTCATTATTCTGTAGTGACGCAGTTTACAGGATAACCTCAATAATGCATGGTGAGGAAAAGCTGTACCATACCTGAACATTTTGGAACGACCAAATTACTTACAATCAGTATATCGACTGAACGTGATTCGGTCACTGGTTTGAACATAGGCTCAAGCTTCCGTTACCCTAATTACTCCTATAGGTTTTGGCAGCCGAAAATTATCACGTTTATTTGTGTCTATAAACTGGAAAGAACAGATAAATATGACATAGATGAGTTTTAAGACAAATAGTCGTCAAACCATCAGAGATGCTGATCGCATTCTGAATGCTTTTCGAGATGTTGTACCAGAATTACCAAACAGTATTTGAAGTGTCCTACGGACGTGCATAAGTGTTCATCCTAAGCTCATCAGCCATGATGTTTACTACTATCTGGGATTAAAAACCAGTCTGCTAAGATATGTTGAACTTCGGTTGAGGCTCTAGCAGACAATTATCACCTATATTAGGACGCACCGTTGCCCCAAGGTTTAGTGACGTGTTCATGATAGGTATTTATGGAGGGAATACTAAGCCAGCCAAAGTTAAAGAAATATCCGTGGATAGCATTTCTAAATTAAAAGAAATGAGCGACGTAAGGCTTCATAGTTTTAAGTTCAATAAATACATAGCTATTAAACTGGTTGTTGTAATCCGCAACACACAAGCTCGTTCGAGTGTTATTTATACAGTCAACCACAATGGTAAAGCTGGTTGTGATAGGTGTGTAGTATCGGGTCGGTTCATTAACGGACGGTTGATGTTTCCAAATGGTGAATACACATTGCGGACTGACGATAGTTTTCGTCAGCAGATTCAATAAATTCACCATCGAAACTTTTCCAATTTCGAAACACTTGCCGTTAATATGGTTTGAACATTCCCTTTAGATCCAATGCAAATGGTATACTGAGGTGCGACGAAAAAACTAATCAACCTGAGTAGATTTCTCTCACAAAAGACTTAGAAACATGAATAAATATGTGATTATAGGTATAAGTTCATATCAAGTTGTTTCGCAAGCACTCCTTTAGAATATCAACTCAAATATCGGGCACTAGACTTCGCCTCAGTATGGAAAGCGACCGAGTTTCGATTACCCCTTTTGTATTTAGACCTCGAAATTCTTAAACATTGTTTACCATAACTGTTGTAGATGAATTTCAAGCGTTTGGCATTAGCGATGCATTTGTTAGAGTATTCAAGATCACATAGCAGCGCTAAAGACTCTCTTTTCCTTACCTTTTATATACTGTGTAGCTGACTAACAAGCAGTTCCAACTTATAGATGCGCTAAGCAGGAGACAGGTTCTAATTGCAACTAAACAGTGAATTTCGGATTAAGAAATTTGTCTCTATCCTATGGACGTTGTGAATATGCACCTGCAGAACAGTGTCCAACCAGATGATAATCGGTCATCCCTGAAGTGCAAGATGATCTACTACGGGGTCAGTTACAAACATAGGAACGATCGTTTCCAGATTACAAAGAATCCTTTGGTTTCAATCAACAAATTGGCTGGTTACCGTGTCAGCAGTTTCACGGACGATAGCGCCTTGCCACTAAACGAAGAGAAGCCGGAGAGGTTAGTACAGTAGTCTCATTAATATTTAGTAGAGGTGCATTGAAGCGGAAAGAAGGGTTTTCGTACAATTCTGTTGACATGGATGTGGCCAAGATGCAGGCTGGAAATATCCACGTCCAATATCCTAAATTTCGGTTGTTGGACACTTTTATCTCACCAATTGCCAAGTAGGCGTGTTTTCTTTAAAAATGTTAATAAACTACTTCGACACAGATGGACGCATTGCCCTTAATGTCCGAATCTAGGCGCTTGGGAAGTGCGTTAGCGGTCGAGCAAGTCACGTGCCCATCTAAAGTAAGTGATTAAGATTTTATGGACTATATGTTGTACTGCAGAACATAACACCAGCTATATGAGACTGGAGTGCGAACATTATGCAGCCAATGTCAAAGTTCGAAGCATGTGACACATGCACGAAAATTTAATATTGTACTGTCAAGTTTATCGTTCCCTTTGTCATCTGAACAGGAACTGCGAACGTTGGACGCATGTCTCTAGCAAGAAAATATAAGAGACAAATTTAAAAGCCAACGAAACTCATTGGATTATTTATTCCCATTCCAGATGACCATGCTGACGCGGTTAATGGATGATAGTTCGAAAACGTCCATGCGCTATATTTTGTCATAATCAATGAGACCTGAAGTTGCCAGCTAATTCACACTACTTGGCACTTCATCGAAAAGAGCACTTCAGACGTGCAAGTTTTACGGCTACTCTAAAGGTATAACAATCCACTGTTGTTCTATAGGTGGGGTGTTCAGTATAAGCAAACATAACCGTATGTCATACTTCAGGTTGACGGTTGTTTAAGAAGTTACGGCCCTTTGATATTGTTGTAAACTTTTGTGTTCATTAAACGTCGGAATTACAGGGATATTATTTTGGTTTCTAATAGCAACATTGAAACTAAAGAAAGACATCTTCATTGAAATGTTGATGTTTGACTTAACCATTATTAAACCTTTTTCTCACCATGTGCCTAATTTCTGATTTGCATATTAAACTCCTGAACTAATGGGCTGTATGTTGCGAAAGTCTGTTTTATTTCATGTACCCTTACCAACAACGACACATACTTAGTTAATAACCCATTGCTTGTAGTTTAGTTTGCACATCTACGCAAATGGCATCAGGACTTGGTACTGATAATGAAAATACAAAACGATCGTTGCTCAAGCATCTGTGATATTAATTTCCTTGAACAATATGGTGTTTTTTTGTAAATAAATGTCTGTAACCATGTACCATTTTTTAATGTAGTCGATTGCAGGCGTCGTGTGGTTTAGTGTGAAAATAAAAGCGAATGTAGGTGACATTTGGAGTTACGCTAAGGTGGAAAAAAGCGTGTAGTCAAGCGTACAGTGGGAATTAGGCGGAAAGTAGATGATTTGGTGTGAATTCGGGCGAAAAGTAGACAATTCAGCGACCTTTCAAAAATGAAGCGCGAAAATGAAAAGTTCCGCATTACTTCCCCATGGCAGGCGAAAAAGCAGACATTTTGATGCATTTCCTTTATATTATTCCTTTTTTACCAGAACGTACCCTCTATTTCACCTTGACTTGTTGGTTGATCCGTCGAGAAGCGTTTGGTGTGAGCTGCAGCTCTGGGAATTCTCCTAGATCTGGCGAAATTTTGGGGCTTTTGAGACAATTTTCAGAAATCTACTATACCAGCTTTTTCAAAATTTCCCCAAAACAGACAGAATTTTTTTTATCAAAATAGGGGGGTTGGGTGGCTAGCAGTTGCAAGTGAAGTGTAGTATCATGTTCCTACTCGTGATCTGCTGCGAATGGGTGGGCGAGGAGTTTTACCGCAGCAAAGTAATGAATCCAGCCTCATTGTCCAAGACTTACGGAATTACTTATTTTAGTGATTTCTTCACCTTCGTTAATATACATATATATGGTAACAGTTTCGCTCCCACAAAAAGATAACGCCAAGTTGTCCTGAAGAGTGGTCATGAATAACTATTATCATTAGTCAGTGGCAGTGCAGATGTAATCAGACCTATTATTAATTGAAGAAACAGACCTGAAACAAGCATAAATATTACAAAAATCGACATGTGATGGAAAAATGCCGTGATCAGCTGATAAATAACGACATTACAAGTCCGCGACAAAATGTAACATGTCAGCGAAATCAATGACGTGACTTTACGACCATGCCCCAGAGAAACGAACGAACAACTCGAAACGGTACTAAACGTGACCTAATGATTGACCTTCAATGAAGTCGTTTTAAATAATTTTGAACTCGTCATCGGTTCAAATGGTTCAAATGGTTGAGGACGGAATAGAAGAAGCTTTCGCTTAACGGGCTTCCGTGTCTGGTAGCAGTGGATCACCAATACCTCCAGGTAAGAACCTAGGTATATGAACGATAATAGAGGAAAAAAAAAAGAATTTGGTAAATCATAATAATATGTTATCCTTAGTCCTTAAGAATAAGTCAAGTTTCCTCTTAAAGGACTCCTGGGAAGTCGCTTGGACTAGCTCAGTCGGTAGCGAATTCCAGCACTTGACAACTCTAACGGAGTAGAAGTTGTGTCTGCAGTCTGTTCTGCTATGCAGGGTCTCCAATTTCTGGGTGTTACCTCTCAGGTTAGTGTTATGACTAAGCTTAAGAAGATGTTTAAGGGGATGACCAGAAGTATTAAGGATACTATAAGTCATAAGAAGATCACCTCTAAGACGCCTGTACTCTAACGGGTAAAGGTTAAGTGATTTGAGGCGCTCTTCATAAGGTTTGAATTTGAGTCCCCGAACTGATTTCGTGGCTCGACGTTGTATACGTTCCAGAGTGTCCTTATCCTTTTGGAGGGAGGGAGGAAATACTATGTTTCCGTACTCTAAATGGGGACGAATAAAACTGTTGAAGATTATATGGAAGGTTCTACCGTCAAACTGGCCAAAAATGCGCTTCAATGTTACCAGTGCAAGGTTTGCTTGAGAGGCGTTTTTGTCACAGTTCGCATACGATTTCAGGTCGTAGGGTACCAACACTCCTAAATCTTTTTCAACTTGGGAAACTTCTAGAGGGGAGTTACCTAAGTTATAACTATGGTCTGCAACATGTCTCAGATGGACTACCTTGCACTTTGAAGTGTTGAAGGTAAGTCCGTTGTCGTCTGCCCAACTTTGAAGTCGAGTCAGATCCTCCTGAAGAACTAGTATATCATTATGATTACGTATCTCTTTCCAAAGTTTCACATCATCAGCAAAAAGCAATAAGTCAGATGAAACTTGTTGAGGAAGATCGTTAATATAAATCAAGAAGAGAAGAGGTCCTAGTATTGAACCCTGGGGGACCCCACTAGGACATTCCATAGCCTGAGAGAGAGTGAAGTTAACCCTGACCTTAAAGTGTCGGTTATCTAAATATGAAGAGAGCCAATCAATCAAAGGGGGTTTTATACCCAATCGTCCAAGCTCCTTGATAAGACATGCATGGTTGACCCCATCAAAAGCTTTTGAGAAGTCCAGGTAAATGACGTCAACCTTCCCCTTGCGATCAAGGATGGTTGTCCATCTGTCCACCGCAGTCAGCAGGTTGGTCATACAAGAATGACCTTTTCTGAAACCATGCTGTTGAGGCGAGAAGAACTTTGAGGATGATAAGTGTTCTAGTATGCCGCCGAATACTAGGGATTCCATAATTTTTGAAGGTATGGAGAGAAGGGCCACTGGTCGGTAGCTTAAGGGTTCACTGCGTCGACCTCCTTTGAAAATTGGTGTGATGTGGGCCAGCTTCCATATTTCCGGTAGTTTGCCTCTGCTTAGCGAGTGTGCAAACATCACGCTAAGTGGTGTCACCAGGATTGAAGCTGCTTCCCTCAATACAGCGGAATGAACCATGTCCGGACCAGGAGAAGTGTCTTTTCTTAGGTGCTGCAGTTTACGGAGCACCAGGTCAGCACCCTGGTCCACTTCGGAAAGTCCTGTACAGGTGCAGGTGAAGCTTTCGTCAGTATGGTTGATGTGGGTCAGCTGGAATGTCTGGGAGTATTGTTCAGCCAAAAGGTTAGCGGCATCACTGTCGTTATAGGTCGGGCCATTAGGACCAAGCAGTTGGGAAACTCCAGTTTTGCCTTGTCGAAGAGAAGCTGCATAACTGAACAAGCTTTTCGGATTGGAGACGAATCTATCGATAAGCTTGGTCTGGAACTGAAGCCTGTCTTCTCTTATTGCCTTTGTGCATATGTTCCTTATATGTTTGTATTGCCTGTACGCGCCGTTGTTATCAGTTCGTTTATATTCCGCCCAACAGTGCCTTTTGCGGCTTAGCAAACGACGAGTGCGGTTTTTGATGATTGGAGGTTGCTTGTAGCTTTTTGGGACCATTTGAGGAACTGAATGCTCAGTAGCACATAAGATCGTGTGCAGTAAAAAATCCCAATGAGCATCCACTTCAAGTTGAGGGTGAACATCCCAATCCACCTGTTGTAGATAGTCCTGTAAAGCTAACACATCCAACCGTTTGAAATTCCAGCGCTTGTTGCTAGTAGGATATCGTAGCTCCGTTTCGCTGACAAAGCTGAATGATAAGACGGCGTGATCACTTTTCCCCAGGGGGGCCAGGATTGAGAGGTCGTCAACTAGGAATTCTTCATTTGTGAATACCCAGTCTAAGCGCGACGGCGTCTGACTGTTTCTCCAACGGGTTGCCGACTTCACATTTTCAAATAATCCCAGGTCGCCGATAAGGTTGAAGAACAGAGCTTCAGTAGAGTTGGCACCACCAATGTATGTATGTTCCACGAAGTTGATTCTAGGGAGATTGAAGTCCCCTAGAATCAGGATATGAGAGAATCCGAGACGCGTAGAGCGGGTTAATCCTTCCAGCAGACGTTTGTCATATTCGATGTCGGCAGTGGGCTTCCTGTAAATGACCCCAACTAGACACCTCGAGGTGGTAGACAATCTTACTGAGCACCATACTGACTCATCAAGATTGTGAAACTCTTGGTTGTGAAGTTGGTGCGCATCCAGGCATGACCGTATGTATAGTGCTACCCCACCCCCCATTCCTGTTTTTCTGTCGTTGCGAAATAAAGACATCCCAGTTATTGCTAACTCCTGGTCCGTAAACTGAGACGTTATCCAAGTTTCGGATATTCCTATCAGATGGGCATCATTAGCGTTGCTAAGTTCACGTAGCTCATCCATTTTGTTCGGCAAGCTCGCGGCGTTCGTGTATAGGCAGTTTATGCTTTCAATTTGGAACGCGTGAGCTTCTTCCTGTTTGTCTATAAGAGCCGTGTGTGAGTGGACAGGTAGCCTACCTATACGATGTTTACCGAGTTGGTAGTCCCTGTCCTTTACACGTATTTTTTATGATCAAGACAGTCCACGAGTGGAATTGTCAGCTCCAGCTTTCGTTTGTGCTTGATCCTGCTGTCGTGGGGCCTATCCGGATGCATATGGATGCCAGTTGGCAACCGACGTCTATTGGCACGAAATGCTTCCAGAGTTGCAGCCGCCATGTGGGAGGAGGGGAAGGTTATCTTCAACAGCCGGGGCCTAGAGTCTCCGTCTCTCTTGGCTAGTCGCATTACCTGTTGGGTCAATATGTTCTTGAGTTTTAAGGAATGCTTGATGAATTTCCATTCCCGAATATCAGAGTTTGCTTGAGTTGGGTCCATATTTTCCGGCACACCTTGCACAATGATATTTCGTCCGCGGAAAAACGCCTCGCGAGATTCCTTAGGGATGTTCCGGATGAGGTTTCGTTCAGAATACGGTATGTCGGGCAGTATTCTTACGTTCCCATCGGACTTAAGTAAGTGACTGGCTAGCAAGACGTCCACTATGTCGGAGGCATTCTTAAGTGTAACACGAAGCAGCCTCGGGTGGTTTAGGTGGTTAGAGTCCTTCCCCCGAGTGGGCCGTGTGACGGTCAAAGGCTCTATTTTAGGGAGTTCAAGCCTCTTGTTTAATTCTCCCCAGAGCATCCTATCGTTTTTGTCCTGCAAACTGAGAGGAAGGTCGGGGTTGTCAATAAGGTTCATGATTATGACAGAGTCGTCACGAACCGCAATTGATTTCCCAGGTTTTCCAGGGCGTCTAGGTTTGGTATCTTGTTGTTTGGATGTCGAGGCGCGTTTTCGATTCCTGGGCTCAGTGATGACCGGGCGGACAGTCTTGGGGGTAGACTGTGCAGCCAAAGCATCAATTGATTTCCGCACGATACTTGGGACGTTCAGTTTCGGCGGGGACGCTTGGGCTTTATTACTCCTGTTAACGTGAGTCCAACCACCTACAGGGTTTTTGGGAACCACTGTCTCATTCAAGGACCGTTCCCTGGGAGACCCAAGTTTACTAAGGGAGTCGATGACAGTCGATGTTAAGATGGTGCTGAGTTTCAGCACATCATCACTCGTGCTGTTAACAGCACCGTCGATAACTGACCTGTCAGTATCCTTTTTCTTATTTGCCCTATGCGTTCCAGCTTTGTTACCCGTCGTGATGCTATCATTTACCAAATTCTTAGACAACTTATCTCTCAGACCTGTCAGTAAAGTAATGATAGTACCCAACATAACTACCGTATCGGTGTTGCAGGTAACACATACCCACCTACGATCAGACTTGCTGAGTCTGCTATAGGCTGCTGCTGTTAGATCTGTACATGCCTCGTGGAACCAACCTTTGCAGTTGTCACATTGCATGCCAGATGTAACGGCAAAACGGCAACCAGGTCTTTTGCATGAATTTTTCATGGCTAGTGATTTAGACTGTCTTAAAAATACAAGCAGTAAATTTAGGACCGTTAAAAAAAAAACACAGTAAACAAAAACTGGCGAAAATGTATAAAAACAGTTAACAATAAGCTAAAGCTAGCCTTTACGTGAAAACTATAAAAAAAAACCGATAGTGAGCTGAGGCAAAACCACAGTTAACTATTAATTTGAGTGAAACACAGAAAAAAGAAGTAATCTACCGAACGTATAGCTCAGAATAGATTCTTTAGATTGGAAATGGTACTTTTGTTGCGTAAGAACACAGCAAAAGTTTGAGAAATGTAAATCACGTTAGGACTAAACTTCCCGTTCGAAAAGCGCGCGTTGTGGGGATAAGTCTTCAGTAATAAGGACACAAGTTTGTTGGACCTGTGATAATTTACCCATCTTGTTTTCTGGTCGCGTTTCAGCAAATTTTTTAAAATTTACAATTATGAGTTTGACTCCACATTGTCATGCTGGGCATTTTAGTCATTGACTACTAAATGGGGAAATGAAACTTCAATTTAAGTCTAAGGGACAGCGGATTTCAAATCTTTTTTGTAAGACTACAGAGATGGTCTGTTCTTCAGAAGAAAAATATGATACATTATCACTTAAATCGTTAATAAACATACGGAACGGCAATATGAGGTCACCTCGCGTCCTACGGTACGATAAGAGGTATGGTTTGGTCATTATTTAGATCTTATCGAAGGGAAATTTAAAAGACTCTTCTCTTGCTTTGTTATCTTCAGCTGCTGTTCATTCCTCACTCACAATAAGTTGTCTTGGCATGAATACCTATTTACAAACACATGTTCCATGTGAGTTAACTGAATGTATATTCTATGTGATCCACTAACTTAGGCTGAAATATTTTACAAGTAATTCACCTACTAATCCAGTTAGATTATCCGCTCGGTATTTAAGCACGATCTGTTTCCGTCAATGTTTAAATATAGTCTAGTAGTAGCATCTTTCTAATTCCTAAGGAGACGGGTCTTGAAAATTGACATATGTGGTGACATCGTCATTGTTGCAGAAGTAATGTTCGTAAGATGATGATGGATAGAACCCAGCAGGACCTGGCGTTGCACTGGGTCTGAGAATAATGCTCAGTTTAAGAATAGCTTCCTCTGTCACATGAACACGTTCTATACCTGGTATCTAAGTGGTGTAGTTATAACAAGTATTGTTAACAATACCCACCGAAATAGTTTGACAATGTCTAAGCTATGGCTAGATGTTTTTAAGCTAGTATCACCTAATTTTGGTACAACAGTTACAGGGAAATATCATCACAACTTTAAGTCCTCTGTTTTATTCACGAAAACAATCGATTTGAGCAGTTGTGGCTATCATATATGAAATGTTTTTCGTAAATGGTGAAGCATTTAGTTATAGTTATTTTACGCATATTTAGGATTTTTCGATATTCACACATGAACGATTGGTGGCCTGAAGACGAATACAGGACCCGAAAGTGTTTCCTACGCCTCAGCAGCTTTCTAGTTTCTTCATCGATCCTTGATGGGCAGTCTAGGTGTTGACCATAAGGTTATCGGTGATATTGAGGACTGGAATAAAAATTTAAACTTGTCCCATTCAATTGGCTGCCTAATCTTTCGGGATGATGCAGTTTCCAATTGCCAGAATGTCAGCTTGCCAGACATTTGGACGCGGTGGAAATAATACTGTGTATCATGTGTCCTAAACCTAATGTACGATACATCGTGATCACTTTTTGCTAGCGAGATGATACTGAATTTGAGTAATGTCATTCCACTAGTATGAAAAGTCAGGGTCCAGCAACGACGGTTTGTGTTCAAAATCAGTGTGTGTCAGTCCTGTGGTACATGGCATAAGTACACAGTGAATAACGTTCCACATCAAAGTGCTGTCGAGCATCAATCTGGAGTTGTGAGCTCTATCCAGTTGATAAGAAGCTCTTAAAAATGTCCAACGATGGGACAGTGATTTGCCTTACTCCAAGAACGGTTATAACTCAAGAAAAAGTATTCAGTAAAGCAACAAGGATCATTGTAGATCCATTCTATCTTCACTAATCCATGTCAAAATTTAATTGTACGACAGGCTGCCTCACCTGCACCCCTATCATGCTCCTCTGATGTGCTCAGCTATGCACTGAAGTTATCTTTAGCACAATATAATTCCTCCTCCCTAGTGATTTATAACTATATCACCTCTAATACAGATGTATCCTGCAGTGGTTGGGGAACAGTTTATACCTACGATAAGCCACGTTTCTGTGAAGGCAAGTATGTTGAAACTTAATCCATCGATCGTCAAACTTAGCTCGGATGTTTTATTTCTCAGACTACGAGCGTTCGAGCAGTTCACATTTAAGGTATATTGAGTACATGTTCTACTCATAAAGGTCTCCGAGGCATTGGCTCTTAAGACCTATCTTAAGGTTTTCTCCGATATTTGGCTTTCCAGTATCTAACTCACAAAGCTCGTACTTGATTCGACCCTCAAGTGACGATCTACTCAGATAGGAATATTCAAATAACTGGTTTCGTACCCGCTATTTATTATAACGTATCTTTACTCGTAACTTCTGAGTACTTATTTCGAGACCGCTATTTGTTCGGTTTCGGCTGCAACCCGCTTACTGAGTCTAGTTACTTTTGAAATATGTATTCCCTTAACCTTTTGTGGTGGTACATTTATGATGCCAAGTTAAACTAACTCCAAATGGTATGCATGTTTTCTGGCATGGTAATTTTCTTTTAAGTCCCAGAGATTCCAAATAATTAAACTAAGAACGGATTTGATTTCTTCGAAAGTCATGTTTGTGGGTTTCGATTGTGTCATCTTTTTCTGCCTGTTTATTACTAAGAGATCGCTTTTGGTTGGTTTTAGATCACAGTTATTTTATTTGAGCAGGTCGCTTACGACAATATTTGGTGAGATAAAACGTTTTTCTGTCACACTAAGTTAAAGTCTTGTATTAATTCAGGTTTTCGGCGGAGTATTCTGCGCCTCAAAGTATGAGTTTTTCAGAGACTTATCAACTAAACGGGCGTGGGCTATGACTTTTTACCTTATCTTTCTTTACGCACTATCCTCTATCTACCGTCAGCCGGAATAGCAACATCTGGATTTCATGGTAAGGTGGAGGTTTTATTCTAGTCTTCAGGCACTACTGTTAAGTCTTGACCACCAATACACGACAGTTGCTCACCCTTTAATTGTTTTAAAAGTGATTTCCCTTTTGGACGTTTCATAAACGGGTATTTGGCACGTCCTGTATCACCACTAAGTACACTGAAAGTCTTCACTGTCAGTACGCATGTTACCAGTCTAGCCCTCATCTACTTTTATTGTGATCAAGGCCAGAAGGCCGATTACCTCCTCAATCAGTGATGTCATACTTGAACAATAAAATATATAGAGCCGATGAGAACTGAGTTTTGAGCATTATTTTTATGTGGTGTTATTTAAACGGGTATACACTTTTCGCACTAATCGCATCACATTCCTTCTTCCGCATTGAAGAAACAATTTGGTCACCCACATTCCTGAGTAGAGCAGACCATTTTAAAGGAACTTAAAGAACAATCAAAAAATACACAAGATAACTACTGGTGTGATAACCAACCACAAAAGAATAACTCATAACGGATTTGAGGAGAATGCCGAAACTTAACCGCAGTAACTCAAGCTGGAGTGGACAAAAATGCTTTTGGTTCAATAAATATAAGACAGAGTTAACTCACGAAAAATAAAAATCACTAGGATCATAGGTTAAAAGAACTAGTTAAGTGTTCACGACTCAAGAAACAACGGAGATTCAATCAAACTGAAAATATTGGCAGAAGTTGCTGGCACTAACTATTACGGCCTTTAATTTACAATCCGGAGATTCTAATTAGTTTAACATTTCTTTCAAACCTAAGATGCTTTGACCCTCTGTCTGTCATATATTCTTTGATAATTACCCTGAAGTCTAAACAAAATCACCAGACGCTGGGATTATTTCATATATAATTTTCGCAAACCATATATTGTCATGACCTTCGTTGGTATACGTCAGCCAAGCAAACTGTACAAAGTAAGGTATATATCAACTGATGAAATCACAGTGTTTATCTTTTATAAATATGTATAAAACATTTTTCTAAAAATGATAGGGGAATGTTATATGAACAACTTGATGTCCTTCATGAAAGTAATCTGCAATTTTGTTTTTTAATGATGGTTACTTCCTGTCAAATAACATACATTCAGTGCTGGATGTTTTAATATATCCCCATTTCTCAGATTAACTAATATTTTCAAGGAGAAAGCAATTTCCACTGTTAGGAATCATCAGATTTCTATCTTCACACTCGTTTCAGACACTACAATTAACTATCTGTGAACAAACACAACAGGCTGATCTGTCAAATGCGATCTAAACTAACCAAATTTCGGAAAAGCTATCAATCAAATAAAACCAGTGGTGTAGACAAACATTTTTCTGCATTATATGGTAATAAAAAGTAAATTTATAATACCCTGGAACACTAGAAAACTTTCACTCTAGAGCAAGATCACTTTCCAACTTAGTCACTGTTCAATCTATTTATGTAACAAATAATCGAGATTATACATCGTCTTACCGAATATTAAGGAATTGTGGTTTGATTTCATTTTCACCTCTCCGTAATATTTCTTTAGATATGATCTTTTCAACTTGGATGGTCATTACACCAAGATGAAATGTATTTATGTTAACGTTTAATTGACTTTCTACGTCGATATGTTTACTTAGCCCTATATGTAGTTTCTGTAATTTACAATTTGTAAGCGACTACTAAGCAATGGAAGTAGTTAGCTAGATTGAATTTATTCCGCATACATTAATCTTTTAAGTTACTTAAAAAAATAGTATATATCGACATTCTATATTATTTGGATAAGAATGACATCTTATATGGAGAATGACAATATACTTAAAGAACAAATAATCATACTGTGGCTAAAAGAAATATTAATGATTCCCGGATCTAGGTTACACGAATATCTTTGATAATAAACAAAACATTTAAAAAAGAGATGTCTACTTAGACAAATAGTAAACAAAGAGTACAGAAATTAGATTTTGTATTGTACATATGTAATGCAGTGCAAGTTTATTGATCGGATGTTTTTATTATGTCAGCGATCTGAAAAATCCCTAATTTAATTGAGTACGTAGTCAAAGTTGAGCACTGTTATGCAATCTAATAATAAAACGAGGTAGCTGCTCAGTGTCTCTTACTTTTTTAATTGCTCTCTTAATTGGTATCTGTCTTATCTGTTAAATTGTTTTATGCAATGAAGTTATCTAGGTCAATGTAAAATAATTTGAATGAAGCCATTTGGTATCTACAAATGTTAGTATGTGTTATCTAAATAATGTTCGCCGGAATAATAATAATCATAACTATGAATTCACTTAGTATTGTTTGTTTGAATCTTCCCATTGATGTTTTAGGACTGCAACTGTTCAGTCTCTAATTGGCATATGTGCATACTGTGCGCATTGCCTCGATATAGCCTAAATTCACATGCATGGTAAGCATAACTATGAACCATTTACATCTCACAACATAGACAAACTAGAAACAATAATTCACATAGTGTATAGTTAAATTATCGTCATTTACAATTTATGATTTCTCCTCCTTGTTTTATCAATAATTTATAATTTACAGAAAGTAAATTTACCCGAGAGTTCAATGATGAATACTTGGAAACATCTTGAAAGATTTGATCAACACAATACAATACAACATACAGGTATTACGTCAATTCTCACCATTCATACTAAATATAACTTGAATAGGGAAAAATAACTAATTTATCAATGATAATAGAACCATTTGTTTGTACTACTAAATGTTTCTCAAAGAATAAATTAATAATAAGGATAAGTAGATCATTTGAATTTTGCGATTAACTTTTCCACTAGGCAAAAAAGTTTAGATGGTGTTATTTATAATAATAATAATTCGAACAACAAAATATCACAAAATATGCTGTAAAATACGATTATTGTAACATACATTTAGATTAGTATACATGTATTCACACTTAAACTTGAAGAATGATACAACTACGCAAAACTATGTATATCCTTTGGAGAGTACTTCAACTGAGCTTTAAAACAAATTCAAAGATATAAATTGAAAACAAACAAAAAGGAAGAGAAGTAGCTACAATAAATGAATGTTCGATGAAGGAAATCAGTTGACAAATCAACAAATAGAATATGAACGAAAGGAAGTAACAACTAATTTCTAAAAAAGAAAACCCAGGGGGAAATGCTTTGATATTATCCCGAATAAGAATGTTTCAGTGACTACGATAATGATAAGATGGAAATTCTACAAGTAAATGAAAAAAAAATCGGGAACAGGAAAGTGATTTATATATGTATATATATATATATATTATATATATGGACAAGTGTGCATGAAATACAGCCTTGTGATAACTAGTTACAAATAGGAGAAATAGTGTATGTTGATAGTGATGATGACAATGATCATCATAATAACTGCGTAGAACCAGTTTTAATCTGGATAAAGTAAATAATCTGTATAATGAAAAGAGTTGTAAAAATGAGAAATTTCTGACGAGATATTGACATTTGACCAGTGGATATTTTTCTTACTGGTTGTTGATGATGATGATGATGATGATGAACACCAGTTACAACAGCCAACTGAACAATTTGGACAAAATTTTAAGGTATGTGAATTAGTTAGTTCACATGCAACAGTAACAGGTGGATTGATGGTAGTTATAGTAGGTCTAACACTGAATTAAAAACAAGAATAACAAACGAAGGGAGGAATAATTGTAAATGATAATTAATAAATTTATAAGGGTAATAAATTAATTGATATTTCTGTACTGCAACTTTCATTATTGCATATGAAATATTTTCTTATATATGAATAGCAAGCTGTGTTACAGTTACGAAAAATAACAACTTCTATGATAAATGAAGATAACTACATAATGCAATGAAAGACTGAAAGAGAAATCTAAAAAATGGTACACTTAAACACAAGCCTGTATTTGTTGGGTTACTTCAAGTTTATGTAGAAGGATAATGGAATACACCAAAGATAAATTGGCTTCTAAACAATATGAGACAGGCCGATATTTAAATTTTCCCTAGTTATTGGACAATCTAGAAATGCTAACTAAAACAATTATTTTTGAATTTGTGTTATCAGGTTACAAAAGTGGTTGATAAGACTGGCGTCACTATTTTTAGTCCAGTTTGACTACTATGGATACTTTTAAATGTTTAACCAACCTATTGAGATAGAGGATGGAGATAAAACTGCTTAGAGGATAGTGTAAGATACTGAACAGGTAAACTTACAGTTCACACGTATTTACAAATAGACATCGGGGTACTGTTCTTCGTAAAATGAATGATCTTTTCATTCATTAAACCTCGCTTATACCTGTAACTAACTTACCACACAATCTTAGAAAACTAGCTAATTGTCTGATTGGTTTGGCAAATAAACAGACAGGAATGATTGCCAAAATGTTAATCTCGCAATTAGTAATCACTGAGAGTCAGTGGAAGTTTGTTACTATTTATAGACTAAGTATTTGTACTTTAATCACACACTGATTAGGTGCCTAAGAATATATATTGGGGCAAAATAGCATTATTTGGGAAACTTATCTATGCTCGAACGTAAGATAGAACTATTGATTGAATTTAAGGGAGAACTGGGGAATAAACTGATGACAACTAAAATTAACTCTTATCTCGAGATTATCTGGCGGGGTCATTAGTCAGCTGAATAAACAGATGTGAAGACAGTTAGTGATGTACAAATGACTTCCACAGCCTGATCTGAACCAATCGATACAGAAACACATATACCAGTTGGTCATAAGAAGAAAGAGAAACAACTTGCATAAAAAATACGAATTTATCCAATGACTGATATCAACGATGAGCAGTAAAAATAAAAAAACATCGGTGTTAAGGAGGAGCTGGAAGTTGTTGAGGTTTAACGAAAATACTAGTTTCAACAGGATGATCATCAGTGAGAATGTAGCAAATGAAAACAATCATTTACAGACTATTATTAGATAAATCTCTCAAATCTCATGTATTGACGAATATCAAGGAGGTAAGAGTATCATAATGCATCAAATTAGGTAACACGTCGAACCCATTTTTAAGACGCTTGATAGACAGAAGCGGTGATTATTTGAACTTAAAAGCAACTCAGCCAATGTTATCCAGGCCACAGCTCAACATCGTGGGCGCGATATATAGTCACTTAGGCTAGCGGACACATTGAAACTTGATCGACAGAATTCTATCAGCACTGAAGAAAAACTTGACATTAAAGCGGTCATTACTCATTGATCAATCAATTAGAGAAAACTTGAATGGAGATGAAAAGTATGTCTCTGCCGGAAGAAAAGACTAGGCATCACATCAACGAAATGTAGACATCAGTGCATTTCAAAACACCACCTAGCTCATTTGGAATGCAACTGTTGCGGCTTTGTTTTGTACAAGCAATAGCTATATATAACTTTAGTACGGATCTACTCGATATTTGAGATTTACAAACCCAGAACTTAACAAGACAACCTCGTAAACATAAAATGAAACAGAATTATGCAGAAAACTTACAATTCAACTCCAACAGGATTCCCATTATAAGAATCTACGTTCAATGTGTTATTCATATGACCATTATCGCCATGGTAACGAGATACTCTCCACAGACTAGTTTTACTAATATGATTATTGGCACACAATTGTAGAGTTGGACAAGATTCAAATATCGCTAGAAGTACATTACGGTTCAAACCGAACCACCATGGATTACCAGGACCAGATGATAACGAAGCATATAAGAACATACTAAACAATACAGGTATACAAATTATTAGTGCACTGCTTTTTGAAGCAGAAAGATAACCATCTAATCTTAAGCCTAAAAGGATTAATGAAGTACATAAGAAAATAACTATTAGCAAATGTGAAGCATAATAACAAACAGATAATCTACGTTGAGCTACAGGAATAAAGAAGGCTGTAAAGTATGTGATTAGTGCAATAGTTAAACCAGCAAAACAAAATAAAAATCCCATTGCTAATAATATAAATGATGGGATAAAAGTGACAATCCAATTCGAACGTATCCAATTGTCAAGTCTAGCAATTAAAAATAATAATTGTAATAGATTAGCAGCGATACATAATTCTAAGGTAAACGAGCATGCATGACGTGAACGTGGTATGAAAACAAATGAATCTGCATTATTGTTGGTAGTAGTATTATTGTTGATAGTGTTGGTACTAGTAATGGTAGTAGTAGTAGTAATAGTAGTATTACCGGTATTGTTATTTAAGGATCGTGAATGATGTTGTCTTCGACGTCGTGCATTTGCTGTGAATGTTGCCCTTGAGTCGATCATAACAAAAAGAAATCCAAACACACCCAACGCACCAACAACTAGTAATGGTGATAAAATAGTTAAATAAGTAAGATTAGATGATTCAATTGATAAATGAATGCATAATAACACTTCAGAACATGTGATAAGAAAGTGAAAAAATGCTGATACAGACATTGCTTGAATGTAAGGTAGAGCAGGGTCATCACGAACAAGAAATGTACTATGCTCTGAATCATCGACACGAATTCTCCAACGTTTACACCATACTATTAAACCAACTAACCAGCCGACAAAAACAATTGTTTTCCACAACCAAAGTGGTAGAAATATTGTCCAGTAAGGAATTATTAAGACATTATCCATCCTAGCCGCAATTAATAACAGCCATACACTAACACATACACTAATACATATTGTACCTTCATTAAGATTTTCAAGTGCTTTTTGAAAAGAAGACATTTCATCAATTGATAAAATAATGAGTTGTTACGGATTTTCAAATCTACTGGCAAAGATTCATTAAAACAGATGAAGCGTAATACAACTGGACTACTGTTAGTATTATTTTCACTGTTCTAATAAACATTTGAGTTATCTTCATTCGACATGTACATTGTAAAACCTGAAATAAAAATACGATGAATAGTATATATTGCATATTTTTTCAAAAAGAAAGTAGAGAGGTCAGTCCAATGAGGAAAATATAATTCCACTAATCAACTGAATGTACTTGACAAAAGGGTGATTAGTCACACTAAAAACCAATGCCGAACATTAAGATAACGATGTGCATTTGTATTATTACGGTTTAGACGAGTATAAAGTAAAACTAACCATAAACGCTGTGGCCTAGAACCAGAGAAATGAACCTGTATTTAGAAGAAAACTTGCACTAGATTGAACATGATCGATTTTGTTATCTAGGGCCTGTGCTGATTTTAAACAGACATATAACCCCAGTCTGATGGTTATTAACTTCATATACACCTAAAAAAGATTAATCATTGTCTTTATAAATTACTACTATCTTAGTGTAACGCGACTACTCTTACATAACTCAGTGTCCTTATTAGGCATTAGCTTGACTGGTATGGTACAAAGCAGTCGTTTCAGTTACTTCTATCCCTACCAAGACGTTTTATCATTTATACTTAAGATTTTCGTTACAGCAAAGACCTCAGAGGAAAAGTATTTATTTATTCATACAAAATCTGGTTCAACATAATACCATAAAAGGTAATGCATCACGCTAAGTAAGAATAACAATATGGGTATATTTGAATAGAATGAAAGGAAAACACAAAATATTCAACAGTGCATAATAAGCGAAAACAGTTAACAAAAATGTTATTTATTTATTTGAACACATAAATATTAGTACAAGAGGGCATCAAATACATATGCGCCACATAAGTCACTTGATTTGTATATGGGCTGTGATACTGCCCTGGTATCATCAGCTCACAATAAGACAGCATTGACCTCATACTTGAGATCGAAAGGTCTCTTCTCAAGAAACATATCCACACCACTACTACCTCCTTCCATCAGAGCTGTTTTCAGAATGTCGTTGTTGGCAATGTTGGATCCAATAGGAAGTAGCCTCATCCCGAAATAATTATCGTGTAGATAACTTGGGCCATTTTTGAAGATTGTGACGATGATTATCCCATAGCAAGATATTGGAACATTTTATATCCCAATCTCTTCCAAATAACCAAGTCAATCTACTGACTAGAATTGGGGCAGCGTCAAAAGTACATAAATAGCTTGGGATCAGGGTTTTTCAACTCCGCCAGGTTGATCATCTGTATCCTTCAATTTCAGCCGATGCCCTGAATTAAAAGCTGATAATTGCGCACAGTAACAAAATCTTACTTTACATAGCGCAAAGCTTTTGATATTTTACCACAATAACCAACGTGAGTTAAGATTAGTGGTTGCTGAGTATGAAATGAGATATGAGCTATCTAGTGTAATTAAGGATTCAAAGACACTCACAATGCATGTATTGTAAACAGATGTGTATTTATTTATTTATTTAAACACATATATATTGGTACAAAAGGGCACCAGATACATATGCGCCACACAAAATAATGAAAGTAGGAAGAGAAGGGATGAAAAGATAAGGCGGACTGAAATGTACAACCAGGAGACTCTTTCAGTTAAGAAAGTTAGAACCATTCTTTATGTAGAAAGTAAAAGAAGGTTGCAGCAGGATCGCCACTGGCTTCTATTCTGAGCCATATCTGATAACGTCTCTAGCCACTGTGTTGCACCATCTCTCGGACCCCAGCCAGGGAGTCGTGAAGGACCAACAGAAGCTAGCCCTTTGCAGCTTTCTTTCATGCCACGACACCATGTCATACACTGACCTCCTCTCCGCTTTTTCCAACCAGTCCCAGGGTCGGCAAATAATGCACGACGTGGAAGTCTCTGGGACGACATTCGTAAAACATGTCCAAGCCACCGAAGTCGGTGTTTCAAGATGGTGACACCAATTGAATTATCGTCTCTGCGCCCGAACACACGATGCTGAACCTCTGCATTACTAACATGGTGTTGCCACTGGATGTCAGAAATCCTTCGGAGACAACGATGATCGAACACAGAGAGTCGTCTAACATCCTCAACTCGGAGAGGCCAGGTTTCACAAGCATAGAGCAAAACTGCTCTCACCGACGCGTTGTAGATCCGACCTTTCACAGTCAGACTAACATCACGAAGGCGCCAAAGATGGCCCAGATTGGCATAAGCCGCTCTGGCTTTCATTATACGTGCATCAATCTCATCACTCACGCCACCACCAGCACTTATATAGCTACCTAGATACACGAACTTCTCAACTACTTCAATCTGCTCACCATCCAGGGTGAGTACAGGATGAGAATCCTGCCAGTCTTGTAGGAGTACCTTGCACTTGGAGGGTGCAAAGCACATGCCGTACCTGCGGACACTGATTGCCAACTGATTAAGTGCGGATTGCATGGCTTGAGCATTATCGCACAGTAAGACAATATCATCCGCATACTCAAGGTCGAGAAGTCGTTCTCCAGGCAACATATGCACACCGCCATTACTTACATCCATCAGAGCTGTTTCCAGGATGTCGTCGATGGCAAAGTTGAAGAGGAATGGTGAGATTGAGCAACCCTGTCTAACCCCACTGCTTGAATGGAACAATGGAGAGAGGTGGTTGTATGCCCTCACTCTGCCTGAGGTGTTCGTATACAGGGCCTTTAAGATGTTAATGAACTTCTCAGACACACCCTTCTTCAATAGACAATCCCAGAGAACAGTCCTGTCCAACGAATCGAAGGCCGCCCTGATATCAAGAAACACTACGATTGTTGGCCTGCGATAAGTATGACGGTGTTCTAACATTTGGCGGAGGGTGAAGATGTGATCAATGCATCCTCGACCAGAACGAAAACCAGCCTGCTCTTCGCGAGTCAATTGTTCTCGGGTTTTAAACAACCTACGAAGAATGTTAGAAGCCAATAGTTTGGACGCAATCGAAAGTAAACTTATCCCCCGATAGTTATTGCAGGAACAACGTGAACCCTTTTTAAAGATAGGGACGACTATCGACTCATTCCATGATGTTGGAACACTTTCTTGTTCCCAAACCTTTCCAAACAACACAGTCAATTCCTCAGTCAGAAGGTCACCACCATCTTTAAAAAGAGCCGGAGGTAAGTCATCTGGGCCCGGTGATTTGTAACGTTTCAAGAGTTGGAGTTCCTTGCGAACTTCCGCCTCGTTTGGTGGATCAGTCGTCACCGGCCATGGGGGGCAGAACAAGCTGGTTGATGTTGCCGGAGCAGCAGGCCAGTTGAACTGCCCTTCGAAGAATTCCGCCCATCGTCCAAGACGTCGAGAGATATTAATGATTGGCATCCCATCATCCTCGTAGATTGTTTCACTCACACCAGACTTCTTGCTGCCAGTGGCTCGGATGAGTTGGAAGAGCTTCCGGCAGTTACCAGATGCAGCCGCTGCTTCCATCTCATTAGCACGCTCCGACCACCAGGCTTCCCGGTCCTTACGCAAGCTTTGCCCGATTTCATTACGTAACAGCCTTCGTTTGTGGTCAAACTCACGGTCACCCGGAGTAGACCGACGGGCTTCCATCAGTTGTAAGGATCCAGAAGAAACCCAGTGCTTGTAAGCGGGACGTTTCGCGAAGCCGCAAGCGGCTTTACTCGCCATTTTCATGGCGTCGTGAAGAAGCAACCAATGCTCATCTATACTTTTCGGTGGGGTGGTAGCTAGCCTAGAGGCTAGCTCCGCTCGATACTTACTTGCAACAGAAGTTGCAGCCAGTTTACTAACATCAATCCGTTGGTGGTGGTTAATCCTTCGGCCACTGAAAAGTAAGGTGAGATTGGCGCAGACCAGGGCATGATCAGACTCCAGATAGGTACTCCAAAAGGAGCGGCAGTCTTGTACACAACCACGCCAGCGGTAGCTGATCGCGATGTGATCAATCTGAGTCCGGGCTTGGGATGCAGAGGGAGGACACCAGGTGGCACACCGGCGATGACTGTGCCGGAAGTTAGTGCTGGCCAGAAACAGGTTGTGGTCTGTGCACAGTTGCAGCAAACGGTCCCCGTTATCTGTCCTGCGACCAACAAGTCCCCATCGGCCACCTAAACGACTCTCTTCTGTGCCTAGACGCCCGACTTGTGCATTCAAGTCTCCGGCTAGTACTACAATATCTGTCGAACGCGCTTTCTGGAGAAGAACTGTTAACTGATGGTAAAACTCATCCTTGATTGCATCCGGGCTGCAATCTGTCGGGGCATAGGCGGAGATGACGAAAAGACACCGTTTCTCACGCCGATTTCTTCTCACTTTGATGGAACTTTCTAATCTAACAGCACATAACCGACTGTTAGTGGGGATCCAATCGATTAGTGCTGCCTCAGCCCTAGCGCTTAGTGCGACACCAACGCCAGCAAGACCAGACGAAGATGCCACAGGGTCCCCGGATAAGCGCACGTGGAACAAGCTTTTCGAGGCGACAGATGGAGAGCGGATTTGTAGTACTTCACTAGAGTCTTGAATACGGGTCTCGGATAGACAACAAACATCAACATTAAGACCTTCCAAAGACATAGCCAGCCCTATCTGTTGTCTGATATGCATTAGTGTGCGAACGTTGAAGGAAGCCAGCTTGAACGGCGTACGTGGTTTCAGAAAGACTGCTTCAGTATTCATAATCGGTGGAAGCATTCACTTTCAACCAGACAGTGACTGGAGATCGTTTAGATAGGACAGAGTTTCCACCATGGGCGAGCTGCTGCATAAGTTGAAAAGTAAGGTTACACAAATTGGGGATAAAAGGGGGTGAGTTAGCGATATGGTAAATAATAATAATAATAATAATAATGAAGGTAATAATAATAATAATGTAAATTGTCTTGCTTCTAGTATGAGCAGGAATAGTATCGTCAATAGAATTCATCATTTCATTTATTTGTGTGTGGGCTGTGATACTGCCCGGGTGCCCAAACCGAAGCAGGTGGTTTTCTTAGGGGGCCACACCCCGAGCCTTTGACCAAAAGGTCTGATCCACAAGGCAGTGGAGCATCGTGAGGAGATGCAGTCCCATGGTAGCCGTTGACCAATGACAGGTTCGTCCGCCATTCGTTCCATCAGGATACTGGAGCCGATGTGCACCATTGGTTTGGAATGAGGGTTTTCCAACTCCCCTAGGTGGACCCTCCATGTCCACCAACCCGGTTAAAGCGCCGGACATTCGCTTTTCGTCCTCTCACTTTCGTAAACAACACTCCCGCCACGAGAAGGCAGTGAGTAGGACTTCCCTGGCAGAGGCTATATATTCGCTGGCCATGTGAGAGCATTTCGAGAGGGAGAGTAGACTCTCCCCACTCTCGGCCGTACCAGGGCATTTGGGGGCTGTGGTCATATTTTACGTTCATAACTCAATAAAAACAGAACTGATGTATGAGTGCGGTGTATGACTACCAACAGAAGTATACTTTTATACTGCTCAAAACGTTTAAAATGGCAGAAAGTTATGTTATGCCACCATAAAGTAAAAATGATAGATAAGCGTATCTAATGCTCGATTATGCCTTCGCAGATTGTACATAACAGCGAAATCGATTCTATCTCTAAATCCCTACTACAAACTCTTTAGGATGAAAGTTTAGCCCTGTAGCATTATATTTCGTGAACAAACGAATCAGATAGTGCCTCTAGGATTTTCGCATGAAATATTTTAGTATATTTGTCTACAGAGGGTTTCGCATTATAGCTAATATTAGTTCGTGATGAAAACCCTAACCCTAAGCCCTTAATATTTACCCTAGGTACGTAACCCTAAAGAAGAACAATTTAGGAACTCTTAAAAATCTATTTAGGTCTTTATAAGGGCTCAGAAATACGAATAAACTATATGCAAAAAGACAAGTCACTGCTTCTCCGATCTACATCCAGACTAGTCTGTAAAAGACGTTAGTGGATTCATTAAATACACGAAATAAACTTGTGTTTTGTAACACTATTTTCCTTTTCACATAAACATTGCATTGACAATGGCCTTTTTCCAGTCGGCTAAGAAAAGGCTGAAAATTGGTCAAGGTCTTTTTAGGCTCGTCCTTATGCCATACTCCTGCTGACATACATAATTTGTAACAAGCACGTATTAATACGAAGTAATATGGTAGGTCTAGATAGGAGTATGAACTGTACTCGATACAAAACGTGAAAATACAGACGGATTAGTCCCTGCAAGAACTACTATAAAAGGGCACATACTGATATATTATATTTTCGCTATTCGCCTTAAGAAATTCGAGGTCATTTACTGAGATTCAACCGAATATATCCCATTGCATAACTTGGTGCGCATATACAAACAAAAACACAAAAAAAATGCAAAGAGGTGAGTTTGATACTATAATGTAGAACTGTAAATTTGGAGACTATCACACTCTAATATGAAAGCATTTAGGTGACAAAATCATCAGCCAACTGAATAAAAAGGGTAAACCCATTGCGTACATTTTTTTACTCGATATGGTATGTTTGTTACAGATCACACGCTCATTGTGACTGACTTAACATCGACGGGGTTGAGAGGTTCGAGATACTCTACACAATTTCATACGAAGCAATAATGAGCACTCGTAATTACATTGTAACGTAAATTACTAGACATTCCTAAAACATCCATGTAGAGCTCATTTAAGAAAAGTATATATCGTTATAGATTAGTGGATGAACATGTGATGAGAATACACAATTGTACCCCACCGTTGCTGCTACCTTCACGTGATGGTCGGGCTTGCTTATTGGAATGAACCAACCAAGCTACACTGGCTGGAACAATCGTTCCTCAAGGTCCTACCATGCCAGACAGGTCGGTTGAAGAGCGGCAAAACTAAAGGCAGAAAATCCAAGGTCCAAGGGTTAAGTCCTACTGCTAACCGTACACGGATGTGACGGCAGTAGGGTGTTTCCTTCAGACAACCAGCATAACAGCGATGCTGCCTTCCCACAAAGAGAAGTGGGGTTAGAAAAGGTCGACTCCAAAAAATGCGCACCTCGCCTTATTTCACGGATATTCGTTTCCAGCGGTAAGGTCCCAAAAAGTACGGAGTTAACACGAAAATTACTCACAAAAATGTCGTATGTGATCGACCTTAAGCAGTTGTCCCTTGGGCACTGCAGCCACGCCCTCAGGTCACTATGACCACCCTCAGCCCAATTTCGTTTTCGGGTACCTCCAGAAGAACCCTACCACGTTGTGGGCAACCGGGAAGTAATAACTGCCCTTATACCTCTAACAGCACTCAAAATCACTAGGTAAAATTGTAACAGCACTGCAAAGTGCGAATATGGTGAGGAAAGGTGAAACAAGACATAAAAACCAAGGTAGGAGAATCACGGAGCAATCAGCAAAAGCAGGAAAAAACTTTTGCTTTCAATCTGGTCTACGTAGTAACCGACGACGTAACCGCTGAACGACTTTGTCTTATGACAATGGACTGCTGATGCTTGAGAATAATAACCAAGGTATTCCCAGACCCGGGGAAAGTTTCCAAAAATAACTTAAAATTCTGGAGAATCCCTAAAATCTTTGAAGAAATCTTGAGTTTTCTCCAACATCCCAGAACTTTTGGGAAATTTACAAATCTTCATATGAATTTAGGGAAAACCCATAAGGTTCTCCAAAGTTGAGAGACTGGGATATTACATATATTAATTTATATAAAAATCGACATTTCCCCTAAATAACCGACTTCAATGGGGAAATCTACTTTTCCGCTTTATTAACGCTGTCGTCTCCTTTATCCCCCCATTTTTGCTAACTTGAAAAAGAAACGTTATGGCGGGTTAGGAGACGAGTTCACACTAACCCAAGAAATAACAAGCCAGGACTTCAAAAGATTTAAGGAAACCGAAGCTCTCAAAAAGTCGGAGTGCTACGCAGTTTATAAGCTGTTGTTCTTAAGAAATATTGTTACTCATGAAGCAAGCCAATGGAGACGATGTTTCATTAAACTAACCAAACCAAAATAAATATAAGTTTGGGACAGACGGCTTGTCAATTCTACCTCTGAATTTTATGAGATCATGAAGAGCACCAACCTTAGAGAGATTAAGATCCCAGTCACAGAAAAGTGTTGCGGTCTTAACGCTGTTGGCGCCTACTTTCTTTCCTGTAGGCTGTAGTTTCAATACTCCATCAAGTCAGTCAAAAATGACTGTGGATACATTTTTTAAGTATGATAAACTGTTTGATGCACAGAAAAGTCTATATCGCTATCGTACGGTCCAAGAAAGACTGTAGTGTCTAGTACTACATCAAGTCCACAAGGATTATTCCAGCCTCCAGACAGACCGATCTATTTATTCTTCCTGAGCAACATTTTGACCTTTTCAGTTATTCGCTAATTAACTTTTACTGTTTTTATATGAGCGTGTGTGTTAATTGTTTACCCTACCCACCACATATCTGTAACCTACTTTTGTTTGACTATAAATATCGAGTTACTCTCGGTTAGGTCGAGTTGGCTCACTTATCGTCTCTACTGGGCTCCATTTTGTTTCACTCGGTTCTCTCCTCTTCGTTTTTTCAGCTTTGTTTCCTTGATTACATGTCTGGATCAATGATTGTATAACATTTACGTATCCAAAATTCATTCTTGTATTTGACTCTCTTCATTCCGTTAGTCACTAACGCGAGCACAGTCGATGATTATATACGAGGGTAGCTAGGATGTAAAGTTCGATCCATACGATCGAAATGGAGTCAGCTACTGGGCCACCAAAAGACTAGCCAACAATTCGATTCCTGTTGGAACTATGCTTTGGAGAATTAGTTGACTGTTTTACTTCAGATCGATGTCTGGGTAATCGGAACACGTTTCTGGTTACGGGGAGATATCACTCTTGTTTCCTAACTTCCGCAAGGGGGAAGCAATAGATTTAGTGACAGACATGGCCAAGCAGTAACTCTTCGATTAATCTCACTACCTGATGAACTAGGTTATTCGTCGAACGTTATTTTTAGAGATTCAGTGGGATGTCCCACTGTTATAGCTTCTAAGAATGAGTCCTATAGCGTACTGCCTACAACCACGAAAATGTTTGCACGGGTCATTACGTAAGCTTTTTCATGTTCCATTTTGAGTGTATGTCCTCTTACATGTGACTTATTGCTAAAACATATCAGTGGTATATCCGGGTGTGGAAAAATCTGTTCAATATGAAACACCATGATCATGTTTTTCCTAATACTTCCTTAACAGATTGGTTGTAAGTTAGGACCCCCTTTGCAAGCTAGGTAGAGTATAATTTTTCTCCTTTTTAGTCGCTTTCCTTTGGACACATTTCTATAGTGGAACCTCATTCCCAAGATAAGGGGGCATCACACAAAAGCCTTTTTTCAGATAAGTTCTTAGATAAAAACTGAGAACACCTTGAACTATCCCGGAAGAAGTCTGGGAGTCTTACAAGAAAGGAACCTTAAAAGTGATTGTTTTTTATTGCCTTCACAATACCGATAGGAAGCGACATCTAAGGTATCACAAAGAGTTGTGTTGGAGTCATTTGCGACAGAGATTATGATGATGGAACTTCCCAGGAAGTGCCTGATGAATAGAGTATTGCTGCCGTCAAAGGAACTCAGGTGTTGACAACATTGATCTTGTATTCTGATGTTGACATTTTCGTTTTCTGGCGACTTCATCTCCATATTTGTGGTCTTTTTTTGTCTGGAACTTGCAGTATGTGGTCGGACTTCGGGGTTAATGAGACCATTTCACGACATTTTTTCTTGTTATTGCTATTTAGACTGTTGTAATTGACATCTTGCCTATATTCTTGTGCCAGTGGATGAAATTGTTGTGATTGTTGAGTCAGCGGTTCCTCTGTTACTGTTCGCTCATTATTTCTGGTTCGGCGGCTGAGGATACTTAACTACATTGCACTTTATTCTCAAAGAGAACATGGGTACTCAAGCCACGAAAATGCCGTCCGCTATGAGCAACTTATATCTATTGGTGTTGAAGGAAGTGAAGTGTTCGGCAGTTCTGTTTTATACCGTGCATTAGTCCCCTTAATTGTGATCTGCGACTGCCATTTTCACTTATATCTTAAGGTCTTTTGCATGAAATATGGTTAGGGAGCCTGAAAGTGGTCCAACGGTTAAGCCTTATAACACCCCACTTGTCATGGTGAACCGATCTGACAATCTCATGCAAACGCCGACAACTTGTTCCTATCATTTGTATAAACTGAGAACCACAATAGAGGGAGCAATACTTTGAACGGACACCACCTAGCTAGCAGCCAAGCAATAATACTACAGAAGGTTTTTAGTACCTACACAAAAGAAATCGTTTGTTAGTTTGACTTATCGAAAGTGTGACTGTTCATGAGAGTTTAGGGCAGAAATTTTACTTTCGAAACATGGAAGCAACAATCACTGAACCCATTTTATACCTCTCTGCTTAGATACTCAAAAGACTTAGGGATAGTTATGATATAATCTACTATACAATGAGTAAAGCAACTGTTTCAATACGATATTCAACAACAAAAAGGCAATTTACAACACGTCTAATCGAAAGAAAATGGGCCGTCCAAAACAACTATCGTTGCTAGACCTTTAGTAATACCATTAGGATACAGTTAAAACAGAAGTCTTTTCAGATGAGTGCATGATTTCTGGGCGTTCATTCCTACGACTATCTTGATTTAGATTTCTTTGCAAAACGTAGCAAAAACGTTTGCTTCGGTTGTCGCTGCTCTCAGCCAATAAATATAGCCAATGTGATCAGCCTATTGTACATCTACATTTTCATTATGAAGTATGCTCACTTTTTCAACATGATATATTTACCTTTTATCTGATGACCTAGAAACGATTCATTTATTCATGTCTTCCACCAAAGAAAGCTTTATTTCAACAGTAATCTAAGAAGACGTAAGGAAGTTATATAAGTGGGCTTTGTCATGAAATCTGTAATTGGATGTTGATAAAAGTGGATTTGTTGAGGTTCTGAACTAGAACTACAGTATTGTTTTCAGTTAGATACTCGATAGGCTCTAGTCTAATATAGGATAATATATGAATATATGTAATCTGGATAGTCTAATAATTTCACAGATGCATATTAAAATTGTTACATGCTAGAGCAAACTAAGTGGAAATCTAATTGAAAAAATGTTGTATATGTTATATTTATGTTATAAATGTCATTCTAATTAATACTATGGAAGTTTTTAAACTCCTACAGACTGAGATAACTTGAGGTTTCAAATTCAGTTTATCATAACCACGTATACATGACCCTAGCAAATTGACAGTTATAATAATTAAGGTTCACATCGCATCATTCTTATCTAATGCTGAAGAAACTCTTATCTTTTCACCAAATCTTAATGAATTAATGATTTATTCTCAACTCTTTTTGTAATACATAGATTATTGCTCGTTCATATCCCATATCACAAACATGCTTCTTAAAATACTTAAACATTACATTCTTATTTTTTGTTTAACGTAGAAAATCATCTCAGTACTACACTACTTGTTCAAATATGTCTAACATTGTGTAAATAGTATTAAAACTAGCGTATGATCAAACTTCTGAGAAAACTTAAAATGATTTTTTACAACACTAATACAAGAAAATGAAAAAATAATGAAAATAATCTCGAGGAACGATTTCAAATGACGAGGCTTTCCGTGCATTGTCGTACTGTTGTGAATGAGAACACAGGTGAGGACAACCAACTATGTATTTAGCACAAATTACAACGTTACTTGGTAAAATACAAAAACCATGCTATGATACACTATTTGCAAAATGTTCTTCAATTGCCTCAGGCTTCATTGTTCCTGGATTTTCACACAAATTGCTTTTTATTTCTGTTCTTCTCTTCTTGATCTTCTCAATCTTCTGCTGTCAGATATTCTATTCCTTACTCACCATATATACTACTTATGTTGATATCAGTAGCTCACACCACACTCGTCCCCCCTTTTAATAAGCTGTTCTCGCAATCTTTCTGATCGGCGTACCATTGTCTCCTTTGGTGCTGTTCGTGACTCGTGCTCATGATGTTCTTGAAACCATCTCTGTAGTTGACTGGCATTTACACGCTTCTGCTTGTCTTCTCTCCGGATCGTGTAAACTGGGCCGCGTCTCTCCGTGATAATGTACGGTCCCTCCCATTTCGGGATCAGCTTTCCTGACCCTGGTCCTCCTTCAGTGTTAGCTCTCCGTTCTCTACACTTTACCAGGTCCCCCACTCTAAAAGGCTTCCACGCTCTTCTCTGCTGTTCCGCCTTCTTGATGTCTGATATTTGTTTCTTTTTCACGTTCTTTATTGCCTCCGTCCTCTCTTTCCTTAATCTTGTTGCTGTCCACTTCTGCTGCTGTGGCCACGTTTTACTATGCATTGGAAGTCGTGGCTGTCTACCATACATAAGTAGGAAAGGTGATTTCTTGGTTGTTCCTTGGATGGAGGCACGATGCGCCAGCAAAATTAGTGGTAACTCTTTCTCCCAATTCCCTCCTTTAGATGCTAACCATTCCTTTAATGTCCGGTTGTTTCTTTCCGTAAGCCCGTTCGTCTGAGGGTGATACGGTGTAGTTCGTATCCTCTTGATGCCGAACTGCTTTAAACGGGCCTTAAACTCGTCACTTTCAAAACAGGGACCCTGGTCGGTTAGTATCATCTTCGGTACTCCATGACCCGCTACAATGTGCCGGATTATTACTTCGGTCACTGTTTTCGCCCGCTGGTCGGCAATCGGTACAGCGTCGACCCATCGTGTAGCATGTTCCGTCATTACTAGTAAGTATCGGTTGCCGCTATCCGTCTGTGGAAATGGTCCCATCACATCTACCGACCATAGATCACCGACTGCGGTTACTGGGACCGACTGCAATGGCGGTTGCATGTATCTATCGCTTTTCATTAATTGGCACTGCTGGCACGTCAACACATATTGGGCCACATCGTCTCTCATGCCTGGCCAGTATGCACTTTGCCGTAGTAAATCTGTCGTTCTTGCGATACCTGTGTGCGCTACCTGATGGCATTCGTGTATCATCTTACGCCGCCAGTCTTTCGGGATCACAGCCACCCAATTTTTGTCATCATCCTGCCAGACCAGAGCTCCATATGTGTTCACTTTCAGTCTTTCCTTTTGCCGAAGCAACATTATTACCTCCTTGTCCATTGCTCGTTTGTCAACATCTGCCCCCTCTCTTATCACTCTGATTACCTCTCGAAGTTTAGGATCAGATTTCTGTTGCCGGACGAGTTCTAGTGGGTCTCCCTCTATACTGTTCACTGCGTATGCTGTCAATGGAAGCTCGGCTTCCATGTCTGGTCTTGACAGGTAGTCCGCCATTACATTTTCCTTCCCTGGAACATGCCCGATACTGAAGTCATACTCCTGCAGACGTATCATCCATCGCGCCAACTTCCCACGTGGGTCTCGTGCTGTTTGTAGCCACTGCAGAGGTTTATGGTCAGTCTCGATGTGAAATCGTCTACCTAACAGATATGGTCTCCACTTGTCTACTGCCCACACAATCGCTAAACACTCCTTTTCGATCGTTGAATACTTCTGTTCCGCAGGCGTGAGAACGCGACTTGCATATTCCACCACTCTATTAGACTGACTTAAAACGGCACCTATACCATGGTCACTTGCGTCTGTTGTCACTGTAAACGGTTTCTCCAGTTCGGGCAGTCTTAGCGTCATCTGGCGGTCGTCCAGCACGTTTTTGATTTGATTAAACGTTTGTTGGGCGGTTTCAGTCCACGAAAATTTAGTGTTACTCAACAACTTATAAAGGGGTGCTGCTATTTCGTTGAAATTCTTGATGAACCGACTGTAGAACGCCGCCCTTCCCAGGAACTGTCTCAATTTCCTTTTCGAATTCGGTACTGCAACGTTCTTTATAGTCAGAATTTTCTCCGGCAGTGGTCTTATTTCTCCATTTCCCACTTTATGCCCCAACAACGTGATGCTACTTTTAGCCATCTGTGACTTGTCCTTATTAATTCGAAGTCCGAATTCTTCAATTCGCTTCAAGACCGCTTCCACATGCTTGACATGATCTGTTTCTGTCTGGCTGTATACAACTACATCGTCGCCATACACTTCGACATTATCTAGATCCCTGAGCAGTAGCGACATTAATCTTCTGAACGTAAATGGTGCACCCGCCAATCCAAACGGCATTCGTCTAAATTGATATTGTTTATCACGTATGGTAAATGCTGTTTTGCTTCGATCGCTCTCTTTTATAGGCAGCTGCCAATAACCTGACCGCAAATCCAACACTGTAAACACTGTGGCATTCTGCAGCCGATCTAATGTTTCCACTACTGTTGGCATTGCACACGGCTTTAGTTCTGTTATATTATTCAGTTCTCTAAAATCAACACAAAATCTATATTTCCCATTCGGTTTCTTTACCAAGAGTACCGGTGAGCTATATGGGCTGTCCGCCTCCTCAATTATTCCTTCTTTCAGCATCTCTTGGACCTGTCGATTTACTTCAGCCTCTAAGTGCACAGGGACACGACGTGTTGTGAATATACTTCCTCCATCGTTCTTTATCGGGATTTCGTGCTTTACTTTGTCGCAAAATCCGTACGGTTCTCCTTCTCCAGTGAACAGCTTCGCATACTTTTTGCACAACTCGGTGATGTTTGGTTTCTTCGTCGGAACGGCTGTTGCCACTCTAACCTCAGCCACCTCGCTACTTTCATGTATTGGGAATGAACCGTACTTCGTGACCACCTTACCGCTTCTTAGGTCAACTATGGCTTTTACTTCTCTTAGGAAATCTGCTCCTAATATTGGTCTCGACAGGTTTGCGGTTACCACGAACGGGAAACTTATCGCCGAACCATCCACTTTTACGATACTGTTAGACACGCCTAATACCTCTAACATATGCCCTCCTATAGTGTGAACTGCGACTTTACACGGCTTGAATCTCTTACATTGCTCTTTACCTATTAACGAAACTGCTGCCCCTGTATCGATTAGGCACACTAAATCTAGTTCATTTACGTTCACTCTTGCATAGACTGCCCCTCTATCTACTAATGCAACAACCCCCAGATCCCTAGAGTAAGAAGGAAACACGTAACGTCTAAAATATCTCCGTTTTCGTCGTGTTGGACAGTTTATCTTCCAGTGTCCTGTCCCTCCACATGCGAAACACTTATCATTCCTTTTACGAATCACTCGTAATGCCGCAATCTCGTGCTGCAGTTCTTCAATCTTCTTCTCAATGCTGCTTATCTCCTGACTTTCGCACGCGACCGGAGCTACTGTTCGTGTCATCAACTGCCGCGTCACCTTTGCAAGCTCACTGATATCCATAGGTTGCGCGGCGTGTACCAGTCTCAGCTGCTGGGAAACGGCAACTGGCACGCTCTCGATAAACTGCGACGCCAACAACTGTGCCTCCGACTCCTCATCCAGATTTGGCAGCGCGCGACGCAGCAACTTGGTAAGCTCGACGGCCAGCACCAGCGGATCACCATCGATCGGCAACTTCGCCACTCGGAACTTCTGCAGTGCTTCTTCTCTGTCCACTGGGCTATCGAACTCCACGATCAACCTCTCCGTGACTGCCTCCCATGTCGTCTTACCGCCCGCACCGTCCAGGCTGTCATATACAGCTTTCGCTCTGCCTCTCAGCAGCGTCCCCAGCACCACCGTCTTCGCCTTCGGCTCCTTCACTCCCACCAGCTCCGCCACGGCTTCGAACTACTTCAGGAAGCTCATCACATCTCCGTCCTCAAATTCCTTCGGCCATGGGATCTTCACCCTGGCAGCGACACCAAATGTTGTGAATGAGAACACAGGTGAGGACAACCAACTATGTATTTAGCACAAATTACAACGTTACTTGGTAAAATACAAAAACCATGCTATGATACACTATTTGCAAAATGTTCTTCAATTGCCTCAGGCTTCATTGTTCCTGGATTTTCACACAAATTGCTTTTTATTTCTGTTCTTCTCTTCTTGATCTTCTCAATCTTCTGCTGTCAGATATTCTATTCCTTACTCACCATATATACTACTTATGTTGATATCAGTAGCTCACACCACAGTACAATACTACAAAACAAACCCTTTTATTAACTGGTTGGTATATCTGCATGAATATTCTATCATATACTTCCGCTGATTTTTTACACTTCGTAACACTTGCTAGTAAGTATCTTGTCTTTAAACTAGTGCTGTAAAATATCGATCATGCCCGAGAGAATGGTGTGAATCTATTTTGTAGACGATAAATTATCATCGTTTTTACTTGTTCTGATGGGTTAGGGAAATTTGAGAGGAACTTTTAACATCACATTCACATAAATATATGCGAACAGATGTGTCCCCAGTTGTTTGAGCATTGCGTAAACTAAAAACTTTGTTTCTTGGATTCATTTACTCACTAACTGTAGTAGCATTGTTATTTTAGTCAATTATTACGATTTATTTTTAAATAGAAATATATTACATCGGGCATGTCAGTCAACAGGCACTTCGTACAAAATGTAATATAGACAAATATAAATTCGTCAGAAATTTCACATTTGCATTTTATGTTTGTGATTTTGAATATAGGAGTGAAGAAAAGTGTGGTGTTTATATGAATCAATTACTCCTTGATATTTATGACTGCTTGATCTCAAATTCCAAATACAATACCTTCGCTAGTGTTCACTTAATACTCCTTGATTACACTGCATTGTTTCTGAGATTATTAGTTTATACTATAATTCAAATACCCTTAAACATCACAAAAGGCAACAAAACTAACAGAAAAAGGGCGTTGAAAAACAGATATTTTTGCTATGGGAGAGGTTAATGTATGTCTTTTTGGAGGTCGGATTAAACTAATCAGTGAAGGAACTTCAGATAAACCATAGGAGCTGAACACGGCTTGTGAAGAATTGCAACGAGGAGACAGGCATTAGTTAATGGAGTAGTCAGTGGTTGGTTGCTACTTAGTGGTGTTTACGAGAAATAACGTTATACGATAGTGGTCTACAATCGGCCTAGTAATGCCAAATCTTTTCCAGGGGGACGCTAGTAAACATCGCTGATCTTCGATATTTACCAGTCATTCAGCTTCGGTATAAACACACGTCATGAGGATTCTTCCACAATATTGTGTATCACTGTTTGTTCATTTTTTACATTCATATACCAATTCTTTCCTTGATAACTTGTTGCTGGAGTTAGTCACTTAAGGATTGCTCGGAACTGCCGCTGATCACTTTAGTGTGATTGCTTAGGTATCCTTGCTAAGATAATTGTACTTGCTGAAAATGTATCATCTGATAATGATAACGTCATTCTATCTGCTCATCAAGGTAACTTTATAGTGTAAACACCATTTGACAGAGCTATGAATATTATGTTCGATTCAGAAAATAATTCTTCGTACAGCGAAAACTGGATAATTTATAGGCTATCATTGAGACTTTTCAAGACAAATCGAATCAACCGGCTTTAACAGCGTACTGACTTGGCCAGAGTTGTGGTGGCACGGTGAAAATCAATGTCACTCCAAAGTTTCCATCCCTTAGCCTAGCATATTGGCCTCTCGTTGCTACTTTACACTTCACCTAGACTATTACTTTGTAACCTGTTCTTGGAAATTAATTCCTCTATATAGCTTTGCTACTTTGTCAACGATGTGACCAGATCCAGAAAGTAATGTAATATCAACGAGAATTATCTAACAATTCAAGATAATCAAACATCATGGAAATCCCTATTTTGAATGAAGTTGAACAAGATATCCCCAAGTTCGTGAGTTTCAAACTTCCACCACTCACCTCAGATATCAGTAACACACTTTGCAATTATCAAACTATTACTACAATCGTTTGGTGTTTGTTATTTTTTTACTTGCTCACTAATGTTTGGGGTGCCTCATGTTCGGGAAATATAGTAGTCTTCCCAATGTATACTACTCACCATTAGTTTCGAAAACAGGGTCGAATTTGAAAGTGCAGCAAGTGAATTCAAACAATTAGAATAGAGTGTTATCCCTTGAAAGACTACCAATAGCATTACATTCATGTCTAAAATAAATTATCGAAGGACATGAGGTTAAAATACATGTTCGTAGTGTTTAAATTCAAGTTCAGTCGTGAGTGTAAACCACAAGGTTTAAACTTTAATAAAAAACTGTTAAAACATCAAGTTACGTGTGGCATTCAAGGTTAACGTTTTAGAATAACCGATCAGCATTCTACGTAATTTTGGAGAGCAAAGAATGTGTGACGAAGTCATTACAGATATTTCATAATCATTCTTGTAATAGCTCATGTATGATTCGTGATCTGGAAGATAAAGGAAATTCGAATTCAGTACTACTTCCTTCGTTTCAATAGATGGAGAAATGTGTTAACTTACCGACCGTCAATCAAATTACGGCTGCAGATTTGAAGACTATTGAAGCTCAGTTCACCATAGGTAGGCATTGATAACCATATGTTTTCGTTGTGGTACGCAAATGCTAACATCCGGCATGTTGCGACAGAACGGTCGGTCGAAGGAGCATTCTGAAAATGGATTTGCCACTAGAACTAGTTTTGGATGTTATACGTGAATGGGGCAAATTAAGTCACTTAGCTGTCAGACAAAGAAGTATTTACGAAACATTTTTAGTCTCCATTAATGTATGTACAAGGTTTTCATATGAAGTGCTGCAACACGGAAAACTATCAAAGATAATATGATAGCCCGCAAGTACAGTAAGTATGATGCACCACGACTGGTTGTTCCATATGTTGGCCAAATTACTCCGTTTGGGCAGAAAAGCGTTTTCTGAGACCACAAAAGATATTTCATCTTCATATGGAATAAGAAAACTTTGATTGAATATTTACAATCGACTGCGCACAACCTTTTGGATGTAATTGTTGAATTTTTGCGACCTGACAGTAACCCTGCCGTCAAAGTTTTCTGACATATATAAGAAGACGGACTCTTACAAGGAATTTCAATAGGTTACAAATGGTAAACTTCCCAGATAATTACATCATTAAAAGTGCATTAAATGGAAACTAGATCACATATATACATTGCATAATAACAAAATAGTATCGTTCTCAAGAGGAAGCAGGCAGTGTTTTCTATAGACTGCACGAAACCATAGAATACACGAACAGATTTTCAACAACTATAGTGACAGGTTCCCGGTGAAGTTCAAAAGAAAGGTCGGCAACTATTAATAAGTATTAGTAACAACCAGATAAAACTCTTTTTCCTCTAATGCTTTACGGTGTTATGAAACATAGCTCCGACGTATGCATACTTGAGACACGCTAAATAGCTAACACTTTGAACAGCGTGACTTCATTTCAACGAGGTATAGACGAGACCAGTCTAGGAAAGTCATGGATTTATTTCAGTATGATACATCTGCTGAGTATTATAGTGCAAGTGTTACGCCCACACTAATACAGCTGTTGTTAATTTTAAGTACCAATGCTGATGTAAATCCAGAAAACTTGCAAAGAGGTTTGATTCCGAGGCTATCTAATACTGCTATTATTCCAGTCCAGTTATGTCCACTCGCTCGTATTATACATTGAATACTTATTACTGCTGTATATTCTGGTTGATTGAACTACCTAAATTTACATATCCAGCAACATATGCCACATATTTAGGATTTAATTTGTCCTACAGATGTACTACTAGAACTGTAAACGCGATACTGACGATCCCAGAGTCTATGTGAAAGCTACAGTCAGAACAAAGACAACTTGGCTTTCAACTTTATCTATTTCTAAGCATAAAAACAATTAGATTAGTACAATAATTAAAGAATTACAGTCGTTAGGTGAAACGCACAAACATACCGATCAGTATTGCGTGTCTTACCGAAATGAATAAAAATATGAGTTACACTAATATAAAGGGATAATAATGTCTTTCAATCAGTAGGTCACATGTAACAGGGATAGATCACAGACACATCATACCGGATTAAGGCGATGGGAGCCTGAGCTACGATTTGATTGGTTAGTTATGGACATAACTAACAACTTAGTTCTCAATTAATTCATTTTCCCTTTGTGAGTGAGTATGCACAGGACGAAAATAGGTTTATCAGGCAGCCCAAAGTAGTCTAACAAGGTGATTCCACCTACGGTTACCATATTGATCCAAGTGACAAACTAGACAGGAGAGTTCGTTCAACAATGGCTGTTGTGATCCAGTACAAATGGATACGGAAGCCCGTTAAGCTGAAGATTTTCCTATTCTATCCAAAACCATTTGTTATCTAACATCTAAAAGCAAGAACTAAGCTCGTCACAATAAAGGATAACAAATACATCATCTTTCACATCCAGTCACAAGTATTTAGAACATTTTTTTAGAGGACTACAATGTTTAATTGAAACACTCTGTAAATATATTATGGTTCACCAGACTCTTTATTTCAGTTGCTAAAAATAATATTGTATGTTGTATGGCCTTCTGCGCTAATTAAATTATACTCAACCAAAATGGGAAAAGTAATGTCGTCGGCCCGTCGGCTTATATTAAATTTTAACGTCGAAGACAGAGCTATGAAACATCTGGAGGTGAACAAAAATGTTTTCAAAGCTCCTCCTAAGCATTCGGGAACCATTCCAATAGTAGACGAACGATATGAGAAACTATCAGCTCATAATCCAGAATTGGATAAAAATGTTGACTCTTTAGGGATAGTAGCAAAGTCCTTAAATAAAGGCATATTACCCGAAGGCACGGAATACGTTAGCAAAACAACGCGCAAGCTTCCGCAGGTTTGTACTTTAATAGTATTATTATATTAGACGTTAGAAGTATGATAGTATCTCCCCTTATCCTCCACCCAGTGAAGACTTTGGTTTCGTTGTTCCAGAGTCGGTTCCAGAAGGAAGACTAACAATGCGTCAAGCCATCAAACTTATATCGACTCATCAGAAAAGCGTTACAGATGTTGATAGTTTAAGTGAATCGTTTAGCCTTGACAAAGAGAAAGTAAACACCTTCACCATAATATATTTTATAGACTAAACAAATCCTTGACTATTTTTCCCTGTTTGAAGTCCCCGCTAAAGGTATTTGGACCCCTCCTATGCAACAGTCCGAACAGAAGTTGTTAGACGAGGCTGTATCGGACGAGCAGAATGACGTGGAGAATTTGGGAGGAAATGAATATATTCAGCGAAAGATAGTGTTAAAGCAGTTGAATACAAAATAACTGAACCGCTTTTTTCCCTTTAAATAAATAGTGAATACATACTTGCGTGCTGACTTTCACTACCATTCATGATTATAAACCTTTTGTTTCTTCACAGGAATGCTTGCTCTAAAATCTTATTGTCGTATTTATCGGCTTTGTGGTGTACCTCGTTTCCTTACACCTATTTCTCGTTCGTGTGCTGTCAAATTATCATGGTTGCCTGAAGATCTTAGAGAACATTTTGATGCTTTCAAGAAAAATATAATATCCGAGTATGAAAACGTCACTAAACTCATGACATCTGGGGCAAAAGAATGTGACCTGTAAGTTAAGAAATGCATCACTCTTAAAGTCTGATCAGTTGTATAAAACTGTGACTGTTAATTAGACGTTTTGTTGTTTTGCAATGCAGATAACTAGCCGTCATCAAGTCGCCGATACTAACACCACTAAACAGTGTTTAGGTAACTGCTTAGGTCCTATATCTTACCAGTGAGCGTATATGTAGTCTGAAAACAACTAACCTTAGTGTTTTAACTGGTTGGAAAACATTATTTATCGGGTTATGTTGTTTAAAATGAAGTTAGTATGGTTTGTGTACACGATTTTTCAAGTCATCTATATCAGTCATTCCTACATTTGCTACATTGTTTTAGTTAATTTGAAAGCAAGATATTGAGAAGACGTGATGTCAACCATTGAATTTGTAAATCGTTAGTTTGTTTCGTACAAAAGATGAAAGCTTGTCAGTCTTATGATTCAGAATGAAGCATGCCTCAATAGTATATTTGTTTCTTTACTTTGCTGAAAGTTCATAAGGTTAATATTTCTCGTCGATTTTGTAATTTATCCTCTATATTCGTCTTCATATGGTTTTATTTTTCGATTGAAATAACCCAGCAAACTGTTATGTCGGCTTACTTACATCAATACTCGTGAGATTGAAGGTTTTATATGGCAAATTCTATTCACGAGGATTGTCTATGATTTCTATGATGAATTATCTGTGACTCACTTTTTAACCTTTTAAGGATATGTCTACTGATTGAAACCACACTAACCAACAACCGTAATTTTAGGAAAGAAGCCTACGATATTTTAAACCCATATTTGAATCATTCCAAATGTGAGGTATATAAATTTCCCAGTTGAGTCTTACTAAGTGTATATTACTGGGGGTTAGATTATTTGTCGTGTAAAGATAACTGACGTAATTTACCAGTTCAAATGAACCCATCTATTACTGTTTTATTCATTTCATTCCTACTTCCAACTTATCATTATGGCCCTTTCTTATTTTTAATACTATTACTACTGTTTCCACTACTATTATTCTTTACTGTTTTCATTTCTGACTGTAATACTTTAACTAAAGGGAACTTCGAGTGGTTTGCTGAACCACATGATGGATATTTTACTTAGTGCTATGCTTCCTTCAATTCATAACATGGAAACTTGATCTGGATGTCAGTTAACACGATTTTAGTTCCAAACGTAGCTACACTTAGTTGAATATAAAATAATGAATTGGCTATAGTATAGATTTACCTACAAGAAAATACAGTGTATTTTGTATACTATCGGTATAAAATAAACATAAGGTGTTAATGTGGGTAGAAAGTAACTTTCTTTTCTGACTTAAAACATTTTAACCGCTTTGTAGGTATAAGATTCCGTCGTTCAATTAGCATCTGTAGATCCACTTTTTTTTAACTAGTCATAATATACTTATTATTGTCGACCATTCATTGAGTACATCAGATATAATATTCTCCTATGGTTCTTATCACAATTAAATAGCTTGAAAAAGCTGTAAATTGCAGATAACGCCAAGCAATAGTTTATAATTTGTGACTTCGTAACAATCTAACCTGTCTCACAAACTGTAACCTTCAGCCCTTGTATTCATCGTCAAAGAAATCACGGTTAGCCCACTGGTTTATAATCTATGGGTCTATGTTTACCATTTTTAATTAGTTTGTGTTTTCAGCTAAATGTTTAAGGTGGTTACTGCTTAAGAATTCACGAAAGTAATGTAAAAACCCGTTGATAATCTCTTATTTCCATAAGTTCATCGAGTAATATAATTGTCCGAGTCATTAGGTTCATCATACATAATATTTTCTGTATGTTTCCATGTCGATGATTGTACACGTAACTTGCATTGATCTTTTTTCAGTCTTCCTTTATCTGAATGTTGGAAGAATTTGAGACCAATAGTAGATGTGATTGAAGAATTGGATATATTACTTGAAGCTGATAAAGAAGTAGACCAATTAGTAACAGGTGATGCATCGTTCTGTTTTTGTCATGAATCATCTCATAAAATACAATATCACAATATTTTGATACCAACACATTCATATTCTAAGTTTTTTTAGACACTTGGTTGGTATTACTAACCTTCACTCCTAAAGTGTGTTTCTTGCTCAAGTGCTTAGTGGATAAACTAATTAAATTAACTTTAAAATTGTTCAGTCAGGAGTTATTCCAGTGTTTTCCTGTTCATAAAATTTAGTATACTAACAATGCACAAAGTAGGGGTTTTATTACAATACCGTCAGTCTTCATGTGCCCTTAATATCGTTTATGTATAATTCGTTGGATAAAAATCTGATTGTTCAGAATCATCTGAATTTGAACTAGAAAGGTTATTTACTAATCATCGTGACTAATACTCAAGCATTTATGTTGACTGTCTGCTTATATTATCGTTAGTATTAGCGATTCTGTAAAGCATCGCACTGAAGAATAGATACATTGAAACAAGCACTAAAACCCCATACCTCTTATCGATTTAAATGGAAAAGTCAAACACAAAACAGCGTGAACGTAGCTTGTGATTTCACTAAAATGATTTCTACAACAATAATCCTATTGACATTAAAACTTGTTTCTTATTCAACTTAGTCATGGACATCCTTTTTGAGATAACACTCATCGCCTGGTGTTTCAGGAATCTATCTTTTACCATGGAATCTTCTTACTTATTTAGAAAACTCAGATGGTATTGTTCTGTTTGGTGACGACGCTGACAAGATGAAGTCTTATGACTGAAGCAATGTAAACATATTTAGGATCCATTCTTCTCTATCAAAATGTATAATTTTGCTTCATGACTAATCTGTGTCAACTCTTGAATTAAGGGTCAGGAGTGATATGGTTGAGTGTATTAATCAATTCATCTTATTTTGCAAGTCTCATCAGCCCTAATGGGTTGGTTTTTGGTGAAATATCGGCATAAATCTTCAAAGTTCGGTTGGTTTTTGTCAACCTGAGTCACTCGTGGCGTAGGTGAGATATCCGCTCGTCAACTAAAGAGCGATTTTATTGTGGAAAAGCTCGCTCTACTCTACTTTATGAGTGTAAAACGTAGCCTTTGAAAATGAATAAGTGCAGACTTTGTGATTGGGGTCCGCGAGATTATCACGACCAGTGATTTGAGACTGGATAAAATGGCTCAAAATCGTTCGCAATGCGCAAGTGCATTCTCTTGTCTTCTTATAAATCTCAATTTTATAAACTTCCCATAATTTTATTTTACTGACTCATATTTTCTCGAGTTATATCTTCTATGCCTAGTCTTTTCTATCGCCGCTGATATTGTCACTACCTTCACTACTCGGGGTTTGCCCTGACAATCTCATCTCTTCGTACTAATGGGGTATGGCAACTTGAACTGACGTACGTAGGTCCCACGTGTTCCGTCGATTTTGACTGACTGGTCGACTAAAAGCCTCTTATCTAGTTAAGGATATCGTTGAGAAAAGTAAGGGAATCGTTTCTCTAACCGTATGGATATCTTTTTATGTATCATAACCGCTTTTCTCCTTATTCAATATTTACTGGAACCAATAATTAGACATTGTCGGTACTGATACTGAGGATGATGTCAATGATTTAAAAGCGATTGCTGAGTTGGAACGTAAACAAAGAAATGTTCAGCGTGAAGCGTTGGAAAAAAAGGTATCACATTCTTTACCTCTTTAATGTAGAAAAATATTAAGTATTTCATTGGTTCATTTGTTGTGATATTATTCGTCATACAGTACAAAGTTACTGTAGCTAAACAACCATTGAAAACCTGGACGGCTATTTCTTCTTAGTATGAGACTCTCCAATAGTGCACATGTACGACCCCTGATGGGATCGAGTTTTGGACCCTCTGGCATTGCGGCGACTGTTCATGCTTGATACAGCTGAATAGGAATCCGATGGTTTACATTTCTCACTCCAATAATTTCACGATATCATACGTCCAATACTTCCCAATTTTCGCCAGTTATCTAAATATAGTCAGTCTATCATATAGACGATAAAATTCAACAATTTCGATTCACCTATTGTACTCATATAATATTTAACTATTATTTATCAGTTACATTTATCCTTTTTCTTCATATTTGTGTGTCACTTCGTGATTCTAATTTCATATTTCTTCGGGCATATTAATCTATTCTGTCGGGATCACATAGTATTTTCACAATATAACTGATAAGATCTGTGTTTGTAATTAGCTGATCATCACATATCTAGTTGGACATTTCAGTTCTGTCTTAACCCAATTCTATAAATTTCATCACTATTCTGAAAACAGATGTGCATGTAAAAGACTTCTAACCTTAATATTCACTCTAATAAAATCAAATGTGAGAAAAAGAGTAACAGCCTTTGAAATATTTCACCAGAATTATCATTCGATATTATCAGTATTAAAACCTTACATTCAGTATGTTTGACTGGATTCAAAGTGAAGTTAATCTTTTTGTTGAACAATCAAGAGTAATCGATTTAATAAGTGTTGTATTTTATTGTTAAAGACTTATTCATTAGGTTACATATCTCAGAAAGAAAATATCTGATTTAATTTGTATTTTTAGAGTATCATAAAATTAGTATTGTGTAGGACTAAGTATCCTGATTATAATTCGTATGTAAAAATCAACTTTGATTTATTGAGAAAAATGCTTTTATATCAATACTAATCCTACGTCGAATAACGTTAGTCCTAACTGTTTTCCCGTAATTCGTATCGTAGTACTTGAAGGATGATCAACTGTCTTATTCACTTTACGTAGTGTGTAATCTTCATAAATGTTGCTGGTAAGGATGACTTTTATAACATTAAAAACACAAAATAAGTACATTGGACTTAATTTTATTAACGGACTTGAGTAATTCTATTTATGAATCATAAAACATTAAGGCGAGACTAAAAGAAAATAGACCCTGAAATCTTAAAAGGATGAATTGTGTCTCAACACGTGTTGACCACTGACAACCAGTTGGATGCAACTGTTGTAATCCTTTGATTGTCCTCTGGATGATGGTGGACATTTGCGACTTTAATTGTATCTTTACAGTTTTATTGTCTTTAGAGCTTAAACTCTTACTCAACATGTTATCGATATTATTCTACGTGTAGTATTTATTTGTATATTCTGAAGATACAGCGATGCTCATGTAGTGGTGGTTGTTTTCTTCCTTAATTTTGTGCTTAAGAAATTTTAAATTTCAATAGGGAATTGAAATGTTTTAAAAATTGTTGGACCTGAGCCTATAAAAATGCAGCATTTAATAATAATCAATGAACAGCACATTATGATTTCTTAGCAACTTGTTGACAGTTGAATTTGAGTTACAAATCTAACTTTTTAGCTCCTTAGTTTGCTACTTCCAATTGATGAACGTGATCTCAATTCAGCTGTAATAATGGAACTATTCGCTGGGGCTGGCGGTAAAGAAGCTGGTTTATTTGCTCATGATTTAATGAATATGTATCATGCTTTTGCCGTACAACAAAATTGGTCTTTTACTGTTTTACACAAAACTGTAATGTCAAATGAAGAATGTGCTCCATCCCATAATGAAACTTCACTTTCGTATGTTCGTGTTGAAATCGAAGGTGAACCAACTACAGAAGCCGGTGTAATGTCACTTGGTGCTTATGGTCAGTTAAAATGGGAGGCTGGCGTTCACCGTGTTCAACGTGTTCCTGTTACTAGTAGTCAGAATAAGATTCATACTAGTACAGTAGCAGTATCGATACAACCTAAGTATGAAGATGTAAGTATTTTAAAACGAAAGACTTTATATTCTCCGATCTCACTTGTTGATTATCGCGTATTTAAATCTATGAGCTAGTTTCATTTTAAATAATAATAACTTTGTTTAATACTGATGTAAAACGAAGTTCCGTTTTCGATGCTGTGATCCTAATTAGCTTGAGTAGGGACCACAGGAATCCTATTTGCCACATTCTTCCATGAAATAATATGATCACTTCACACTATATTATGCCGGCTGGAATACACAAAAGCATAATGTCAAAATTTCATCTCCGTTCTCAAAATAAACAACTGAATGATGGACCTCACTAAGTCAAGTGCATGTGTCCCCTTCCTAGTTATTTATGAAGATAAATTAAATGACACTACACCTCATCCGTGCTTCAGTGTTTATACCTGCAAACGTAAATTTGACTTGAAAAATCAAAACAGGAAATACCAACGAATTTCAGGGAGCTTTAAACTTAGCTATCTCTAAGGATGTAGATACAGACCTAATCCACTTCTCAATAGTGTAAAGTTCATGTACGTGTTGACGAAGTTATTCATGTATACTGGCTAATCACTTAGTATTTGACCATTGTCATGTTTATATCATTATTATTAGAGGTTTTCGTTATCACATTATTGACAATCAGGACTAGATTTTATCAGTCTTTTTCGACATACATGGACCCTGTGCGGATCGTTCCAATAGTTTCATTATGACACACTACTTTGAATAAATGTATTATGCCTAACAGAACTCTCATTTCATCCTGTTTGGTACTCTTTATGTTTGACTAGTCTTTAGTGATGGTGACACCCTACCGACCTCATAGGAGATCAGTCAATACGACACCGTCTCTGACTGATGCTCCCGTTGATACTGGTTCGAATTTACCAGGAAGCATCAGTCCCCTCAACATGAGAGATGGGCATTACCAGAGAGTATCAGCTAACATGAAACTTAGGTTCCATGTGTTATATTCTACCGCCAATCAATACACACAGACGAAATTAAAAAATCAATACGCAGCAAGAATGAAGATTGATACTTTATGCTTGATGGTTGGAGCTATACTATCTCCGAACGAAGGGGAAGAACATAAGACCAATAATCACCAATCAAGGATCGTTATTACATTTCGGACATTCGTTCATATACATGCAAGACCAGACCACGCAGCAGAGCAATGGAGTGACAGTATTAACACGGAACAGCAACATTAATGATGAGAAAGACAGAGTACTGTGTACATAAATAATCGGTTATAATTTATGACCGGAAAATGCTCTAAAAGCAATTTACGATTCAGATAAAAGCTTGGAACTGGGGTAATAAAGGTTTTACTTGTAGAGAAACCTGATCGCTCTTCTTGTAAGTATGCAGTACAACTGAAAATAACGTAGTAACTAATTGAAATATGTTGAAGTAGTGTAATAGTGTTGCGCTTTGAAAAAACAAAACACATCGAAAAAATCAGCTAGTAGGATAGATTTTCATCAGAATTATATAAAAGACATGAGATTTGCATAACCAATGAACTGAAAAATTAAATGTTCAGTTTTTTCGCATTCAAAGTTTGAAGAAAAGGTTTATATCTACCCCACTCTGAGCTATTTTACCTCAGTAGACGTAAAGTGAGTGATACAATTCCCTGTCTAAATTTTCTCGTCAGTTATTGGCTTCACAGAGTGGAACATCTTGTCTCTGTTCTGCACCTTTTTTTCTAAGTCTGTCCCAGTTTTGTATTGAATATAACTTGTAAACATTTATACAAGCGACATTTTGCGCATGTCTCACTCGATCTAAGTTCACAGTTTAAATTAATCAGTATCTTTTTCTTAAGGTTCTTTCTTTACTCACCGCACTGCTTATTTGTTAATAATGCCATTCAAGAAGGATTTTCGAAAAATCCTTATAACTGTGTGGATCCACATTTCAATTAAAGATTCGTACCTTTACTAATACTCTATATGAGATTTAATGAAGTTTTAAATAAAAAAAGACTGGTTCAGCGAAGAGTTCTCTTTTCGGCGAATTCATTTCCAAAGCTGTACAATCGCAAATATATATGCTTATTTTTTCAGGATGATAATAATTACAATAGTAATGATAATAAACTTTGTTAGACATGGTGATAGGTAGAATAAACAAAGGTATGAAAAGAATCTTTTTCCATAAACAGGGAAACTAATAATCGTTTGATTGTTAATGGCTTAAATATTCATCAAAAGATAGATAGGGATATTATCACCAGGAAGTGATCGCTCAGCATGGTAAGATGAAATGCTGAAATTGAGATTAAATGTAATCAGGCGGATCATAGAAACAGAAATAAACCAGTTGAGGGTAGAAGATTTAAGGAGAAGATGGAAGGGGAAGCAGATGGCTATAAAGGAAGAATAGTATGAAGAAAAAGAAAAAAATTATAAGACATCAACACCATGGTATAAGAAGTTATACCGATCTCTTCTGGACATACAAGTCTGGTCTTCCTAGATGTATGGCTATTGCTTCGGCAATGCTAAGAAGATGCAATATAATTGTCTTTGGAAGACTTCTACTTATTTTGTAGATGGCTTTGAACTCAGAGTCTGTCTTGACTGAGTGACCTGTGTGCACAAGGTGTTCGATTATTGAACTTCTTATTGAGACGTTTCCTCCTCTTCTTAGCCACGCCGGATAATGTTCTTGGATTCTTTTGGATAAAGTACGCATAGAACGACCTATATACCTGGCTCCACATGAGTAGGTAAATTGGTAAATGTACATTGAGTTGGTCACATGAGATAGTTTATCCTTAAGATTATCGGTGAACAATGACCTACTGGAGATTATTCGCAACGTTTCTGCAAAGAACTTTCTTTTCAAAGAATCAGAAATTCTCCCCTTAAAGACGTATGTGGCTCTGTCACCCTTAAAGTCGATGTTCATGTATAGTGTTTTCTTTTCGACTGAAGTTGTTTGTGTTGTCGGCGGTTTCGGTTTTATGTTCTTATCAATGAATATCGAAGGATACCCGTTTTTGACAAGTATCTCCTCCAAGAGGTCCAGTTCGTCATCTATGACCTCGGGACTACAAATCCTATGTATTCGCGTAGCAGGTGATATTATTAAGTTTCTCTTTCGACTAATGGGGACCCAGCTGTAAGAACTTGATAGTTGACCATTCCACATGGGTTTCCTGTAAATAGATCCTCTTACAGTTCCGTCTTGTTTTCTTGTCATTTCCACATCAAGAAAGCGGATATTTTGTTTGTTTTCAACTTCAAACTATCTGAGTGTAGTTGAATCCTTTTTATGGATAGTAATGTTCATCATATTTTTCTCGAAAGGTTGATGTCGATATTCCTGATAATGACTTAAAATGGGAATTCCATCGTCCAACAGGTCCTGGCGGTCAAAATGTGAACAAGTCGACTAGTGCAGTTCGCCTGACACATTTGCCAACTGGTATAGTCATTTCATGTCAACGTGAACGTTATCAACATGTAAACAAAATTCTTGCATTAGACATGCTCAAAGAAAGGTTAGTTTGTTTAATAAAAACGTATCTCATAGTTTACATCATGAATTGATTTTGATGAGACAACCATTAAAAACAAAGAAGCACAAAGAAGCTATTTCGTCCTAGTATGGGGCTTTTTAGTAGAATACATATACAACCGTACTTGAATTCGAACCCCGAGCCCCCAGGTCTTGCAGCGAACACTTCACCTTTAGACCACTGAGCCAACATGTAATGGTTTACATGTCTAACTCCAATAAATTCACGTTATTACGGCCTCAAACCTGATACAATGGAATTTCTTAGCGGGACGAAATAGCTATCTAGTGCTTCTTGTTTTTCATTCGTTGTGTAAATAAAATCAATTTGTAAAATCAACTATAAAATGACTTCTTATTTATTCAATATAAATAAAGAAATAACAAATCATCTGTGATATGTATATTTCTTATTTCATTGTGGTTAGTAGCTCTTCTCATTTATTTATTAAACACATAAATATTGGTACAAAGGAGCACCAGATATATATGCGCCACACAAATCTCGTTTGATTTGTGTGAGGGCTGTGATACTTCCCGGGTGCCCAAACCGAAGCAGGTGGTTTTCTTAGGGGGCCACATTCGGAGCCTTTGACCTAAAGATCCGATCCACAAGGCAGTAAAGCATCATAAGGAGATGCAATTTCCTATTTTCATGGTTAAACATCTTTTATTGAGTTCAGTCAGCTGAAATTTCATCTACTGTTGTTAAAACATAACAGCTGGGGAAATTGTTTATTTTTTGTTGAGTCTGATAGCGATTATAATAGTATAACATCATTAAATTTATGATTATTACACCCAACACTAATTGTAAATAATCCTAATATTACTTCTCACTTATTTTGCCCAAAAAGCATCTTCATTACGTGTGTTACACTCGTTTGGTTTTTATGTTTTGAACAACACACATACTTCAATTTATGAGGATCCAACTGTTTTCAGTTGACACTATTAATTCATTCTTTCGAATTAGCTTTCAATTACCATAATCATCTCTTTTTATGTTTGTGTCTAGTATCTGTATTGATTGAATCGTACTGATCAATTTGAACGACTCTGAACTACACGTATATGTTATGCGATCGAATGTTTCTACTCACAATCGACAGTTCATTACTGTGTACAGACCCTAATAATTCAAATAGGATAGCTTTAATAAATTTTCTTGTTTACTAATGAATAAGCATATTTCCGTCAGTTATAGAAAGGAAAACAATTTTTGGAAAATGTTTCATCTTAACTTAAGCTAAATAATTACTGTTTATCATAATATGCTAGGATTATCACACTGGCATTCAGGGATTGATTATAGGCCTTAGTATACTGTCCATCTATTCTGCTTCTACTACAACTTATATAACATGTGTAAATAGTTCTTAACAGATATATGTAGTCTATGTACCATTCACCGCATTCTACTTACCTACCTTTCTACACCCGCTTGTAGAATTATTTATTTCGTTACCTCACTTCCATTTGATCATGTTTTGAAGGAAGTAGTTATTAGAATTCCTTATTATTAGGCCTCATACAATACGTTTATATCGACATGTAAATCTGCACTCGATTACACAGTTCAGTGAATATTATTATTACCAACATCGTACTACTTATCTCGTGGTGGTCATGGGCTATATTGTTTTAGTAATTTTATAGTTAAATTCATGAGTCGATTAAAGCTAGACCACCATGAAAAACCTGGAAGCACTAATTTACATGTTCTCGAATAATTTCTTTGACGCCTAATCTTTTCAATCACCACTGATACTGTTACTACCTCTACTATACTGGGATTTTTCCTGACAATTTCATCTCTCTGTGCTAATAGGCATGAAAGTTTGGACCGATATACTTAAGTACAGGTTCCATGTTGTGGCTGACTGACTACGTAGTATCACAAGCCCTCGTATGAATAGTTCAATTTAAAACAGTATACAGATTTGTACTTCATGCATTAGTATCACTATTATATCTTATTGAGCAATTTTGGGCAAATATTTCTGAAGTAAACCCAATGAAATAATCTCCTTTATTCCTTATTTTCAGAATTACCTTTCTTGTTAACCATTTCTTTTATCTAGCCTTATTAAGGGAACGCACCATACTAGATCGATGAATCTTTATGAAAAATGACCATAAATATATAGTTGGGAAAAAATTCTTCCGGTTTCTGATCTTTTTTCAGTATAATCTATTGTGATTGTTATTAGTGTTACTGCGAATATAAAATCAAAGTCATACTTCCGTTTTGAAGTAACTGATGTTGATGATAATGCTCAAGAGTAAACAATGTAAGCTCATCGGATGCAATATCATCAAAAATATTTACCTCAATTGGAAATCTTCTTGATCATTATATATTTATTTGCCGTTGTTGTTTGAATGGTTCCGAGGTAATTTTTTCCCATTTGAGAACTTTGTTTCATAATCACCGTTAAAACAGAATTGTATGGGTCAGTTTTACTTCATTTCATTTGTATTGTTTTGTCTTTCTCATTCTAAAGGCTTCGTGAAATCCATTTGAAATCACAGTCTCACTTAATTGATTCCATCCGTCGATCTCATTTGGGAAATCTAGATAGATCAGAAAAAATTCGAACTTACAATTTTCCACAAGATCGTGTAACAGATCATCGGTTAAATCACTCTTGGAACAATTTATATCGATTTATGAAACAAGCCGTTGGATTAAGTGAAGTAATAGAAAGTTTGTACAAACAAGATCAACGAGAAAAATTAAAACGAAAGCTATGTACAGGGAACATAAAAAGTTGATTGTGATAAATATTTAGTTTTTATTTTCTCAAATAATACATAGATAAAATAAATCATATTGCATTCATTTTCTTTTACGCGATTATTTGAACAATAATGCTTGAAGATTGCTTGCTTAGAATAAGAATTTTAGTGTAATTGAGTGAAGCTAGTGAGAAAGAATTCCCAAACTTGTGTTTCATGATAATTACCATCCATAACCAAGGTGTATAGCTTGAGGGAATTGATACCTCCTATGGAACTCTTACCTGTGTCATTGAGAGTTACTGTCATAAATATTACCACTGTGATGTTCAAACCAAGATTAATTTTTGACTCTGGATACAAACATAGGTTCTTGGCTTCTTGTCGATTACTTTCAACTATCAAACAGGACGTGAAACTATATTTATTCACACGAACTTGTCGGATTACAAACTCGGTCAACATCAATTAATCAGCATATAACTTTGGTCACTACTTAGTAATCAATCGTTTCAAACATGGAATTTATCTTCAGGTAAATTTAAGACTACTAAAGTGTACTTCACATTTTATAATCTGAAAGTTGAGTTAGACAGTGTGTTCTAGTCTCACCGTTCTTCGGTATATTTTCCATTTGTACTCCTAAGCATGAACGCAGTTGTTTTCTAGAACTGAAAAATCTCATCTTAAACCCCTGAAAGGCAGGAGGCATGTGAGAATGCCTATTTCTAAGGTCAGTTCACTTATTGGAAACGGTCATTTAGGGAAAAATATCTAACCTTTGCTCCTTCAAAACGTGGTATACCTGGTGACTGTCCAATTGGATAATTACAAGACAGTACTTCGTTTACTCAAAAAAGTTTCCAACGATTCTGACTGGTCAAAGTATTCTTCCAACATATATAAAATCTTCCAAGGAATTATGAAGGACCTCTGACACTTAGAGTTACTATTTTTTAACATTCTGGAAACGACTTACGAATTGTGATGTTAATTACGTTCCACTACCTAGAGAATGACTTTAATACTGATACCGTAGGTGACATTGTCTTTGTATGCGTTAGTACACAGACCATCTTAAAACTATTCATTTTGCAATGATTTTACGTAATGTGGCATTTGCTTTGGAACTTCAAAAGTGTACTTGTCAACCTTTCCGCTTCGGAAAGGAAGATGTTTGGCGATTTTTTTGTTTATTCATCGTTGACCTCGGAAATTGGTGATGATCGGGGGCAACACTATTTTAAGAGTGCTGTAGTTCAGCAATGCATGTTCAGACCTAGTAATATTGATTGGATTAATGTTACCATCTGGAGACATCAACTCCGGGGACTTGGTCATATTTCAAAGCTGTGGTGTCGGAGCATTACTTACTGACGTTGGGATTAAGTAAAAACAAAGTTGAAATGAATAGTTTACGAATCGCAGCTATGATATGAAGGGCTGAATAGTAGTACTTTCCGAGTTGATCAGTCATAACATCTTGACTAGGGTCCTAATAATGGTGTTGTGGTGTATGCTACTTATGTCGACACACGTAGTATGTAACGCCAGTCAGAAGTGGAATGCTTGGCAGCGATGATCATTTCATGTGCTCCGTGATGTCGAAGGAAATTTAACAAGTTTTGTCTACGGACATTGACGAATGCTTCCATGAGACCATGGAGGTTGATCTAAAACAATGGATCTCGTGCACTAGATCGATCAGTAGTGAGCCACAGTGCTACGTCGTGATCGTTACATGGTCAGTCCTTAGGCGAGCCAAGCTGTTGGCAACCAGTTTTAGCGTCCATTGAATCTTGTGTGCATTTCAGCAGCACTGTCGTAAACTTTGTCTGAGGCTGAAAACAGTTTGTTGTTTCTGTGGTTTTTTCACTCGCTTTAATTTTCGTTTTTGGTATCTTGGTAAGTTATCCTGCACTCTGGTCTGTTGGTGTTTATTTTTTCTCATGATTTCAAAGACTTCTATATCTGAAGTGGGTGTATTGGCTGGTTTGCTTCCCGATGCTGCTGTTATTTATCACTGATTCGTCTGATAAACTTGATAATTTATGCCGTTATTGGTGAGGCCACACACATGGTGGTCTGCGCAATACTTTGAGGCTTTTGGGTTTAATGACCCTGGTCTACTCAGTAACTCTTTAAATGGCCCCACAAGTCTGTTTCGGTCCTTTGTTGATTGGTGATTGTTTGTTCTACGTTTGTGGTCAAACATATTTCCATGCTATCTTTTTGTTCGTATCATAGCATTCTCGAATATTTCTCATCCGTGAGGCTATTCTGCTGTAATTATCGGGTCTTCCACATACTTCTGATTGTCAGCCCTAATGTTCAGCTCCCTTCGTTTGCTTGCTTCTGTATATTTCAAGCGCGTCAATGGTTTTCAGCACTTGTTCGGTTGTTGTTAAATACTGTCTCCTTGTATTTTTCCTGAATCTTATCCAGGCTATCCACAATAATCTGTAGTTTGTACTGTGGTTCTTGGAGCCAAGGTTTTCGAGGATATCGAATTCACAGGCTCTTTAATCTCTCTCGAGTTGTTTACCGTCGTGATACCTATCTTGAGAGATTTTTCGGGGCTTGCAACTTAGTACTGGAACCAGACTTGAATTTAGCGTCTCAAAAAAGTTGTATTAAACTTTGCAGTTTTGCATATCCTGTTGTCCAATGCTTTTTACCTCGGCTACCATCAAGTGATACGAAACTTGAACAGCTCATCTCTCATGGACTTTGTGTTTATACAGATATGATAGATCTACTTTTCCATAGTGTGATTCGATGAGAAACATGCTTTTTCGCCTTTGTATCAGTGTGCGAGAACACTTTCTGCTGTAGTCGTGTTGCTGAAAACGCGTCGACCTTTGGTTAGGTTGTTATCTTATTTCATTTCTCCCGGTTCACGTCATGTGAGTATGTATTTGTGTATGGTGTTATCCGTCTTGACCTCGGGAATTGAGCTCCTCATTAGGATGGTTAGGTGTGTTATAGGGTACTTCTCTAGTATGGACTAACGCATCTCATAAAACTCTATTTATCATCATGGCTACCCTCGTTGACGGGTACACGACAATGGATTACATTCACTATAATACCATTCTTTTCTGTTGAAAAAGAGCTTTGAAAATCTGTGAGTCATGATTTTCTTTAGGGCTTATTTACGCAGCACCAGTGGGCTACTTGTGTGCACTTAAGATATTTTATCCTTCATGGTCAGAATACGATAATCGCACTTAAAGATGCGACAGATATTCAGAGTTTGGTGACACTTTTGTTCGTACAACATTTATGGTCGAAAGACTCCACTATAGTCAAACCAGGAGTCAGGAATGAAGGGCTTCGAAGATATATTTTTAACATTGTCTGTGTGTTGAGAAGCGTTTGATCTTGGCTAGTTAGCGGTTGCAATGGATGCGTAGCACGGCGTGCCTAGTGGTGACCTGATAAAGATGCGTCGCTGAGCTCCTTTAGCTAGGTGTGTCCTGTAAAACTAGTGATGTCAGCATTGACGTTTAAGACATACAAATATATTTATTGTTGAGATTTATTTACACCTAATGTCAGTTTTATCTTTCCAGAATAAACAAAACTACATTCGCTGGCTCTGAGGAGAGCTAAATGTCAGCTTCTTATTTTCGTGAGCCTTTGAGCGACTTTTCCGGTCACTCATACTGTCTGAAAACTTCATAATCACAATTTAATTACTTTTCCGTTCATTAGAATGTGCACCTGTCACATGGTTTCTGAATAATTTACGGTTTTACCATAAAGTGACATGATTTTCCTGTTTGAAGACTGCTCAACTCCTAAGACATAGTTTAAACAGTTCGGATGATTATTTTTGGTTGACGTTGTTGTAACTATATCTCTTTTTTATACGTTTTGTGGCCCGGTATTTGACACCGGTTTTACTGCATGAAAATGCTTTGGACATAAATCTTCCACTTAACTCCTCATATTACCTTGGTTAACCCCCTCAGTGTGATGGCGGTGATAAGAAGCCAAATACGCTTTGTGTTGGATGAGTCCATTTCAAGCACTCTTGATTATCCAAATCGACATTCAGAGTGAGGGGCGGGAAAACAAAGAGAAGAGAAGAAAGTGAGTGAAAAGGTTAAATATTCATTGTAAAACAAAAATAAATTACAGACATGTGATGAAAAGAGTAAGTAATATACACTCTCATTAAAAAAAATCAAGGTTAATCAGCGAATACCTGTTAGGGTGGAAACTTAACTCATGAAGAACGGGCGAAAAAGTCTAGAATAATCCGTGTGCGCTTGATGTAGTACAAGACACTTCAGATGGATTGTTTTGAACTCTTCTTTCGAACCCCCTCTTTGTCCACTGTTTGGGACAGACAGTGACCGTAGAGAGGCCTCAGGTGGAGTTATTATGTATTATAATGCTCATAATTCCTCACACATTTGTAGACTATTCGCATATTTCAGTAGTACATCAAACTTTGGATAGTATTCAACCAGTATTGACACGAAAAATGTTTTCAAAGTTTGATTCAGGACGTCTTTAAAAGAAGCCTCAATGGTTACTGATTCTACTTAATCTTTCAAATGAATTCTTGAAGACTACTATAGTCCTTCAGGTACTGAGTAGGAATTACGCTGGTTGACCTCTCGTGACCACACCATTACTAACTAGTTAATTTAGCCTTTAATATCTCAATAGGAGTAACAAACATATCTCTTCATAACCAAGAAAGTTTTCTAACTGCCTAGATTCAGAACTTAAGGAACAAGTTGTTTTGCAATTCTGCTTAGCAAAGTTTGTATTTTAAAGTTCAAAACCTTACATATTGAACATAGTGAGTAGAGAATCATCGTTGCTTAAACTGCTGTGGCGTATCACATTTAAAAGTTGTTGCTGGTTTAGTTTGCTAGGCTGTGCATATATTAAGTTTAGGTTGCTTGACTGTTTTCAATACTGTAAAGGCTGTTTATTATTTCGCATACTTATCATTAGCAAAAGACGTTTATGGCAGTATCCCTGAGAGACGATGAGCTCCGGAGGGAACTCAAGACTTTGGGTTTTGATCCAGGTCCAATTACTGCAACTACTAGGTCTGTTTATGTAAAAAAACTTGAAAAGCTACAAAAGGAGAGAAAGTCATCCATTGTGGGTGTTTTAACGAAAGAAGTGTCAGAAACGCCTAAACAAATATCTTCCAAGTCACGCAAGTCAACTGGAGCAATAAACTCAAGCTCTTCAGGAAAGGAAGGTTCCAGTGTAATCAGTCGTAAGCATACAACTGTTGAGTCAAATCGTGACTTAGGTATGTTATCTAATCTTAGAGTTACTTATGTGTACATTCTTAATTCAATATTTTGGTAAGATATGCAGTTGGTATCTTTTGATTGCTTTTCATGAAATCTTTGACGGGACTGATGTCATCGTCGGAGTCTAGTACTAGTTTGTGAGCATTGTGGATGTATAAACATCATAGTTTTAAACAACCGCGATTGATTTCTCAATGGACTTTGTTCTACTTGAGTTAGGTAATTGGAACGACTAGGACTTGGAGATCTTTCTTTGTAAACAGCTGCATTTATATCATATTCAGAGGTGTGTTCAGGTGTTTCGTTGTTGTTCTTGTTATCTATGTGATAAGTCAAGTATTTTTATCCTAAGGAGATTCGTTTATATCACGTCTATCTGTAGCAAATGTGGAATTTCTAGGTGTGGAGAATATTAACATGTGACACTTCTGAGAATGGGACCAAATTGGATTAACTAACAATCCAGCAGATTGTAATTTAATAAATGGTTTTTCATTTTGTGACCTATTTAAGCGCTCAAAAGTGCTTTGGAGATCATAACTTCGCTGCTCCGTACGATATTTAACATGGATAAGAAGCAACATTGGTATTACTATATCATAGTCTTCTGTCTCTTAGTTGAACTTTTATACATTTTAGGACCAGTCTATTATCCTTTACTATGAAGCTGAAATACTTTCTTCACAGTAACCCGTCCTTACCATTTTCTTATTCTCTTTTATTTGGTTCAGCATCTTTGTATAGTCGTGACGCAAAGTTAGTTTCAAATAACAAACAGGTTGTTATGCACACTTGGCGTCCTATTGTGCTAAACGATTTCGTTTTAACCAGAAGGCAAACTCCGAAATAGTAGTAATGGTCAGTAGTACGAAGAGAAAAATTAAGGTACGCCACAAATGACGCAAGTTGGAGAAATCCAGCCGAATTTTGTGAATCCGTGTCGAGATTTTGTCAGATACTGACCTACTGAATCTGCTGAGATATCCGAGATGAGTGAAATGGCTGGTGTATTTGGCTACTTGACTACCTATTAATAATTCAGGCGTTGACTCAGGCTAGTTTCATAGCATAATTTCTCATTTAACTGGATAGAATCTCATCCCAAAGACTCTACTAATGATGCTTAAGGCGTTTTCACCAAATAAAACTATATTTGTGTGATACTTGTTAGTGGTACTAGCCTTCAGTTAAATCATTATCGAGATAGCCTATATATAACGTCAGTCGTTATCCGTGCCTCTAACCAACAAATTCACAAACACTATATACACGGGGACACATAAGTATTGTTTTTTTAACTCCATAACAATGTGTAAATCAATACTGTTATTTGGAACATGTTATTCTAAACCGTACATCAGAATTAAAGGTACTATTATTAGCGGTTGTGGGTATGCAGCCTTACGTAGAAAGTTTCACGTCGTTGGGTTTTCCATAGTAATCAACTCTTAATTATGCGTGGTTATTCTCACAGTATTTATCTGTCGTAATGTTTTGTATGATTATGTGTAGGTATCATTATCAAGTTTTGATTTGATAATTCCGAATAAATTGAGCGTTTGGTAGATTTTTATAAATAAATAGTGTATCTGTAATATTCCAATGAGTAGAAAAATCAGATTTTCTGACGTTTCGTGACTCAATGTAAGCCACTTCTTGAGAGAATAAATAACCAAATTAAAATTTGGTTAGGTAAGTAACCGAACTCCAAGCTTAAGAGTGTTTATTTTTATTGGTGAAGTAACCAATCCTAAACACATCGAAACTCATTCAAAGAAGGATAACGATCGTGATTATTTCCTTAAGGCTTATTAATATTTGGAAAATGGAGTTAGCAAGCTTGTGCATGGTCATATGCTCATCTAAATATTTCAGGGATACAGAACATAGAATTACTTTTCTGCTTTTTAATTTTCGATCTAGGAACCGAAAATGAACACTTTCCCAGTAAACAATATTCAAAAACCAAACCACCTCTTACCGGACATAATGTGTATTTGTCTGAACCCTATACTGACATACTTCCGAGCTTAATCCCAATGGAAACATCTCAAGCGGAACCTGTGAATAGGTTTCGTAATGATTTCAATGTAATCACTTCTTCAGTTTCATCACATAAGCAGTATCCTGCACAAAGATTTTCGCGTGACTTGACTCAGAGCTCGGTTGATTATACACCCACCAGGAAAACGTATATTTATATTAAGGATGATTCTGTAGACGATGATACAGACGAGGAATTATCAAAACAAAATTCGATGTCATCCACTTTGTCCAGGGTTGCTGGTTGGCTCAATCGAAGTGCTCATGAATTTACGAAACCAAGGTCTCCAAGCAATGAATCTGTTTATGAAAAATCGAAACCTCGTGTTCGCCATTCCCCACACAGCAATGATCGTTTACAAATATCAGATAGTTCTGATATAGAAAATTCCACTCGGAGCCCTTTCTTCAAGAGACTATACCCCTCTCCATTCAGGTTTGCTATTTGTTTCATTTAATCTTTCCATGCAATTTTCAATTGTGCATATATGAGCGAGGAATATTTCACGTAATCAGTTAAAATGCTGTCATTTTGCAGCCATCTGGACGGCTTCTGTATTACCTGTCACAGTGTTTTAAATAAGCAAATGTGATTAGTTGTATTCATACCTGCGCGTTTATTTCTGTATGCTTAATCCAATCTTTAAACATGATAGTACCACTTAAAGTAAATAATCACGTATTAGCATACATATGAAGTCAAGCAATAATAATCACACTGAAAAACTCCGACATACAATAATGCTATGAAAATTTGCAACAGGGTTACCACTTTCCAAGTCTTGAACACGTGTAAATACTTCCAAGACACTGCTCTCTAGGAGCTCGTCCCTAAAGTTACATCAAAACAACGGGTCTCCATGCTACACAACTATCCCTTAATTCATAGTAGTGTTGTAAACTGACCCGGTCAATCCAATTTTGACTTGAGACAAACAGACCTTGACGCGTTTTGCGCGATCTGTAAATGAGAACAAAAACCAATATTTTAGATCCAGATGGTAGTACATTTACCATGCTCACTACGGGCAGTACAAATGTCCTAACGTTAATTAAGACAGCGGGATGTCATACTGATAGACTGCTGCCTCAGTAGGTAAAATTAGTTGATTTGCTAAGTAGTTTTATGGATCGCCTTTGAAACTTGTGTCATTAATAAGATTTCAAATATCTTCTTCCCACTGACTTTAGGAACATGAAATCTCGAGATGCTGGAATCACAACGTCTCCTGGTCTCCTCTTCACTCCACCATCTAGGAATCTTGATAAGCCGACTTATCACGGTGTTTCTATTTTATCTGAAGATACCGATTTAAATGATCTTGTTCGTAGCCGAAAGCAGCGTGATCAAAACAACGGCTTTTCAAATTATTTCTTATTTGGGAAGCATTTTCCTTGCAGTGTCTCAAATATACCTAATTTAATTCTTATTTCAAGCATCATCGTGTGTTTTGTGTTAGTTGCAAGTTATTTAGTCTTGAAGGATCACCATGGGGAAGTTGGTAAAATGGCAGGTAAGCCGTAAAGATGTGACATTTCAAAAGTTGTTTCAGTGATTTCCAATTTGATAATCATAGAGTTGATTTTTCGTGTTTTAGTTAGGTGACTAAAATGTTTTGTGACTGCGTTTTCTCAACCTACTTCGGTTCGTTGTTTGGGTTGTTAATGTGAAAATCACTGGAAATGTATTTGAGTGTCTTAGTTTAAAATCTTATACTTAGCTTATGAATTACTTAATGTATAATAGAGCATATATATATATAATATTGATTAACACCTTTTCCTGACGATTAACAAACCTCACTGTTATCTTTGTACCCTATGTATGCAGTTATCGTTGATGATATGGCTCAAAGTCGTTTGCATTGGAACAGGTCCATTCATTCTTCGTTTTCACCCGGATTCTGAGCTCTTGAATTCCCCATAGCTTTTCCTGTGCTTTTATTTCACTAATTTACATTTTCTTGAGTCGTTTCTTTGATGTCTAATCTTTTCAATCACTCCTGATACTGTTACTTCCTCTACTATTTTGGGCTTCGAGCTGATGAGTATGACAGCCTGGACCGATGTACTTAAGTACAGGTTCCACGTTATGACTGACTGACTGTCTATCTGTATAAGGCCATACAAATTGTAATTAATTGATAAAATACCATCTTTCTATCTCATGAGTCATCTTGACTCACAAAATATAGTGTTTGGTAGCTTCGACTATCTGCTATTTATTGTCCAATTATTCCTGCTGAGAATATTGTTCAGGTACGATGTCATTGTTCCACATTGAACTCTCTGTCAGGTAATCCTCTTTGGTATTACAGTTATAATTCGTCATTTAATGGAATCCATTTCAGCGTATTGTGTCACGTGATACTATTTATTCACAGTTAGATGTATTTCCTGTTTTTTGTCAATATTTTAAGACTGCTGTTGCATACTTGTATAACTACTGTGTAAGCGTAGACAATAATTTTCAGAAGCATCATTAGTCTGCTTTTGTTTTACATTTATTTAGATGTACAGAAATTACTTTGTCGATCTTCAGGTGACTACAATAATAGTCTTACAAAAGGCTTACATGTAAGTTCGTCCGATTGGTTGTAATTCCCATTTGTTTATCCAGCGCTGCCTACACGAAGATGATCTGACAGCATCTTTATGGGTTCTTGGGATTTTGTATGATATTCTCAGTCGTTACGCTGGTAAGCCTTTTTAATTATTTGCCGACTTACCTTTTATCTATTTCAATAAAAGCTTTTACGAGCTAGTGAAATGTAAAAAAATAGCTAGGAATCATACGACATTAGAAATTTGTTTTGTTTTAGTTAAGCTACCGACGATGTATTGAACACTGACACTTTATGCGTTAGCATCGCGTTTTAGGAATGTTCGCTTATTAGGTAGGATTAGAGCACTCAACTGCCGCACATTTGGTTGCTCACTTGAAACCATTTCCACTCACTTCGATCTAAGCTGTCAAGTAATTTCACTAACCCTGAATTCAAAAGTGTGGATCAATGCTGAATACACGAATCGGCAATTAGTTACTGATTTGCACTAGATTTTATTCCAATTAAATATTTAACTATTGTGTTTAATGAGTATTTCAAGGATTATCCGTTTGTTTACTTTGTTTTCATACATCCCACTAAGTTGCAAATTTTTCATTTTAGGAGAGTTTTACTGTAAAGTTGGAGTTTTGACTAGTCCTCGTTTAGATGTATCTTCTGCTGAACGTTTAGTTGAGCACAGCTTACAAATGAAAGGCTGGCCAACATTTTCGAAAACTGATTTTCGTCGAGTGTGGGATAATACACTTTATGTGCTACTTCATGTTGGGAAGGCACATTTTAGTCTTGTTGCTGTTGACGTTAGCAAATCTGAACTAGGACCACTCAAGTAAGCTAGTCAAGTATCTAAAATGTATGCTGTCATGACACCGTCATACTCTGTTTGACAGTTGTATTTCTCTGCTTTTACAAAAAGTTATGCTATCAGTAAGTAGTAATAGTTCTACTTTCACTTTCTGAAGTCTTATCAACGGTGATATTGTGATTTAAGGGACACAGTTTTATGTAATTATAGTCTCAGTCCTGCCGGATGTAAACTGATTTTTTACATGCGTTTTATTTGAGTCTATTTGATATTTTAAATCATTTGCGATATAGTTCCATGCCCTTTTTTATTTTCATTTATTTAAACACATAAATATTAGTACAAGGGGCATCAGATATATATGTGCCACACAGAACAATGAGAATGGGAAGAGAAAAAGAAGGTAAGGTGCGTATAAGAATAAAAAGGAGAACAATAACAACCACAGATTAGTGTATGTTAGTGTAATAATAAGAATAATAATGGGGGAAACGGAAATGTACAACCAGGAGAATTCTTTAAATTAAGGAAGTTACAACCACTTTTTATGAAGGAAGTAAGAGAAGGTTACAACAGGATCGCCACTGACTTCTATTTTGAGCCATATGTGATGACATCTCTAGCCACTGTGTTGCATCATCTCTCAGACCCTAGCCAAGGTGTCGGGAAGGACCAACAAAAGCCAGTCCTTTGCAGCTTTCTTTCATACCACGACACCGCTTTTTCCAAACAGTCCCAGCGTTGGCAAATACTGCACGACGAGGAATTATCGGGGATGACATTCGTAGAACATGTCCGAGCCACCGAAGTCGATGTTTCAAGATGGTGACACCAATTGGATTATCGTCTCTTCACTCGAACATACAATGCCGAACCTCAGCATTACTAACATGGTGTTGCCACTCGATGTCAGCAATCCTTTGGAGACAACGATGATCAAACACAGAGAGTCGTCTAACATCCTCAACTCGGAGAGGCCAGGTTTCACAAGCATAGAGCAAAACTGCTCTCACCGACGCATTGTAGGTCCGACCTTTTACAGTCAGGCTAACATCACAAAGGCGCCAAAGATGGCCCAGATTGGCATAAGCCGCTCTGGCCTTCACTATACGTGACCTCACCACTCATTCTACCACCAGCACTTATGCAGCTACCTAGATACACGAACTTCTCAACTACTTCAATCTGCTCACCACTCAGAGTGTTTACAGGATTAGAATCCTGCCTGTCTTGTAGGAGTACTTTGCATTTCGAAGGTGCAAAGCACATACTGTACCTACGAACACTGATTGCCAACTGATTAAGTGCGGATTGCATGGCTTGAGCATTATCGCACAGTAAGACAATATCATCCGCATACTCAAGGTCGAGAAGTCGTTCTCCAGGCAACAGATCCACACCGCCATTACTTACGTCCATCAGAGCTGTTTCCAGAATGTCATCGATGGCAAAGTTGAAGAGGAATGGTGAGATTGAGCAACCCTGTCTAACCCCACTGCTTGAATGGAACAATGGAGAGAGGTGGTTGTATGCCCTCACTCTGCCTGAGGTGTTCGTACACAGGGCCTTTAAGATGTTAATAAACTTCTCAGACACACCCTTCTTCAGAAGACAATCCCAGAGAACAGTCCTGTCCAACGAATCGAAGGCAGTCCTGATATCAAGAAACACTACGATTGTTGGCATGTGATAAGTATGACGGTGTTCTAACATTTGGCGGAGGGTGAAGATATGATCAATGCATCCTCGACCAGAACGAAAACCAGCCTGCTCCTCGCGAGTCAGTGTTTATCGGGTTTTGAACAACCCACGAAGTATGACGGAAGCCAATAGTTTGGACGCAATCGGAAGTAGACTTATTCTCCGATAGTTGTTATAGAAACGACGTAAACCCTTTTTAAAGATAGGGACAACTCATTCCATGATTTTGGAACACTCTAATTACCAGACCTCTGTAAACAAAGTTGTCAGCTCCATAACCAGAAAGTCACCACCATCTTTGAAAAGATCCGGAGGTAAGTCATCTGGGCCTGATGATTTGTAGCGCTTTGAAAGTTGGAGTTCCTTTCGGACTTCCGTCTCTTTGGTGGGTCAGTCGTCACCAGCCATGGAGGGCAGGACAATCTGATCGATGTTGCCGGGGCAGCAGACCAGTTGAACTGCCCTTCAAAGAATTCTGCTCATCGTTCAAGACGTCGATGGATGTTAGTGATTGGCATCCCGTTATCCAATTAAGTTTTAAACTATTTGTTTTATGAATGTTAACAGCGCTAAATCACAATAATGTAGAGTCAGACAATTTGCTACGTATCAAAGCATTAACTAAGCATTCATGATATGGTTAACGCGTCTCATTAGAATAACTTGAAATAGCTTACGAATTCTAAGTTAATTTTAGCGCTAGTATTGTAAAGTGAAAGTAATGTGATCCATGCAATTGTATATACCTAAGTTTTAACCACATTGTTTGGGTGGGATCTATCGAGACTATCCGGCTACCCAAATCGAAATACATGGTGCGAGTTTCTGACCTGCAACCTACTGGGTAGAAGTTTAATGTCTTAGCTATATTTCTACTAATTTGAAAGGTTTTTCTGCCATCTTTTGGTCTCTCAATATTCTTTGTAACTATCTACATGAATTTTCTCTTCCAGTGGGATCGAATGAAAGTTTAAAAACAATGTTTTGTCATGGCTTTTTCTTCATTTGTAGGACTAAGCCATATAAGTGAATGTAAATCGTCTATCATAAGGTTTACAAACTTAATACCATGCAACATATCACCTCATAATAAGTGAAAATTCTTTCTATCCTAATGAGCCAATATCCATTTATTCGTGACAAATCAAAATTTAAAGATATGATGTTCGTTAGTCAGACCACACGTTTAAATTACTAAGTGATATGTGATTTTATTTATTTATTTAGTCGGGTAATCCAAATCACTGAACTTGAAAGTCTTAAACCATATTTTCCTGGCGTTTGTCGACTCCGGCGGTGTTTTCAATGGTTTGCTGGTGTATGCGTAGCTTTTTTCTGGGTCGTATTAGTTTGCTTGATTATTTTCGGGGTTTGTTATGGAGTTTATCTACTTCGCTGCAAAAAATTACGCGCCTTAGAACGTCAAAACTGTCGAGTAAGAGAGCTGGTGGCAGAAGTTGTACGTAAGTACAGTGTCACTATAAAAGTTTTCAGGTAATATTTTGACTTATTGAAAATTAGTTTTGTTAAGTGTTAATTGTGCAAGTAACCGGGTATTATAAGTCATTGGTTGTACGCTTTATTACGAATAACCACGAATTTACGTGTATTTCATGAAAATGAGGAACCGAAGCTTTTATTAACGTATGGGGTCAGAAAAGGATAAAAAAACTTATAGTTCCTGTTTGTAGTTAACTGAGACATGCCTTTTAAGTAAGCATCCTCTAGAATATCTACCACAATTGCTTTAACAGTTAAGCCTCTTGTCTCAATATGTCATGTAAAAAATGTTTATGATATCGTAAAGCGATAGAAATAATTTATTCACAGGTATCCTGTTTACAAATTATGGTTGCTCAGAAATGATTTTCAGGTTTATCAACATAACGAGTTTGGTTCCTACTTGATCGTAGCTCAAAATATAAAATCTTTATCTATAACCGGAGCAGGATTTTCATTCATAGTGGTTTCCAAAATGATTTTTCAGAGATCTTTTGATCATACGAAAGTTTATTTCGAAAAAGACTATTCCTTTGTAATTAATTTAGCTGATTGTGTACAGTCGACAAAATTCTTAATGAAATGTCTCATTCCTATGCTTTATCGATCCTAATTTCACAAAAACTAGTATTTTCTGATCTGCTTTGTCAAACAATAGTGCGTATTCACAGCTTAAATTATATTAGTTTTGTCAGTAGTTGGTTCTGTTTTCTCTCAAAACTATGCCCAAACATTAGGTTGCTTGCGTTAAATTATTTTTCAGTGATATAAACATCTGTGGTATAATGAACCGTAATTTCTATTGAATTATTTCCTTATTTATCTCGGTATTATCCTTTTGTTTTTGTGCTCGCAAATAGACTTGTTACAAGACCAGTTACGAGAAAATGAAGCCGATGCTAATCAGCCTCCTTATGTCCCTGTTTATATGATACGTGAACGCTTGCGTCAAAAACATCACGAGTAAGTAGTATTCGTTTTTTCGTTTGTTTAACGTTTCTACAATCAATAAACTTTTAATGAAAACTCAGTAATATTTCCATAAAAAGGTCTTTAGTTTCATTATTGTTTCACTGATTTCTAACCTATCATGTATAGAAATCATATTTCTTTTTACCTTAGTAACAATAAACAGTTCAATGTATTTTGAAATTTGATTAAAACACATGAGACTATGCCACTAGGTCCCTACTCCATGTTTACATATAAATGAGCATTCACACAATCATTTTGTACAACAAATTTCGTTATAACCCTAAGCTTTCAATAATTTAGTTTCAGGTTGAAATGCTCATTCTCCTTAACTCGATTTAGTCAGTTGTGTTGCGTCTCAAAACCGAACCTGTCCCTTATTGAGATTCGAACTAGTTTTACTTCTTCATATTTGGAGTAAACTATAAAGTAAAAATCAGCTAAATTAGCCAACATTTTAAAAGGCGGATATATACACTATATAAGTGGTATTTGTTGACAATGTGTTAGTAGGCTTTCTAGTACAGTAGATCGTTTTGTTGAGCGAATCTCTCACGCTTAGACTTGAAACTAAGCTTTAATCACTACCTAAGTATATATATATATATATATATATATATATAATTATTTAAATCTTTTATCAACTTTTAAGTCACTTGTAATCGCTTATTTAACGTATCCATAAGCAGAGTAGTTTGTCGTGTCATAACTGTTGTTCTTGAGAAATTATTTCGTTATGTGTGAGACATTTCATTAAGTTTGTCAAGTCTATTCGCGTTGTGTCTTTCAATCCCTCTTTATTGCATTTAGTGAGTAAACCTATTATTTCATTGGTCATTTTGTAAACGATGACTTTGACACTTCGAGAATCAAGGTTTTTCGAAATGAAAATGATGAAAAGCATTTTCCACTTGTATTGGTTGTCTACTTTTCTAGTGCAAGCCGTTAATACTTAACTCCTCTACTGCACTTTTTTGTATACAGGATAGTTTATTTTAGCAATGTAAATAATATTGTAATTGGGATTAAAGTAAAATGACTTTTTTCAATCCAGCTTGAAAGGTAGAAATCACTTCAACATACAATCAGATAATAAACACGTTTATATATAGATGTCACAACATTCGAAAACCACTAAGGAATAAACAATTTGTCGATAAGACTTCCAATTTTAAAAACAACCGTAATAATAGAGAAAACGATGAACATTCTCAAGTATAATGTGCAATAACAACAGACTCAAATTTAAGTTCTTCATTACATTCGTATGTAATGTGGTTTACTCATCCATATAAGTAGTATATGGTGATGATCAGACATAGAATGTATTTTGGCAGAAGATCGATAAGGAAAAAACTGAGATGAAGCGCAATTGGTAGGAAAATGCATGAGCAATAAAATTGGAGAAGATGAACTGATATTTACACAAGAAACAGTGAAGATTGAGATAATTAGTTGTTATTTTGCAAAATAACGGTTCGCTGCATGGTTATCAGAATTTAGTGAGATAGTCTGTAATTTGTGCTTGAATACATTCGATTGTCCCCCACCCGTATTCTCGTTCACTACACATACAGTAACATACAATATCTTGCCGGGAAATTTAAATTTCTTTCTGTTTTTAGCTTAGATCGGTTGTGGCCTGAAGTTACGCGTTATGTTTATGAAGTAGAAACTTGTATCGGTGTACAAGAATGGAGAGGTGTGGGCGAAACATGGCAATGGCAAAGCGGCACAGGTTGGCAAGGTTCTGGTAAGTGATTATCGATTGTATATGTGCATAAAACAAGTGTACTATATTATCAAAAAAGATTATTGTCTTCTTGGAACTATTGTTTAATGTCTGTAATTTTCGGTGTTAGTGTTATAGTTTCTCTTTATTACGACCCAGCTATTCCTATTGCTTAGTATTCTTGGCTACCAATACACTCGACAAGTCTCCAAATCAGAACACAGTTGAACAGGAAAGAAATTATAATCCGACTAACAAGGGTAGATGGAAGTAAAAAGCGCAATAAGAAATACGTTAGTATATTTATAGTTTTTACATGGGAAGATTCTAGGGTGTTCTCTAAGTATCGACTAGCGCTGATTGGATAAGTGTGAGTAGAGTCAGCTCTCCCTGTAGAAATTCTCTCACATGGCCACGCGTATACAGCCACTGACTTCTCGCGGCGGGGGTGTTGTTTACGAAATTCAGAGAACGAAAAGGTGTACATATATATATTACAATGATTAGAAGTTACAAACTAAGAAATTGTCACAAAATGCCCTGGTACGGTCGAGAGTAAGGAGTCAGCTCTCCATGTAGAAATTCTCTCACATGGCAAGCGTATACAGCCACTGACTTCTCGCGGCGGGGGTGTTGTTTATGAAATTCGGAGAACAAAAAGCCAATGTCCGGTGCTTTAGCCGGGCTAGTAAATATGGAGGGTACATCTAGGGGTGTGGGAAAACCCTGATTCCAAACTAATGGTGCACATGAGCTCCAGAATTCTGAGGGAACAAATGGAGTAGGAACCAATTATTGGCCAACGACTACCATGGGACTGCATCTCTTGACGTTGCTCCACGGCCTTGTGGATCAGATCTTTAGGCCGAAGGCTCCGAGTGTGGTCCCCTAAGAAAACCACTTGCTTCGGTCTGGACACTCAGGGAGTATCACAGCCCACAAACAAATCAGGTGACTTGTGTGGCGCATATGTATTCGGTGCCACTTTGTACCAATATTTGTGTCACTTCCGCTAGTACTGTTACTGCTTCTACTGTAACATTTTTCATGATAATTTCATCTTGCTATTTTAATATGACCTAGCAGCTGAAACCGGCTCACGAAAATCCCAGGTTCCACGTTTAATATGACTGACTAATTACTATAAGTACTAGCTCAGTGGTTTAAAAGTTCTACTGTCAACCGCGAGGGCGCAACTTCGAACGTCGCTCCACATACTTTAGTTTGGCAAACCGGGTTGTAATAATTTCTGTCATAATTAGTGTGCCTTAAAGCCAAGTGCAGAAATCTCTACAAGGCAAAATCATTTGACTCGACAAAACTTAAAATAATGGCTTATCTAATATCTCTTTTTCATGTTACAGCACTTATGGACACGTCACAGAAGCCAAGTTTTATTGTTCCTCCAACGGAGTGCTTGAAAATAAGGAATATGTTTTCTACTGAGTAAGTGTCCTCATGTGAAGTGTTTTCTTTAGATACAGGCATACATGTTTTAGTAATTATTATAAAGTAAAAATTGTTTAAAGTTCACGTAGTTTTCAGGCCATAACTTTTAACAAACAATATATCTCGTTTTCTTTCACTATATTATAGAAGTATCGATGAACGTGGACGTAAAAGAATTAAACGCGAACTCTTAAAAAAATTAGCACCTTGTGGGCCTATTTTACACATAGGCTTAGATAGTGTTGGAACAAATGTAAGTAATTTTCTAAAATTGTTGGAGCAACGCCGTCGAAAAAGCATTCTTCACATTACTTATTTTTAAATCATAGTTTCCAACTAACTTCAATTACATAAATTTGGATATCCTGATTGTTGTATTACTTTTTAAAATAAGTGTTGTTTGTCACTGATGCACATATTTGTGCACGTTTTTTGGTTGAAATAATTGGAAATTAAACTAAAAAAACTAAGTACCTAACAGTGCCTTAATTTCAAACAATTATTCTTCATAACAATCCTCTAATATATTTTTCAACTGTGTTTAAGATATGTTTTCATTGATTCCCTAGTCGTTCCTTGAAAGAATGATGCTAATTTTCAGCTTTAGTGGATGCTTTCAGTTATGTTTTGCTCTCAAAAGTACATGGTTTAGTTAAGCTTTATCAAAAGGGGGTTTTGTGAAGATTGTAGTAATTTAATATTTGAATTCATGAGCTTTCACTGTCGTTCTGGACCACATAATTTTCGCCTACTTTATATCGTAGTGAGCGTTTTAATTGTTCCACAGGAAACAATCCAGTAAACCTTAGTTTCCCCGACATAATCACTTAATTCTATTTTACTGAGACCTAAAGTCATAGCAACAAAAAGCGATAAATGCAACATTGTCTACAAATTAAATTGCACCAGTTGTGAAAAGTGTTACTATTGAATATGTCTTCTCTGCCTACGCATAGATGAACTTCGATTAGTAGCGAATTGATATTATGTATTACCACTAGTATCAATGCACAGATATGGACATGAATCCGACTTTGGAAGTGACGAAATTCTTGACCGGTGAGACTAAGTGTTGGGAATTTTCTATGGTCATGGCATCAACACACATATTGACATAGATTTAATCTACCGACACATGAATGGGTCAATTCATAAGATGGTCAGAGGTCATTTGAGATTGACAGTTAATAGGAATGCAAGAATAATTTATGAAATGAAACCTATAAAAATAACAAAGGACTTGCAAAGGAATTTGGAAAAAACTGATATAACGCTTGTGGAATTTTAAGAAGGCTCGTTTCTACATGAATTTGTCACTGATGTGTCTAATGACGATAAAAGCTTCACTAATAAACCATCTAGCTCAGAACATAATACCTGGAATTTTCTGGTAGGATTTAGTGACTTGTGATTACAGTTCTATCGGGTCTAGATTCTAGTTTCGGAATGAACAAATAATTATTCAGAATTGTGCGATATAATCGTTTTTGAAGTTGTCAAAACTTATTTCGATAACCTAAGATTGGCGATTTTTAACTGGGATAAGGCGGTATTCTAGTACACTTATACCTTTCTTGATATTTACTAGTGTTGTTCAATAGCTTACTACTAATGAACAAGGCAGCATTATTATTGGTATTCTTTCCGAGAAAGTAGACACAAGTGCTACTACGAGAAGTTTTTTTCTTTTCCGTCTAGAGATAAAGTTACACTTCAATCGATATTTGAGTAATGTAACTCATATTTTTAGTCAGTGATATAGTTCATCTGTCGAAATGAAATTAAATAGGGTTGGTTAAGAAAATACAAAGGTCCGTCCCAGCTCTCTGATGTCATGTTCAGGTCTCGTCTGTGAGACAGTAATATTCACTAAATACAAATATATCTAGTTAATATGTAGAATATAGACCACTTCTATTAAATAACAAACTAAAAGCTATTTGTGAAATAGTCGTAATAACCACCTAAGGAATCAGTTGTTACACAATTGTCTCAAGTAGAGCGTTTCATCTCAATGGATAAATGTGAAGATATATAGAAAATTTCGAGTGAATGACTAATTTGTAGTACACGTCCTATCATGATTCATCGTGCATCTAAGTTGTAGTTATTTAAACTGGTTCAACCAATTTTGTCAATAATTCATCCAAACAAACCGAAATCTCACTGTAAAGCCTGTTACAAAATGTGGTTCATGTAAATGGACCTCCTTAAATATACATTACAAAATATCATTAGATAAATCGTAGTGAAGTAATATTTCGCGTTACACGATTGGTGTTAAGAAAGGAACCCAACTGTGAAGTTTATTGAATATAATAAAATGTTGCGTTACTTTTATTCATTAGCATTTTGTCTTTGGTTTACTTACTGACGTTAATAATATAATATCTGATGGTCTAAACGTGTGTTTCAATTAAGAAACAATTCATTCTATGTTTAATCTATAAATATTTAAGTAGCTGTGTTACACTTTTAACCGTAGCATCAGTTTTATACGAAAGCATGAAACCAACTTGAATATATTTTTAATTTTTTCAAATGATTTTTTTCAGTGGTAAATAGATATCTGTTGTAAGTTTTCTACCTTTTTTCTTATCTCAGGGATTAGTGTATATAAAGTGTGGAGATCCGGAAACTGCAGGTCGTGTTTTCCATTCTATACATGCTAATTATTTTGATGGTAAGTTATGTGATATATAGTTATTTTATCAACTCGTTTCTGGGTTTCTTGTTTAGCTTATAAAACAATCGTCTTTGATGTGTTTCTTTTTGGAATTGTTCAGCTTTTTATAAGTATATGTATATATATTCATGTTTAGTCACTTCATGGTCTTATATCAGTTTCCGCAACTCAAGTTTTGTTTTTACTGTAGTACTAAATTTCATACATTTATTATTTATTTAGTATTTGAACACAAATATTGGTACAAAGGGGCACCGAATACATATGCGCCACACAAGTCACCTGATTTGTGCGTGGACTGTGATACTCCTCGGGTATCCAGACCGAAGCAGGTGGTTTTCTTAGGGGGCCACACTCGGAGCCTTCGGCCTAAAGATCTGATCCACAAGGCCGTGGAGCAACGTCAAGAGATGCAGTCCCATGGTAGTCGTTGGCCAATAATTGGTTCCTACTCCATTTGTTCCCTCAGAACTCTGGAGCTCATGTGCACCATTAGTTTGAAGTCAGGGTTTTCCAACTCCCCCAGATGTACCCTCCATATGTACTAACCCAGCTGAAGCACCGGACATTGGCTTTTCGTTCTCTGAATTCAGCGAGAACTGACTCCTCACTCTCGACCGTACGAGGGCATTTTGTGACAATTGCTTAGTTTGTAATTGATAATCATTGTAATATATGTATACCTCTACTAAACACAACCTTACTGAAAAACACTAAACAGAATAAACAAATTAAGCCATTTAAACTGCTCTCCGAGGAATTATGACGGCTCATGGTGAAAGCGGGGATTCTTCGGTAGTCAGTGCCTCTTCTAACAACCGGAGCACAGTCTTTATAGGTACATGGAACGTCTGGACAATGTAAGAGAAGGGGAGGGCCAGTTAAGTAACAACAGAACTTAGGTGATACAACTTGGCGGTTCTACGAATCAACTAAACCTATCGGAACCAAGTTGGACAGAAAAGGATAGATTCAAATGAGATGCTGCTGTACTGTGGTCCCAAAGACAAAATGCTCTGCTCTGATGCTGTCCAAAGAAGCACGAAATGCACTTACAGGATAGTAATTTCACGGATCCAGAATCATCAAAACATCCTTCAAAACAAAGAAGGAGGGAATCACAATCAATATTAACCACTGTTATGTACCCACAAATGATAGCAACGATGACGATAAGCACCAGTTTTACTAGTGACTGCAATCTATCATAGCGAAGTGTCCAAGACAAAAATTTGACCTTCTTGATTGGAGACCTAAACGTCATAGTCAGAATAAACAACACCGGATATCAAGATATCATGGGACGACATAGACTGGGAGAAAAGAAAGAGAATGGTGAGAGATTCGCGAATTTCTGTGCATCCAACAAAATGGTTATAGGTGGCACAATATTCCCCCCGCATATGCATACAAAAAGTTACATGGGTCTCACTGGATTATATTGTGGAGAACTAGATCGATCATATTTGGATTACTAAAAAAATTCAAAAGGACAACCGATGTGAGAACCAGGAGAGGAGCTACAGGACCTGACATATACTGACCGAAGCACTAAAGTCTGACATAGAAGCAACTGCAAACATGCTCCACATTCTATTCAGGCAGATTTGGGTGGAAGAACAAATGCCAAGGAAGTGGAAAGAAAGATACCTCATCAAGATACCAAAAGATAGGAAATCTGAGCAAATGTGAGAACAACGGAGGTATCATACAACTATTGGTACCAGGAACCAAAAGATAGGAAATCTGAGCAAATGTGAGAACAACGGAGGTATCATACAACTATTGGTACCAGGAACCGTTTTCAACAGAGTGTTGCTGGACTGGATGAAATATTCAGTAGACGTCCAGCTTCGAGATCAATAGACCGGATTCCGTAAGTATCGACGTCTTGGACGATGAGCAGAATTCTTTGAAGGGCAGTTCAACTGGTCTGCTGCCCCGGCAACATCGATCAGATTGTCCTGCCCTCCATGGCTGGTGACGACTGACCCACCAAAGAGACGGAAGTCCGAAAGGAACTCCAACTTTCAAAGCGCTACAAATCATCAGGCCCAGATGACTTACCTCCGGATCTTTTTAAAGATGGTGGTGACTTTCTGGTTATGGAGCTGACAACTTTGTTTACAGAGGTCTGGTAATTAGAGTGTTCCAAAATCATGGAATGAGTTGTCCCTATCTTTAAAAAGGGTTTACGTCGTTTCTATAACAACTATCGGAGAATAAGTGTACTTCAGTTTTACGAAACAATGATGTCTGCTTATTTGTTAAGTATAATTATTTATCTCAGTAAAAACCAGATTGAGACTTTAAAATACTAAACGTATGAAGTAACCGATAACCCAATTGAATGCAAAGTCATTAAAGTCACCTTTTGTCTGATTAGCACAACAATCTAAACAAATGTTCGGTTATTATTGTCAACAAAAAGCAATATTTTCTTTGTTAATCGTATTTTCTTTCATTGTTTAATTTGGTTTAATAGCAGGACTGAAGTTTTACCTTCGTTTTGATTAGAAAGGGTAGTAGTATAAAGGTTGATTATTAAGATTAGACTATATTTGTTTACGAAAAGCATTCAGTGTATTATTGTGAATTGCTTAATCACTGGTTATATTTCTTTAATTTATTCATTTGTTTGGGGTGTTTTATTTCCGTAACCTCACACATCCATTTAAGCTGGGAAAATGTGTATATTTATGTCCGCATTTCATTCTGCGTATATTATTTTAAGGCACTGCCCGTTTTCATTTATTGTTGCCATTCTCTCTTCCTTCATAGGTCGATTGTTGACTGTAAAGTTCTTACGGGATAATAAATATTGTTTACGCTTCCCTGAGGCTCATAGTATAAAACAGCCACTTCAAATAGAAGATTTCGAATAAATAATCAGTAGTCGTGTGTATTGCAAATTGTTATAAAGTTGTATTGTACTATAATTCCACCTAACAGTTTTGAATGAGTTTCTTTTTTGATATTAATACTTAAAATTGTTCGATGTTCCAATTTATCTAATCGCATTTACTCTACTTCTATTATTACCATTACAATTTTCAATCTTTTTTTAGTGCATTTTCCATTTATGTTATTATTTACTTTGTAGAGTTTGTATTTTGTTTATCAACTCATTGTATTTTTAAGCTTTGTAATCTTGCATATATATTTTCTGAATAAATTATATACTGTTAGTTTTCTCATTATTGTATCGGTGTGTGTACATGCAAAGTAAGCTTATTGTACAGCCTCTTCTCAGGTTTGAGTATAACAAAAATTGCAGTTTTTTCTTATCTTGCCCTCAGGAATTTTCAGGGTTGTTGGTACGTATTATTTCCATCAGTTCTTCCTGTATTTTTTTGAGGATACCATCAGGGTCTTTTAATTTTATCTGAAAATAAAACATACATATTAAGCAGTGATTACTAGAATCAGTTTATTCGTGATAAGCAATGTTTTCCGGTGTTTATTTATTATGGGGATATATGGTATCGCCCATCCAAAATGTACAATTTTATGTAGCTGATCATTTTGTCGAGTTTTCGTTACTTCAAATGTTAAAATTACAAAGTAGTGTCTGTTGTAAAATAATTTCAAGCCAAGGCTTCGCTACAATTCTGTTTGTTTATGATTTGAGACTGAGCAGTGAAATATCGGAAAGCCATTGGAGATTGGAATGTCCCCAATTTGTCCAGTGTTATTGAGTAACAACCTCTCCTGGCGTGGTTGAGTTTAAAACTTCACAAACGATTGGAGCGGTTTACTCTAGTAGTCATTGAACTAATATCTAGTAGTAAGCATTACATACGTATGAATTCATAAACGTATATACACTTAGGTGTTTTATATGTTGGCTTTATCAAATACAATAATAAGATGAGTCTTTTGACGTATCTTTCCAATTATGAGTGGGCCTTAGAAAATTTTATGCCCAATAATAATGTCATGTCATTTTATCTAGTATTTCATTGTGTGATTGACATGTTTGTCACTCCTGTATCTCATACATTCATTTCTGTTTGCATTTTAAGGCTGATCTAGTTGTACACTTGTTCTGACTGTAAAACTAAATGCCATTTTCATTGGTACACGATTGAGATGGAAAACATGAACTTACTGAAAATGCATTGATCATAAGTGGTTTGTCGCTTGTTATCAAAATGTTCCTAGTATTCTGAACAATTTGTGTTGTGCCACGTTAGAAAAATAACAATTGGTTTGGTTAATAAACTTTTGGGTGGAGTACTGAAATCTTTTACGTAAGGAGTTTCCATTAATGTTCTGTGGTGTATACTGCTTCACTACACAAGATTATATTACATAAAGAAAGTATTTCAGTTGTATTTCTCTTTGTTATATTCCTTATATAAGCTTTAAATCTCACTCGATTTAGTTGAAGTTTTGAGACCGTCAAACTCGATGTTGTGACGTGGTTAATTTATGCAAAAAGCAATCTATGTGAATCTATCAAACAAATGTCAGATAATTCCTTCAAACTATGAAAAACTATTGTCCGTGGCAAAGGTCTGTCTTTTCGTGTCTTATAGTAACTATCAGACATAATTACCTTTGGATCTGCTGACTTTGTCTGTAAAAGTCGAGCTTTATCATTGCAAAGGGTATGAAATATATTCCTACTTATAACCCATGATGTCCTTTGTTTCGTATATGACTCAGCTCATATGTATTACTATCGTTACCTCACGATTTCTTAGCTGCTTTACGTATTACGTCTATCAACAATTTTTTGCAATCACCCTATAATCTATTCTGAAACAGGATATAGTCTGTTCCAAGTTCACTATGGTGTTTGTATGAACCAATGATTCTTTTGTATTGATGACTGTTTGGTTTTGAATTCCAAATACAATACATTCGTTCGTGTTTATCTAATACTTCTTGATTAAATTGCGTTTTTCTGGGATTACTAGTTTATACTATAATTCAAATACTCCTAATTATCACATTCAATGTATTATTTATTTCTTTAATCATTCGTTTTCCCTTCATCTGAAAACATGAAATTATAGTAATGTTATTGTCAGAGAATATTAACAAATCAAAGCCTACCTCTGGTATTTCTGACTCCGTCGGACTTTTCGCTACTTGCCTTCCGAGGTCCACAATTTGAGAAGATTTTGGTACATCATCGCACCATATTCCCTCCATTAGTTGGCCAGTATTAAGGAAGAAATATTTCCCCACTCCGTTCTTTTTGTCATTTAACCACTGTCCTTCAAATCTATTTTCATTTGCTGGGAACTCTACTTGTTTTATTCCAAGTTACCCAATCTAAGCATCCCATCTCCATGCCGTTTATCATCAAACCACTGTCCTTCATAAATGCTTCCATCAGGGTAGTACATTCTTCCCCATCCAGAACGTTTTCCATCATACCATTCACCTTCGTACATTTTATTTTCTGAATACCAGTTGTTTCCATAACCCTTGAAAAATTGTTAATGGTATTTAAAAGAACTTGCGTGCCGTTTGTCGTATTTCCAGGAACCTGAATAAACATTTACATGTTTCCCGTTCTTCAATTTCCGACTCAAAACGCCAGATCCACTTCGCATATTTTTCTCCCAATTACCTTCATAAACAAGGTTTGATTTTCTCCATTCGTATACACCAAAACCTATTTAACACAAACCTTTTTATTTTATGTAAAAGAATTTCAATGGATGAACAATTGATAAATATATTAGTGTTCTAATAACACGATATGCTTGAGGAATCAGCATGTAATAATGAAGCTAGCATAACTGAGGGTTATTTACAGTAAGTACTGATAAGTGGATGTATGAATCAAAACAGAATTTGTATGTTTCGAAATTTATATTAGAAATATATTCAAACTTGTAAGACCTGCAGTCAGATGTTTTGCAAGAGGAACTATTTTTATATACTTAAAACCGAATAGGGGGCACTATAAAACGAGTCCAAGTGTCCACGAAAATGTAACTACGTGCTTTTGCCACGTAGTTCAACATTTAAATTGAAGATGTAGTTTTGATAAGGTAAACTTTTTTTTTTACGTCATACAGTCACTAGAGATAAACATGCTAGTATATTTGATTTTATGGATACAAACTTGTACTGTATGGTGTATAATTTAAATCGGCAATGAAAATCCTGCAGGAATTCAGTTACTTTAGGAAAGACAAGTCAATCTTCCTGTTTTAACGTTAATGCCAGTTTCCCAAGGTATATTCACTGTTTGAAATATCGAATCAAAATACACAGAATCCTAGCACTGATAAAGTAAGGCGGTTGTGGGTATGAATAGCTATAAAACAAATTGCTTGTAATCATCCACCGACAAGGAGTTGCAATCACAGGTTGATTCTATTTAAAAGACTAGCAAGCATTGGACAGTTGTTTCATTTTAGTAAGAGACTTCTCAAGAGTGCCCGTCGACAATCCGACCAAAGATTGTCGGCCACGCAGCGATCCCCAAAACCCGAGGCAACTGAACCAGCATCTAGTGGTCCACATGTTTAACTTTTATCCATTCTCGATGAATGATTGAGTCGGAACGTAAGCGCATTGGGGTTATTTATCGTAGCTATTGGATTCTAGAATAGGTGTTTGGATGTCAAATGCTTGTTATGAGATCAAAATGTTTTGGTAATCTCATCTGTGTAGTTGTGTTTGTACACTACTTAGTTCTATCCTATAACAAGCAGCTGTCTAGTCCTCAGTTTTCTATGGTCGTTCATTAATAATCAGTTTTTGACGCAATCTATAAAAATGCAACACCTTCCACGAAACTTGTATCGAAAGTGCTTATTGAAATTCAGATAGGTTGGTCAATCTCTATGAATGAAAATGAATCTAGTCAATTTTAGTACAGTATGTCGTAGTAACACATAGTTCTTATGCATAAGAACAAACAAACTCTAGTGGTCATCATTCTGAGCGTACATCAAGTGTTATGTATAAATAACAGTTCACATGATATGAATGCAAAATACGTTCCGTACCATGACGCTTGTTGTCTTTCCATTCACCTGTGTATTTATCACCATTAACTGAAAAAACAGTATTTCTCAAGCCATTTTTATCAGCTTTGAAGTCAATCTCTTCAAGTCTCGAATTAATATTTACCAAACGTGAAGTCATCGTCGAGATTTGTTCTTCCGCCAACTGGTCACCATGACATTTGTGACATTCCTCAAAAGAAAATCCTTTGAAATTTGTAGCATAATTACAATAAGGGTTAATTTCGCTTTTTAACCTTCCCTTAAGCGTGTGATCATCGTATGAACTTTTAGTGTCAGAAAGTTATTTTGCACAGGCTATTTCAAAATTTTGTTATATAACAGCGTTACAATGTTGGTAATCAAATTCAGGAGCTATTCCAATGTCCGTTGATAATAATCTACGAGTTATGGTGTGGAAGATACAACAGATTTTCGGGTTTTGGAAACTATTTCTTCCATAACACTTTTGTGATAGGAAGACAATACATTTCAATTAGATATGGGATATGTGTTCGAAGATATTCTGGTGAGTCTCGTGTTTATCGTGATTGCTATATTATTTATTTTTTTACACGATCCACTGGTTTATTTTTATTGTAGTATCCTCTCCCACCACACTTATTGATATGGACTCTCCTCCTGTTTCCACCATTGTCTCATTGGCAAACTCTACTGAAAGCATTTTAAGTTCAGTTAATACTATCTCGGAATGCAGACTCCCAATATATGGAGCTAATGACCCAAGAATCTGGTTTGCCCAAATAGAAGCTTTATTCATGGCCAGAGTCATACGCTCACAGGCAACAAAGTATGCGTATGTAGTCGGTGCACTCTCCATTGAGATTACTGCATAAGTTGGGGATTTAATCGACGACGGGCCTGAGTCGGAACCATACGATTAGATAAAAGCAAACGTAATTCAATGTACTTCGGTCTCAGATGAAAAAACACTACAACAATTGTTAACGTCTTGTGACTTGGGAGACAAGAGACCCTCCCAACTTCTTCGCCATATGAAACAACTTGCGGGCCCATACAAACTGGATGAAGCCCTTCTAAAACAAATGTGGTTTCAACGATTATCATGTAACGTTAGACAAATCCTTAGTGTCTCAGAGAAATCTGTCGCCCTTGATGATTTAGCCAACATGGCGGATAAATTATGAAATTGACCACGATAGTCACTGCGTGGACTCTGTGCAACCATCTGGACCAGCAAACATCAGTTGCTTAGTCTCTTTCCAAAAGCATTTAACACACCTAATGAGTCAACTAGCGTCACTGCGGACGACAATAGCAACCGTCCAAGCTAGACAACTGAGATCCTATTCCAGAGAAAAACGCTTTTCTAGACAACGTTCTCGTTCACCGAAGCATACATCCGAAGATTGTTGGTATCACCAAAAATAAGGCATTAAAGCACAGCGTTTCATACACCGTGCACATTTTCTTCAACTGACACAGAGAATCAGGGAAACGGCCTGACCAGATATTGATGACAGCGCCTGTTTCTGGCCACTATCCAAGCCGTCTCTTTCACATAAGGGACCGAATTTCTGGCTCAGATTTTCAGTCGATGCTAGGGATGAGATCAGCATCTTCCCTTTACATCTGTCTCGGCGACCACACTCTGAGAGTACCAAATTATCTCTCGTCGCGGCCAACAACACTGTCAATAAAACCTATGGGGAACAGTCGCTTATCTTAGACCTTGGCCTCCGTTGAAGGTTCACATGGGTGTTCAACGTAGCTGAAGTCAAGCTACCCGTTCTCGGGGCCGACTTCCTCAGTGCTTACAACCTATTAGTAGTTATGAGCAAGAAGAAACTGATTGACTAGGACGCAAGCTTACGTGTTAACGGCGCAACTACCTCCAATTATGAAATTCATGGTGTCCGAATGATAAAACCTGAGAGCAAAACTTTTGCCGATATCATGTCGAAATATGAGTGCATAACTAGAGTTGATTATCAGAGCACATGAGCACATGAAGCAACTAGGCATCATCCGGCAGTCTAGTAGCCCATGAGCTTCGCCGCTACATATGGTTACGAAGAAAGATCAAGACTGACGTCTATGTGAAGATCACCGTCGTTTAAATAATCAGACCATTCCAGACAGGTATCCTATTCCTCATCTACATGACTTTCCGCCTAAATTTGAACGGAAAACAGATTTTTTTCCAAAGCTAGACCTAGTAAGAGCACACCATCAAATCCCGATGGCACCTGAAGATATTGAAAAATAGTCATAATCATACTTTTTGGTTTGTTTGAATTCTTGATAATGCATTTCGGGCTTAAAAATGCTGCTCAAACGTTTGAGGTTGAAATAGGCTTAAACTTTGTATCTGTATGTGTTGACGATATTTTGACCGCTAGCTCATCCATAGAAGAACACGTACAGCATTAACACATCCTCTTTGATCGTTTCAAAAGTTTAGGCGTTGTGATTAACCCTTCAAAGTGCATAATCGGCGTCCCAGCTCTGGAGTTTGATGTCAAAACGGCCTTCGATAAAGCAAAATCCATGGTAGCCAGTGCTACCATGTTACAACACCTAAACACCGATCCTACGACTCCCTCAATCCTCTGCACCTATGCATCTCAGAAAGCCGTAAGGGCAGTATTGCAACAGCATGTAAACGACAGGGTTTCACCTATAGCATTTTTCTCTACACGACTATCACCAACCCAAGGGCGTTATAGCACATTCGGACGTGAGCTACTAGCCATGTATTGAGCAGTAAAGTATTTCAACTTTCTATTACAAAGATGCGATTTTAGTATAATGACTAATCATAAAACCTTATGTTACTCTCTCAACATATCGTACAACAGACACTCACCACGCGAAGCTAGACAAGTGGATTTCATTTCAAAATTAATTACAGTTATCCAGTTCATCAGAGGACACTGCAACATTGTTGTAGATGTTTTATCCAGAAAGGAAATCAACATGCTGGCACACAAACACGCCATTAGTTACGAAACTATGGCGAAGCTGCAAGTAGACGATGCAGATTTGAAAGCCTGCAAAGAAATATCTAATTTTAACCTTCAATCTGTACCCATTCCTTTCTCAGAGGCATCCATCATTTGCGACACCTCAACGAGTAATAATCACCTCTTTTGCCATATTTCAAATGCCTCAGAGCTACCACAAAGCTCACCATAGATCGCTTCGTTTGGCCTCAAATCAATGCGGACTTTAAACGTTGGACACATGGCTGTTTACAGTGTCGACGCAGCGAGATCCAAAAACACAACATCAGTCCAATCGGGGAATTTCCAATCTCCGACAAACGTTTCCAACGTATTCGTTCGGATTTAGTAGGGCTACTGAAACCGTCAAATTCTTTCACGCACACTCTCACCGCGGTGAACATGTCCACAAGATGGGCCATAGCATGCCCCGTCAAAGACAAGTCTGCAGAAACAGTTGTATCAGTTTTCCTTGATCGCTGAATATCTAACTATGGAGTACCGTCGATTGACACTACAGATCGTGGTCCCCAATTTGAATCCGTTCTATTTCAGGAGTTCTCTAAACCTCTCGGAGTAAAACACATCTAAACAACAACTTATCATCCAGTAGCGAGTGGCATGGTTGAAAGATTCCATCGTCCATTGAAAATCTCAATGGTGGCGCAAGCTGACTCTTCAAAGTGGAGCGAGGCTTTACTGGTTGTACTTCTTAGGATTCGTTCAACTATGGAGGAAGACATCGGATGCACAACCTGAACGTTACCTGGTCAACTAATCAACCATGAACCTTCAAATACAGGGGATTCTACTCGCTTTGTAAAACGCTAATTACAAACGATGCAGAAAATCAAAGCAATATCCACTCGCGAAAATAACAATCGAGTCCAAGTTGATAAACATCTTGAAACGTGCAAATGTGTTTTCATCCGAGTACATGCTGTTAAAAAACCATTGAAACGACCATACAAAGGCCCGTATAAAGTGATAAAACGCACACGAAAATACTTCATCATCAATAGAAATGGCAACAAGGAGACCATTTCTATAGATATAATAAAACCTACTTTCTAAGAAGCTTCTCAAGAATTAACAAGCCCTGTGAATAAACAATCTCTTCTATCAGTTACTGCGAAACAAGAGGAGGATGAAGAACTTAACACTAGACCTTCTTGCTTAGCACATTCTGGTTGACTTATAAAGAAACCTAAACATTATGTGCATTTTGTAGAATAATGAAATCAAAAACATTCAATGATACATATTACAAGGTTAAATTTACTCAATTTTCAAAAAAACTACTTTTCTTTTCTTCACATGTACATATAAATTTCTTCACGATCACTTGTTTTGGCAATTTTTTTAATAAGAAAAATTGTTTTAATAATAAACGGGTGAACTGTAGTTGATTATTTATTAATTGTACATAAAAATAAATAATCCAATGTTATTTTATGAGTTTAGTAACAGTTTTGCACATTATTATTAGCAAACTAAGACTTTGAATGCCCGAATTTTCGTTTTTTGGATGTATGTGCTTGTTATGCTACCCTACATCAATGCTATTTTACAAAATAACACATTTTATATTACTAATGTGCATGTCATACCTATCTCCACCTTTTTTCTCATTATTATTATAAACATTATTTTGCATACATGTATATACCATATTCTTATAATATTTTTTATTATTAAAACCAGTGTTACCTCCAGACACACTGGGGGGAGCTATGTTGAGATAGGCCTAATAAATATATTTTGTAGATAGTTTTTAATAGCTTTTGCCTTTATTTTGTTTATTTTCATAATCTGTACATTTATCACTAAACCATTATACTCGTTGTTTAAATGTATGACCTTGAGTTACTGACTTCCTTCCGTTTTTGAATTACGCATAGCGCGACATTGTTAACTGCTCATAAATTAGTGCACTCTTATATACACTAGCCTCGCTCTATCATGCCTCTGGATATGATAACTGAACTATTAATTAACTATCATCTATATTTATAGACTGTTGTGAGATTTCCATTGTATTCTACGTTTGGCGAACTTACTGGAGCCATATCTACCTCATTGGGATTATTAATTATCTATAATTGTAGATTTCAGTACCAAGCACAACGGAACACGCAACAGCCAGCTGACTTTAGTAACGTCCCTGAACTTTTATCTGTTTTAATAACCTATAAGCTGTTTATTGCTACATTAAATTTTGGACGTAATAACTTTATTGCTTTTTTTAGTTAATATACTTTTTGGTCCACCACAATATATTTAAGGGGTTGTCGATGTGTTGAGAAGCGTTCGGTCAAAGCTGATTAGTAACTACTGGGAGTAGGTAGCACGGTGTTCCCACTAGTGTTTGATGGAGGTGCATTATCGAGCTCCTCCATCTATCGTGTGTCCAAAGAAGTCAATATCAAAGTTAAAGACATGCAGAGTTAACTATATTGACAATTTATCCACCACGAAAGATCGTAGTCCCTTGAAGTAATAGAGATGACCAGTGAAATGTCACTGAGCCCTAGCCAAAGCATATGGCAGTTGGGTCACTGGATATCGAACGGACCATCATTCCCTGTCAAAGTCAAGAACAATCAACGCGCATCAGTTGATCGTATACGATGGACTGATGCATGCGGTGGTGCTCTCGCTATATTCTCTGTACTCAATCTTACTAATATATATCCATGATGACTTCCTTTGTGTTATACGGTCTTCAAAGCAGCCAACGTACTTTGATACGTCGAAGGGGTAATCCACGTTAGATGCTGATCGCGATGGGTGATTTCGAAGTTAGCTGGTTCGTCACACCATTCCCGTCTAACTCGATAGGCCTCCAATCATTCGAATTGGGTCGCCTACGTTGGTGATGAGAAGTGGTGTGCAAGACTTCGAATAACACAACCTAACATTATGATCTTTATTGCTGTATTCTTTACTTATTATTTTTTTCGTCATTTATGTCAATCGATTACTGTGAACATTCGTTGCTTTATAACAACGTTGATTAGTATTTAAACGTAAATAATTATTTCAATTAACAGAACTAACCAATCAACTACGATTATATTCAGCTTTTGTGGTTCTTTATGAAGCATTAGCACCATGTAAATGTTCCTGTGTAATATATCTGTTAAAATATCAGCCATTGTAAGTATAGACACAAGGCAACATGAACGCACATCTGTTTGTAACTTATCCACTTGTATAAGCTAGACAAAATTAAATGTTGATTGTGAATTCATTATTCTGCCTGATCACTATCAATTATCTTCTGTCACAAACCATTGCCTGCCTAATTTTCGATTGCTGAGTTCTATGGTCAAATAAAGTATACGAATGCAAGGAATTTGCGGTGAGTTTGTGTTATATCCTAGCTAAGACATAAGTATGGGTAATATCCGGGACCTATTAATCTATGTATATTCTTATTGTTTAACTATTAAGTAAGTCGATTGTGTATATCTATATTCATCTTATTATAAGCTTCATTTCGACCTATGGATTATTATTATACGAATTACTGTTTCTAAATTATACTCAGTTTATTGATTACTGTTTCCCACGTTCACAGTCACATTTGGCTCGATCTTGTACAAATATTATTTTCTATTTTATGGTGTGATGTGGTCTATCTGTCTGGTATATAAACAGAGTATGCTTGAAATAAATGATTTGCAGAGCAGCAGCTGCAATTGGTGTTCTGGACTCAATTGGAAGGGCCAGGCGGACAAGGGACCAATAAGGGCGCTAGACTGCTCATACCGGTCGAAGTCATTAATTTGTCACAGTGTTAATATTAGAGAAGTCGTATTTCGATTGGTGGATAATTCACGTGATAGAAGCCGGACATAAGATCAATAATGAATTAGCATACGTCCTTTATATTTTTTATGAAGTCATAACAAATTGGCGACGGCCTTTTGTAAAGTCATAACAGTTTGAACTACAAATTTCCTGCAATCTTAGGTCTCCTTTAGACTATTCGTTAGGTAATGCTGCGTGTTCAGATTAAACTAATTTTGGACTTATACAAATCCAGTATATAACGCTGTATTAATGCAAGAATTTATTCAACAGTACCTTGTATATAATCCAGATTCGAACTACTGTCTACTTCAGATTTTTATTACTTGGAAGCGAGAGTAACCTAGGCGAGTTTCATAATTGCGTTAGATAATTTCGTACTATATTTATGATGCCTAATAATGTTTCACAGTTACTTTCACGTAGAGCAGTCATATATTTAGTCACTGCCGTCGAGTTTTAGTTGAAATCATGTACATTTATGACTCATAAGTCGACATACTGTGAAAAAACGTATTGTATGTACACGAGCAGTCTTGGTCCATGTCCTAACTAGACACTTTGTCGTGCGTAATATGTTAAAACGCCAGATAATAAGCTCTTTTACGAGTCGGTCATGTTATCTAAACCCAAACTTTAGTTACATTGGTTGTTACCATTTTAATTAATGTTTACTATACTCTTTCTATTTGCCTTTATTTCACGGTAAATCATAGCTCGACTCCCTTATCACACTAATGTCACTTTACTTCCGTTTCCGGTTTATTTACATTCAATACGGGTTTCAAAAATATCTAAACGACCTCTGAAATTCTCCACGATCCCCACCATGGTCTTCGTACATTATTTTTATCGACACATCCAACTGTTACACTAATAATACCCAAATGAACGTTCAATGTAACTCTCAGCATACGAAAGGACGATGTTATTCCGATTTGACGTCATAGAACATCCGAATTATTGTAATTATTCAACTTCGTACTTTGTTTTATGAAGTATTGTTTCCTCGTGGTTTTTATCCAACAGGTGATTTCAGCACATCAATCGGCTGTTCAACTACTCGACGGTTTAAAGCCTGCCCGGTTCAATTGGTTGTCTGACGACATTATCATTCTCGCGAATCATCACTTTACGCAGTCGAGCAAGTCTTCTTCAAACTGAAAACGGCCTTGTTGCCTCTATTCCAACACTGACAGTGTTTTTTACCAGTATCGTTGACATGAGTTCAGAGTGACACTCTTGGCTCCCAATGTTTTTTCGATATCTTTCGGTTCGCTTATCGAACAAACATGCAGCACTTGCTGTTTATCACCATGCCACCTTCGTCCTCAATCCGAAGGGAAAATCTTTCGTATAGTTTTGAGTGTTGTCTTCTTAAAGCATAGTGACTTCCTTATAGTCCTTGGAAAAATGTAAACAAAATGTGCACCTCTTACACATATCAGTGTTGGGAAAGGGTTTTTTATGGGGTGTAAATGATAGATGGAAACTTCAGAAGTCGACACCCCGTATTAATATCTACTGATCCTAATTGAATAATTATAGATGCTAATGATATTGAACAAATTGTTAGATTGATGAGAATAACTGCTATGTTCATGATTCCATATAAATGCGGTCTTATCTACAATTACACGACTATATCGGATTATTCAACACATCACTTCAACTATATCAGGACAAATAAACTAAGGTATTCAAAACACGACATGAAGAAATTTTATCAAAGACTTAAAAAAAAGTAACAAAATTAACAATGAAGTGAAATTAGTAGATAATAAAAAAAATGCTTCCCCATTTGAAACTCAAAACAAAACGAATTCCGGAGTATGTCCTACATAAGAAAATGATAATTTTTTTATTTTGTGACAGACTATCAAGAATGCTAATAACAATGATGGGATATTTTTTTTTGAAGTTCAAACGTCAGGAACAAAATTTCCGAGAAGAAAATACGTAGAAGATTAAAGCAATATGGTTTGAAAGGATGGGAATCGCTAGAATTCATAATATGTAGGGAGAAAATACAGTGACACGAGGTAAAAGAAATCAAACAAAATACTACTATCAACCACGGTATCCAGTATATAGTGACTTCTGAAACAAAGAATAAATGTAAAAAAAAAGACGAAAGGGTTGTTCAGCAGAAAAACCCATTAAAATAAGAAAAGATTAAATAGGTCAAAAAACGTAGCCAATGACCATATGATATGATAACATGTCAAATTGTCAACCATAATAATAATATTAGCATATACTACTTAAATCACATCGAAATCATAAAGTATGACAGTTTTATCATAAGAACCAGAAATAATCACAGAACCTGATATCACAGCACATGTTACACCATCTTCATGTTCTTGTAAACTATTGACAAATTTATTATCACCTACTTGCCAAACCTAATTTATGGTAAAGAAAAAAAGAACATAACAACAAAAGTATGAGTAAAATCAGGAAAAATGTTTGAACAGCCGTAAAAAAGTTTTCATTGTATTACCAATGTAATGAACGAAGATTTGGATAGGGTGAACTAATCAATAGTATCAAGAAAAAATCATACATTGCATTTATAAAATATGAAGACAATACATTATGAATACACAATTTAGACATCTTCCTTGAATTGTATCTTACAAACTTCAACGTCCTTCTATTCCTGTTGTTAATCAAACTAGTTTTTTTTTCTCTTCTTCCCATTTCCCTATTCTGTCAGTAAGAATCCTATTTTCAATTCCTGATACATAATAATTTTATCTATCCGTATAAATAGCACATACTATAACAAAACGTATATTGAATGACAGAATGATATTGAAAAACTAAAGCGAGTATCTACGACTACTTGAAATAACAAAGATTATATATGAATTTAGATGCATATACGTAATTAGAAGAACAGTCTAGAAAATGTATAAAAAATCTAGGTGGGAAGTGATTTAGAAAAAAGTGATATAATAGATTCGTAAAAGAGGTACATATAAATTCGATGAATTCAATTACCAATATCCAAAGTTACAATGAATGCAAGGACAAGCGGTGTAACAACAGAATAAATAGAAAGTTAATTAGCAGAAGCATAACAGAAATACAAGTTATCATGGAGATGAAAAATTTATGGTAATTCGCTGTATAAAGTCAGGTTTGATTATATTAGTAGTACATAAAATTAATAAATAATTCTTAATTCAAGATCCAGTAAAATGAGACAAGGAAAGCAAAATAACTTCAATACCATTAGTTTTCACACAAAATCTAAGTAAATAGGCCCTATTCGATAAATAAGTTGGCTAGAAATCGCTTTAAAGTACGAAAGTAAGTGAAGAAGAGTTTTAACCTGACGATATATTCAGTAGTTGAAAATTAGTGCTCGAACAATACATTATTCAGGATATTGTGGTCTGTTTTCAGTTTTAAAAAGGAACACGAAGGTTAAAGGGTTATTATATGAACATTGAATCATAATTTGACAGATCCTAATTCATTTTATGAGTTGAACTCAAACTAGTGGAACCAAAAGAAGAGTTCGTAGAACTTGTGTAAACAGATCTATGTATCAGATATATGAATAAACTATAGATGTGATATAAAGTTGAAGCTGATGTGGATAGAATTTTGTAATCATTACCAGATTGTAACAACACATACCGTGAGCTATTAGTATTCCAATCGACAAAAGATTTTTATTATTTGCTACACTTTTATATTGCAACACAATTTAGCAATGGAAACATAACTCAAGACCAATAATACCCATTATTCACACTGTAACGAATATGTTTCTGTATCCATTAACTAATGCCAGTTCATTGCATAACATATTGAAAATGAACTAGATGTTATTTCATTCCATTCAGAAAAAGAAGTTCTGAATTGCTATGTTTGAAGATATTGTGAGTTCACTTAAATTTACAGACGGAACGGAGATTTAGCGACATAACGACTAAATAAGCTAATTATTCTGATACGTCTCAGCTCCTCTAACTACAGAGAGAAGTTCAGGTTCCGAAGAGGGAGAATGTATTCCACGAGCAACCAGAAGCACGAACGGCAACAACAAGCATAACTCAAGCGTATATATACATCATTAAAATGTCATCGGGAGGCGTTAAAAAATAGCATATTAAAAGAGACAAGGAGCCAATAAAATTTAACGTCCTCCCAAGTGGGAAATACGGTATAAAGATGAAAATGGGCACTTTTGGCGCGAAAACAAGAAACTCAGATTTCCAAAATAAAACTACAAAAATAAGACATTCCAAGATCGATATCCAAATAAACATTTGAACAATTGGGTTTATATTCAACTGCGATAAAGAGAATCATTTGTGGAAACAACCAAACACTTCAATCTAAATGATATGCCAAGAAAAAATGCAAGAATATGGATTAATAGCAAAACACTCACTAACGTATAGTATGAGTTAAATGGGTTAACAGGTTGATACTGAACATACGTAGGATTATTGCTACACACTACACTCACCTTAATAGATTTATCATCCGAACCGCATATTATATGCCATGCATCCCCAGTTAAACATCGTATTAAACTGCCCGATTTATAATCAGTTTTATATAAGTATTCATCTAAATATATCGTACTGGGATAAAATGCCCACGTTAAACTATTATTGTTATTATTACCAGTAATGCCAGTAGTATTTGTAACGCTTAAGTCATGGTTATGACCATTTATCAATGGATTAAATGCTGATAAATGTTTCGCTAATACTGTACCATCATGATAAGCTACAACAAGTCTATTCTGTGAATAATCCAAGTGTAAACATGAAACTGATGAAGAAAATATAGGTGTTTCTGTCAAATTATTTCTATAAATTGGTCGAATAAGTGTATGATAACATACACCATTTGAGATATTCCATATCTAGAAAAAAATCATACAATGAAAGAAATGTTCAAGTGGAAATACTTTGAAGCATTGCAATGGTGAAAAAACGAAATATTTACAAAGTTTGAAAACTTAAAACCAAATAAACCATTTACTAGTTATGAATGATGATATTAACTACTTCATTTAGTAGAACCCTATACATCTACACACTCCTCAAGAATGTTATGCTAACTTCCTTAAGGGTTAGAATGTGTTTGTGAAGTTGAGAATATGTGTAATCTGGACATATCACAAGCTGTTATAGTTATTATACTGTTTGTGTATAACTGTTAATCAATTTTTCTAAACTATTTAAGATTTTATGCTAAGCAAAGATGGATAGTGGCTAGCAGTGGAATCCAGTTTGATGTGCGTTTCGTCCTATTTGGAGCTCGTCAGCTGGATGTATCTGCATCTCAGAGTTGATGTTCACTCTGGGACTCGAACCCAGTACCTTTCGCTTCAAGAGACTGACCAGTTACAGTCCTAAAACATCAATAGGAAGATTCAAACAAACAATACTAAGTGAATTTATTAAGAATTTTAATTGTTGTAAATATAATGAAATTCTCAGTTGGGAGTGTAACAATTGAAATCCTGATTTCGATTATTCTCGCAAGATATTTGAAATAAACTATGATTCAATGAATTTGAGTTCCAAAGTTATGTGGTTATGACACCATCGCATATATTTAATAAGAACACACTGAATTAACCTTCCCGTGACCTTTTAAACCACAGTACACCACATGATTCGTCATCTTTCTATATTCCAGATAACTCCATATAGTCGTATAGTTAGTTTCATTTCAATTGATATGGCCTCATATAAATTGTAAATTAAAATAATTTTCACCTAGAAGCCTCGCTTGAATGTAGGAAAACGTTTCATTACATTAAGTGAAAGTGTGAAATCATCTAGATAAGAGTAGATTAACAAAATTTAGTATCATGACACAAGTTCATTCAGTTAATCATGAATTCTGTACACAATAAAAACTTGTATTTTTGTAAAATATTGAAAAGAATTATGAACGAACTAATTATTCATAGGCCGAATTAACACGCTACATTAACAACTTCGTTGAAACATTAACACTTGAAAATATACACTCCAAAGTGAGTCATTCTAAGATATAAACAAATAATACTAGTTAGCATTATCATAGCCCCCAAATGCCCTAGTACGACCGAGGGTGGGTAGAGTCTGCTCTCCCTCTCGAAATGCTTTCACATGGCCACGCGTAGACAGCCACCGCCAAGGAAGTCTTACTCACTGACTTCTCGTGGCGGGGTGTTGATTACGAGGTTTAGAGAACGAAAAGCCAATATCCGGTGCTTTAACCGGGTTATTAAATATGGAGGGTCCATCTAGGGGAGTGGGAAAACCCTGATTTCAAGCCAATGATGAGCTCCAGAATCCTGAGGGAACAAATGGAGTAGGAACCAATTATTGGCCAATGACTACCATGGGACTGCATCTCCTGACGTTGCTCCACTACCTTGTGGATCAGACCTTTAGGTCGAAGGCTCCGAGTGTGGCCCCCTAAGAAAACCACCTGCTTCAATCTGGACACCAGGGAGTATCACAGTCCTTACACAAATCAAATGAGATTTGTGCAGCACATATATATCTGGTGCCCCCTTGTACCCAACCTTCTGACTCACAAATCAATAGTGACATGTCATACCAAATCACCTTGACCAAAAAATAACTTGACATTGATGTATTCACATCTATTATGATTTTGACTATACAGAGTATATTCTGCATTGTTTCCTTTTGTCCTATTTAAACTTGTGTTAATTGCACTACATTTCTTTATTTACTTTGAAGAAGTGGCTTACATTAATTCACAAGACATCAGAATTACAATTTTCTACTTATTGAACCATCAAAATATACATATTTATTATTAAAATTCGTATTTATCTGAAACTTACTCGAACTGTATTATCTAAAGATCCAGAATATAAAAAATTATCACTGTACACTAAACACGTTATACCAGCTGAGTGGCCACTATAAACAGAAGAGAACAGAACAGGAGTAAGAATATATTTATTTTTAATATGCTTTTAAAATTCTCTGAATATCAACTTATCATAGAAAAAAACAATGAAAGAAAAGGTATGATGATACAATGAGATTGTTATAAATTCACAAAAATTAACTGACCAATCACACAGTTTATAAAATTAATTCTTGTTAAGACCAAGAAGATAAGTAAAATTGTGAAAATTCGAAAGCTGTTCTCAAGACAGTTGGTTTATATATATATACGCTTGTTGAATAATCATTTCTTGTTTTTTTATATTGTCATAACTGTAATCTCTTTTGAATATTTGGGCCCCAAATGCCCTGGTACGGCCGAGAGTGGGGAGAGTCCGTTCTCCCTCTCCAAATGCTCTCACATAGCCACGCGTATATAGCCTCTGTTAGGGAAGTCCTACTCACTGCCTTCTCGTGGCCGGGGTGTTGTTTACGAAATTGAGAGGACGAAAAGCGAATGTCCGGTGCTTTCACCGAGTTGGTGGACACGGAAAGCCCACCTAGGGGAGTTGGAAAACCCTGATTTCAAACCAATGGTGCACATGGGATCCAGTATCCTGAAGGAACAAATGGCGTATGAATCAATTGTTGGTTACCAACTACCATGAGACTGCATCTCCTCACGATGCTCCACTACCTTGTGGATCAGATCTTTAGGTCAAAGGCTCGGAATGTAGCCCCCTGAGAAAACCACCTGCTTCGGTTAGGGCACCCGGGGAGTATCACAGCCTACATACAAATCAAGTGACTAGTGTGGCGCATATGTATCTGGTGTTCCTTTGTACCAATATTAATGTGTTTAAATAAATTGAATATTTGACTGTTGGAACATTTTTTATCAATTATAAATTACCGATAATTAACTATGAATCTATTACCTAAGTTTTCGCCGGAAATATCCTAGTTATGAACATACTGAGACTTTTTATTTATGATGTGTGTTGATCTTTTATTTTATGTTTATAATTAGGCTATATTTTAAGTCCGAAAAGGACAGACTACTATTAGGCAATTGCATTGTCTTTCAGGTATTTTGTTTGGTAGATGTATGTATGAGCAGATGAGACTATGTGGACAGTCGACGGTTACACTATACAGCAACGGTGTGAGAGGACTTACAGCACAGAGGAATTTGGAAATTATAACAATACCTAAGTGTTAGATCTGTCGTGATAATATAAGGAGAATAGTGATATATATATATATATATATATATACTCACCGGAAAATCCTTTTCATTTGACCACTGATTATACTCCATAACCGTATTGTACAATCATATGAACCGCTGATAACTTTTTCATGATCAGCCTAAATAATACAACAAAATATAATCAGACTCTTAAAATATTTGAACCAATCAAAGATGAATTTTAATCGGCATTGTCAGGATATTTAACTTTCAATCTACCAATACTGTTAGACCACTGTACTGTGAACGCTGAGACTACAGGAGTAAGTAGTTTATGTGACAATAAAGATAATGAATACTTCATGAAATCAAATTGATTGATCACTGGCCAGTGATCAATCAATTGTGATTACATCTCAGTCCTACAGGAGGTCGGTTGCGGCCCGAGTGGTAACGTCTCTGACTGTGAAACTGAGTGACACGGGGTCGAATTCGTCAGGGAGCACCAGTTCCCTCAAGATTACAGGTACACCTCTCTGACGAGTGCCAAGTAGCACGAAACCCGGGTTCAGGGTTTCCTGTTGACCACCTCCAACCACCATCTTACTTCATGAAAACATATAAACCCTTGTAATAATCTAACTAATGACCTAGTCACGTGGTGGCATGAGAAAATAAACAAATATTGTGGTGTGTGTTACTTATGTCGACATAAGTAGTATATAACACCGGTGAGATGTGGAATGCCTAGCAGCGGAAGGTCGAGAAGAACGAATCAAAGAGAATAGGAACAGAGAGTAATTGTTATGACAATGAAGGGACGATGAAGTTTGAGACATTTGATGGAGGATTCGCAAACGAAGTATTGAACATATGGTTTGCATATTTGACGAAAGAACTCTGTAATTTTGTGTTAAAATAAAAATGGTTGTACCCAGCTGTGTTCTCGTTCATTACAATATGAGTGATAAATAATTTATAAATGCTGTAGACCTACTCCTAAACGAGTTCAAAATAAAACTTTAACAACTAATCTATAAAAGAGAACGTTGATTCTAGCGATACAGTCAATAGGTCTGTAGAATACATATGTGATTAACATATGTAGGCCTGAGACGTGAATTGTTGGTCAAACTTAATGATTACGCTTATTGATCTTGGAATATTAAGCTGCGGCAAACATTTAATAACGACTTCATTCACATTTTAAGTGTCAAAAAAATTTCTCAAGTTTATTGATAGCAAATTCATAATATTTTGCATAGCTATTTCAAACTATAATGGATCCCAATTAACACACTTTTAGCTAATGTATGATATTGAAATAGTGCACAATATAATCTCTGAAAAGGTTATAAAATATAGACTCAGGAAGTATACTTCACACTTAGATGTTCGCATTTGAGAAATGATTTGCGAAGTATTGACAGCTTAACTGACTTAATCCGATAATAAAAAAAACAAGATTATCATATACTACAGTGAAACAGTTGTCCAGTGCTTGAACGTTTAAAATGGTGATCTACCTAACTCTTTTACTGAAAATGATCCCATGAGATAGAACTACGAAAATGTCACTATTCCGAATGACTAAAGAACAAATGAAAGTCATTTCATTTCACCACTGAAATCAAGCTAATAACATTTACATTTGTGAACAGTTATAATTTATTCGCCATGGTAACATAATATAAATTATATATTGAATTTGTAATGTGAGTAATCACAGCTTACAGGGCAATATTATATTTGTTACCGCCTAGCTATAATCTATACTTCTATGTTAATTGAAAGTAGTTCTTAATCATTGTCTTGATACTATTTAAAAAAAATAGTTATCACATATGTGGACAATCTGAAATACTGAGCTGAACAATAACATAAGACGCGAATTATGTAATGTTTATAGTGTTGCCCAGTTTGTTAATTGAAAATATTGAAATATATGTTAATTATTCTGCATCGGTCCAAGTTGCCATGCATAAATGTGCCTGGTCCTACGTTGTCGCTGACTGACTGATTCTGTGAAAACAATCTCAAGACAACAGCCACCAATTCACATTCAATTAACATTGAGGCGAATTTCGATCACAGACAGTAATTACATATTCAATTTTTAATTCGTTACCACAGTGATTTCTACACTGATCTGTGTATCGTATACTTTTTACCAAGAACCTCATTCGTCTTACAAAGAACTATCTCCTTGAGTCATCTCAATGTGCACTTACTTACCAATTAACTTTTACACTTCTCCCAATATCTTTTTACTACCACTTAAATTATCACACAAATTCTGTTCAATTCGTGAAACTTTTGATTACTTAATATAGTGATTAAATATATCCAATGTATTTGATACTTAAGAACGTTGATTAGTTTCAATTACTTTATTAAATTATGTAGTACCCTTTGATAATTTTCATTAGATTACTAAATTATGCAACATCTCTACGTTTCTCACGGATTTAAAAAGGGTGTTAGATAATTTACAATACATTTATTCAATGACGTAATAGCCTTCGAGTACATTATGGACTATAAATGGCTAAATTACATGTAAATATACTTAAACAGTTTAACAAAACGGCATCGTCGAGAAAAACATTTTCTTTGGTGAAATGTCAATATTCTTTTTATTGTTTAACTGTAAGTAAAAGGACATACCATTTATAACCCTTTTAAAAAATCAATAATTTTGACATGTTTTTTTATTAGATTAGTTCGTTTCCAGACAAACAAATAACTATGACAGTCATAAACTTATGTCTATTAAGAATGAATGTACTAATTTCGTTCTATTTATTTGCATGTACAGTGTGATCGTCATGGAGATCCTATAATACACCATTTTGGCATTATACGTTACTTCTCTGTGACACAATTAGGAAATAAGCAATTATAAATGCCTTCTATTTCTTATATCACTCGTACGTCTAATCAATCAGTTGACATTTCAGTGATATTCGAGTATACCCTTGGAGGAATAAACTACAAATGACTAAATATAATTGAAAAAAACTTGATCCCGTGTCTATATAATTCTTTTTATTGAAGTATGTATTTCCCAGTATCATACCTTTCAGTCTTTTTGATTTCAGCATGATAATGATTACAACTGGTTCATTCAGAGTATAATAATACTGATTAATAAATCAGTAAATCAATACATCCCATACTAGGATGAAACGGCCGTCCAGTGCTTCCATGTTTTCAATAGTGGTCTAATATTAATCGATTCATAATCTCAATCGAAAATATTATTTTTGTTTTCAAGTAGTACAATTACACAACGATATTTTAACATTTAAGTATTCTAGAAAATATAACGTTTGATGTCCTGTCGTAATAAATATAAAAACTGTGTTCGAAATAATCGCATAGACAGTCTATACTGAACGTTTGTCAAATTACGTTCAAAGATTGCTTTCGTGTAGAGTGAGAGACTACTGAACGAGATGAACTAGCTAAACTATTTGGACACTTTAACAATGTGTACATCTCCAATTCATTTTAAGTGAAATTACAACACATTATGCTACTTTTCACTGTCACTGTGTAGATTTATATGATTAATTTCATTATGTGTACCTTAACTTTGATAATAACCAGAACGATTATTATGTCGACATCCAATTTATTCGCAACATTCTTAATCATAATTCATTTTGTATTGTTTGTTTGAATCTTCCCATTGATGTTTAGGATTGCAATTGATCAATCTCTTATTGGTATATTTGGATCCTGTGTGTATTGCCTCAATATTGCCTTAATTCACAAGCATTATAGGCAAATATGGGTGGTGGTAAGCAGTGTAATCCAGGACACGTATTTCATCCTATTCAGGACTCATCAACTGGACAGTACGAAAAGTTTTTAAACTTTACCACATTGCACAAGCTAATGGCTATCTGGATTCAGTAGTTAAGTGGATGGTGCGATGGCGGTTGGAGCGAACGGTACTGGGTTCGAGTCCCGGAGTGAACATCAACTCTGGAATTTAGGTACATAGAGCTGATAAGTCCTAAATCCTGAATTACACTGCTAACCATTATCCATCTTTGCCTATATTGCTTGTGAATTACGGCAATATTGAGGCAATACACACAGGATCCACATATAAGAGACTGATCAATAGCAGTCCAAAACATCAATGGGAAGATTCAAACAACCAATATAAAAATGAATTCTTCATCATAGTTTACATATTTTACATCTCGAATTTAGTTGACATCCCAGATTAATTGACTTTCAATGTCACTTTACACAGAACTAACTGTTGAACCTGTTTGGACAAGCGTTCAGCATTGACTTGTTATAAACCTTATTAATTGTTGACAATTACCATGGTCATTGTTTGAGAGTTAGGTCACTAATATTCTGTCTTTTAGTGGATAAAATTTGGATACCTTTAATTGTTTTCGTTCATTAATAATTAAAATTTGGTTACTTAAAAAAATTACTTTTCGAAATAGTTGAAACGACTGAGACAACTTTTTATGAAACTACGATTCTGACCACCCAATGACAACTAGGCATTCTTAACGAAAATGACCCAATCACATTGCAATAAAGAAGGGTGGGTATTAGTTAAACATCACCGGCCAACACCACATTAGAAAAGCGAGATCGAACTAATCACATTAGTAATTTTTTTTTCGAAATATGAAAGAAAGGGTAAAAACCCATAGATTTCATTCTCTACAACATATCAGCCCTAAAGCAGTAATAGAGGAAGGGTTGACAACTATGGCATGGAGATTGTTATTCCTCACCACCCACTGATCAGAAATTTTAAGGGTATGATTTAAAAATTTCGAAAAAAAACATTTTGTCGACTGTTAATCGGCCGTAAACGGTTGACATTAATTTGACGGCACTTATGATCCCCTACCACCCATTGATTTGAAATTTAAGGGTGTGATAAAAAATTTAGGAATTGGTGATTGGTGAACTTGTTTTTGAAAGTGTGTGCTCAAGTGAAAATGAAAAAACATTTTATCACCGGTCATAATTTTTCAATTGGCTGTAAATGGTACAGCTTTGTAATCTGATTAGTTCAATTCAAAATAGCATAAAGTGGTTTGATTGGATTTGAGAATTCGCATTTTTACATTTCAATTTTATTTGGAATAAATAATCATCTGACTGTTACATCAGAGTTTTGATAAAAATTTCAACTTCTGAAAAGGAAATAGACACTGGTTCTGTTTGACTACCCTGCTATACTCTTGTCTGTGAATGTATATTGGAATAACCTTTCTTCGAGCAAGCAGAAATTGAATTGAAGTCATTAGTTATAGCGGCAAGAGAAATATGTATATCATTAAGAGAAAGTTGAGAAAAACTGATAACTATTTTTAATAGTTGAAAATGGTGGTTACTGAACATCAAATGTTTCATACACAATTAGTAAGCTAATTTTCATCTATGTATTTCCATAAGTTATTTTAACATATAGTTTAGTCTTGTAATAATCTCTATATCAATGTAAACATATGAATAAATCACAAGGGGGTTTTTTGTGGAGATTTTAGTAATTTTATATAGTTAAGATCATGAGTCAATTAAATATAGACCACCGTGGTCTATCAGTTAAGTGCTCTAGCGCGAAACTGGTAGATCCTGAGTTCGGATCTCGCGAGGCGAGATCGTGGATACACACTGCTGAGGAGTCCCACAATTGGACAAAACGGCCGTTCAGTGCTTCCAGGTTTTTCACGGTGGTCTAGCTTCAATTGACTCATGATCTTAAATAAATAAAATATGAATAAATCGTCGTGGTAAGATAATGAATAGAGCATGTATTAATAACGCTAAGCGTCGAAGATCGGTAAATGAATAATCTTTTAGGCTTCCTCAATTAATAATTTCTGAGAAAGAAGCAAATAATATTTATGATTGGGTGATTTCGTCAACAGTGATTCGTAATAGGAAAGAGTTGTTGAATTTCGCTGTGAAAACGGTTACGTTAAAAAACGCAAGATTGTAATTGGGATATTTTGCTAATTCATTAAAAATAAAAATTGTTTTAAGCTGAACATTGTCTATTCTATGTAGTTGAGCAGTTTCACGCCGCCGAGCTACACATCACTTTCTCAACTAAACCAGTACTTACACAATTAATCAAGGATAAGTTACCGAAGATAGGCTCTTCCATGTGTGTATACCAATTCAACTGCTCCTGTGGAGCTAGTTACATAGGCCGTACTCAGAGGGCTTTATCCTTGCGTATTCGTGAACATTTACCAGCATGGTTGGGAAAAGTGTTGTGAATGAGAACACAGGTGAGGACAACCAACTATGTATTTAGCACAAATTACAACGTTACTTGGTAAAATACAAAAACCATGCTATGATACACTATTTGCAAAATGTTCTTCAATTGCCTCAGGCTTCATTGTTCCTGGATTTTCACACAAATTGCTTTTTATTTCTGTTCTTCTCTTCTTGATCTTCTCAATCTTCTGCTGTCAGATATTCTATTCCTTACTCACCATATATACTACTTATGTTGATATCAGTAGCTCACACCACACTCGTCCCCCCTTTTAATAAGCTGTTCTCGCAATCTTTCTGATCGGCGTACCATTGTCTCCTTTGGTGCTGTTCGTGACTCGTGCTCATGATGTTCTTGAAACCATCTCTGTAGTTGACTGGCATTTACACGCTTCTGCTTGTCTTCTCTCCGGATCGTGTAAACTGGGCCGCGTCTCTCCGTGATAATGTACGGTCCCTCCCATTTCGGGATCAGCTTTCCTGACCCTGGTCCTCCTTCAGTGTTAGCTCTCCGTTCTCTACACTTTACCAGGTCCCCCACTCTAAAAGGCTTCCACGCTCTTCTCTGCTGTTCCGCCTTCTTGATGTCTGATATTTGTTTCTTTTTCACGTTCTTTATTGCCTCCGTCCTCTCTTTCCTTAATCTTGTTGCTGTCCACTTCTGCTGCTGTGGCCACGTTTTACTATGCATTGGAAGTCGTGGCTGTCTACCATACATAAGTAGGAAAGGTGATTTCTTGGTTGTTCCTTGGATGGAGGCACGATGCGCCAGCAAAATTAGTGGTAACTCTTTCTCCCAATTCCCTCCTTTAGATGCTAACCATTCCTTTAATGTCCGGTTGTTTCTTTCCGTAAGCCCGTTCGTCTGAGGGTGATACGGTGTAGTTCGTATCCTCTTGATGCCGAACTGCTTTAAACGGGCCTTAAACTCGTCACTTTCAAAACAGGGACCCTGGTCGGTTAGTATCATCTTCGGTACTCCATGACCCGCTACAATGTGCCGGATTATTACTTCGGTCACTGTTTTCGCCCGCTGGTCGGCAATCGGTACAGCGTCGACCCATCGTGTAGCATGTTCCGTCATTACTAGTAAGTATCGGTTGCCGCTATCCGTCTGTGGAAATGGTCCCATCACATCTACCGACCATAGATCACCGACTGCGGTTACTGGGACCGACTGCAATGGCGGTTGCATGTATCTATCGCTTTTCATTAATTGGCACTGCTGGCACGTCAACACATATTGGGCCACATCGTCTCTCATGCCTGGCCAGTATGCACTTTGCCGTAGTAAATCTGTCGTTCTTGCGATACCTGTGTGCGCTACCTGATGGCATTCGTGTATCATCTTACGCCGCCAGTCTTTCGGGATCACAGCCACCCAATTTTTGTCATCATCCTGCCAGACCAGAGCTCCATATGTGTTCACTTTCAGTCTTTCCTTTTGCCGAAGCAACATTATTACCTCCTTGTCCATTGCTCGTTTGTCAACATCTGCCCCCTCTCTTATCACTCTGATTACCTCTCGAAGTTTAGGATCAGATTTCTGTTGCCGGACGAGTTCTAGTGGGTCTCCCTCTATACTGTTCACTGCGTATGCTGTCAATGGAAGCTCGGCTTCCATGTCTGGTCTTGACAGGTAGTCCGCCATTACATTTTCCTTCCCTGGAACATGCCCGATACTGAAGTCATACTCCTGCAGACGTATCATCCATCGCGCCAACTTCCCACGTGGGTCTCGTGCTGTTTGTAGCCACTGCAGAGGTTTATGGTCAGTCTCGATGTGAAATCGTCTACCTAACAGATATGGTCTCCACTTGTCTACTGCCCACACAATCGCTAAACACTCCTTTTCGATCGTTGAATACTTCTGTTCCGCAGGCGTGAGAACGCGACTTGCGTATTCCACCACTCTATTAGACTGACTTAAAACGGCACCTATACCATGGTCACTTGCGTCTGTTGTCACTGTAAACGGTTTCTCCAGTTCGGGCAGTCTTAGCGTCATCTGGCGGTCGTCCAGCACGTTTTTGATTTGATTAAACGTTTGTTGGGCGGTTTCAGTCCACGAAAATTTAGTGTTACTCAACAACTTATAAAGGGGTGCTGCTATTTCGTTGAAATTCTTGATGAACCGACTGTAGAACGCCGCCCTTCCCAGGAACTGTCTCAATTTCCTTTACGAATTCGGTACTGCAACGTTCTTTATAGTCAGAATTTTCTCCGGCAGTGGTTTTATTTCTCCATTTCCCACTTTATGCCCCAACAACGTGATGCTACTTTTAGCCATCTGTGACTTGTCCTTATTAATTCGAAGTCCGAATTCTTCAATTCGCTTCAAGACCGCTTCCACATGCTTGACATGATCTGTTTCTGTCTGGCTGTATACAACTACATCGTCGCCATACACTTCGACATTATCTAGATCCCTGAGCAGTAGCGACATTAATCTTCTGAACGTAAATGGTGCACCCGCCAATCCAAACGGCATTCGTCACTTTTAGACATATTCTTTACAGAAATTTCCTTTCTACTTAAGGAAATTGACTGAGGTAAACTTATTCTTTATTGAAGTGAATTCAACTTTGATAGTTGAAAAACTATCCATCCCATATAGTAACTAAATTGTAGTTGATTAAGAAAAGTGACCAGGAAATGTTTCTCTTTGTCTCAGTATATGGTTGTTTAACTAAAATAATTATTAAACTGGATAACAATTTCGTCCCTTATCACAGTTAGGCATCCTTTCATTATTGAAAAACTTTAAATCCATTCAGTTTCTAATACATTCAAGTGTTAAGAAAACTTATTAATTAGTTAATAATCATCTGAATAAGCCTCAATAAAATGATAGTCATTAACCAGGATA
>NC_031496.1:8685779-8715668 GCF_000237925.1 Schistosoma mansoni
CGTGTTGGACAGTTTTTCTTCCAGTGTCCTGTCCCTCCCCTTGCGAAACACTTTTCTTTCCTTTTACGATTCCCTCGTAATGCCGCATTCTCGTGCTGCAGTTCTTCATTCTTCTTCTCAATGCTGCTTTTCTCCTGACTTTCGCCCGCGACCGGAGCTACTGTTCGTGTCTTCAACTGCCGCGTCACCTTTGCAAGCTCACTGATTTCCATAGGTTGCGCGGCGTGTACTAGTCTCAGCTGCTGGGAAACGGCAACTGGCACGCTCTCGATAAACTGCGACGCCAACAACTGTGCCTCCGACTCCTCATCCAGATTTGGCAGCGCGCGACGCAGCAACTTGGTAAGCTCGACGGCCAGCACCAGCGGATCACCATCGATCGGCAACTTCGCCACTCGGAACTTCTGCAGTGCTTCTTCTCTGTCCACTGGGCTATCGAACTCCACGATCAACCTCTCCGTGACTGCCTCCCATGTCGTCTTACCGCCCGTACCGTCCAGGCTGTCATATACAGCTTTCGCTCTGCCTCTCAGCAGCGTCCCCAGCACCACCGTCTTCGCCTTCGGCTCCTTCACTCCCACCAGCTCAGCCACGGCTTCGAACTCCTTCAGGAAGCTCATCACATCTCCGTCCTCAAATTCCTTCGGCCATGGGATCTTCATCCTTGGAGGCAGCGACACCAAATGTTGTGAATGAGAACACAGGTGAGGACAACCAACTATGTATTTAGCACAAATTACAACGTTACTTGGTAAAATACAAAAACCATGCTATGATACACTATTTGCAAAATGTTCTTCAATTGCCTCAGGCTTCATTGTTCCTGGATTTTCACACAAATTGCTTTTTATTTCTGTTCTTCTCTTCTTGATCTTCTCAATCTTCTGCTGTCAGATATTCTATTCCTTACTCACCATATATACTACTTATGTTGATATCAGTAGCTCACACCACAAAAGGAGTCACTAAATCCATTAACAGCGCCATCCTTTCTCACTTGATAGACAGTGAACATCATATCAAAATAGAGGAAGTCTTCTCTGTTTTAGATCAAGTTCCGAAAACTCTACCTCAAAGAGCTAGATTACGATTACTTAACATAGCTGAAGCCATCTGGATCAACTCCAGAAAACCAAAATTATGCATCCAGAAAATGTATATCCAGACACTATGTTTACCTTGGCCTACGACTGGATCACCGGATTCCTAAACTAAATATTATAAACCTCCCCCCTTTTTTTCTTTCTTTTTTGTTGATCACCTCTATTTTAATCTTCACATCCATCATTCCCAATTCGTTCATCTTAATTACCTTGATAACGCCCCTTTTTATTACATATTATATTCCCACAACAATCTTACTATGCAAACGTTCACCATTTTTAACAAATAACATTGTCAAATTAATTAATACATATCTCATTTTGGCCTTTGTAAAATATCACAATAATTATGGACTTATAAATAAACATACGATAGCTTTTGTGTTTTAAAAAAATTTTTTCATCCCAGTTTTCAATTTTTTTTCCGTTCGGTTCGTGCAATTTAATCAAACCATAATGACGAAATCATTAACTTAAGCTGTACATTTGAGCGATAAACACATTATCATTATTAATGTTGGCTTGATTATAATTCATCAGTGTGATTTCACTTAACCTTACCAATCGAAATAATGTTGTTGTACAAGTGAACTGATCTTAGTACATAATTTTCAACTTATAGTACAGTAAATCAACGTTAATGATAACTTAAACGTATTTGTACTAATTTTCAGCAAACACTCAAAGGTAAAAAAAAATTTTCATCAGTAGTGTCTGAATTGTTGTACGCAAGAGAGGAGTTATCAGATGAAACAGTTAAACTAACAAAAATTGTTTGTCATTTTTTAACGAATTGAAACAAAAGAAGTCAAATCAAATTGTGCGTGGCCCTAAAAAGGGCCTTTACTCGGTCTCTTAACATTTCAGATTTCCCTGAACAATGGCGTAACTATTAATCCGTAGTGGTACCGCACATGGGACAATGGAATCCATGGTAGTGGGTCACAAGCACAAAACAAAAGAAACATTGCCCTGCAGAGAAAAGAAATCTAAGTGCTTTTATCAACAGTTTCACTTGGCGGCTGAGAAAGGTTGCATATGTCATACAGTCGGTTGTCGTGGAGATCTTCGTAAGTGTCGTTGTCTCGGTCATTGAATCCTTCTGAATTTATAGAAACAATTTTATCTTCATCATTACTTGACGTGGCATCCCAATCCACGTTTGTTCGATAGTTGGGACTTCTTGTCAGTTGGATCAACAGCATTGTAACACCCGTGGAAGTGGAGGCTTCGATCTGAAACTCAGTTGCTGCAGATAAGGTCAACGGCGTTGGAGGTATCCTTCCATAAACCACTTGATGTGCGGGGCTGTAGACAACACTACATTGTTCTTCAGGCATACGCCTCACTAAGAAATACAATGCCTTTTTGATGCTTGGCTGGTCCTACTTGGGCAGAGAAGTAACTGTCAACAACAACGTTGGTGAGGTAGCTGTCCGACTATAGCCCTCTGTCACTAATGACATCAGACGGAAGAACAGTTATATAATTTCAGATCACAGCCTCTACAATGACAGTCTACGATCAATGTCGATCAATGAATGACTTACCCTGTTTATGACATTACGAATGAAGTGTACGCGACACAAAATGTGGTGAGAGTTCGGATACACTTGTGTAATAGCAGCAGCTATTGTAGGTGAGTCATCTGTGGCAATACCAACCAACTCTCAATTGTTAGTTGAGCGCATGAAGAATGACAGGAACTGCAATAGCAAAGCAGATGTTTTGTGACTAATAAAGGCAATACAAACAGGTATTGCCATTAAGTTCATATCCAATGCAACTACTTGTTACAAAGATAATTTTTCGTTATTGGTTTTGTAGGTCCCGTCAACACCAACATCAACAAAACGAGTTGACAAATTCATCTCATCAGCAGTTGCGAAGAAGAAGTATAGAAGATAATTTTCTTCATCAACTTCGTGATCACAAAACCCAACAAGCGATATGATGTGGGCTTTCAATTTGGCGTAGTTTCTTAACGTTTACAATATAAATAGGCATACTGCTTACCAGGAAATTTGGCCTGTGAGTACAATTTATGGCGCATGTTAAAAAACATTTTGGGCATTCAGGCATTTTCCATAGCTCGGTAAGCGAAGTGCACATTGTGAATGCTGTTGTCCTCCAAATCAGAAAAGGTCACACAGTTTTAAACTCAGCGTTCGTTAACCTGTGCATCCAGGAATTATTGCTGTTCCTCAGAAAATCGCACTCGTGATTGTGATGAACATTCCCACGAACAACAGTGCAGCAACCTTCAATAAACTTACAAAAGATGAGTGTTCATTGTAGTCCTTCATGAACAAGATAATAACATTAATGAAATTACAGCCCTCGACTAACCGGCTGTGAGGATCTGCTAGGTGTTCTACGGCCGTTTCTCCAACAAATTTAATATATGATTTCTGATCCCTATGGAAATGAGGACCTTGCACAGCATAATGGCAGTACGTCAACATTCCATAAGTTCCGATGGCTCTCTTTAACGTTTCAAGTGATTGGAATGCTACGACATACAATGTATTCAAGATTATGTTATCTGTGTCAGTGACAACGTGAGGAACGACAGAGCTTGTACTCTGTACGTTACTATGGTCCACAATTTGAAGAAAAGGTGCTCTGTCGACAAGTACTTACATTTTATATCAATTTTAAGAAATAAATAACCAATTATAACGAATTTAAAACTAATCATTTAATTGGATGAAACGGAATGAAAAAAATTGAAAAATGGGATGAAAAATTTCTTTGAAAAACATAAAAACTGTCATGTGTTTAGTGAGATTCTAGAAGAAGCATTTCGAATGTGAAAATGCTTGGAACTGTTCTACACACTTAGGTATTATACATCCAGGATCATGGAAATATGGTTTCGTAGGAGGTGGGAATCATATGTACAAAAAACGTTTTGCGGTATTTCACCGAATTTAAACAATATATACTAACAACGATTTAGTGAAGTTTTTAGAACACCTAGTTTAATTTAAGACTTTATAGGGGATGTAAGCTAAGATGAAAGAGATTTACTTATTTCTCTTCAACTGGTAAAAATCGTTTGATTTCCAACATAAATGCTCTACTATGTGTATTAGATTCCTTTTCGTACTAATGTGGACGTATAAGTGTTTAATTACAAGATTAATTTAATTGTAAGACGCTGACCAGCTATTCAGTATGTTCATATACAAGGGGCTTATGAGATATTCTATGAAAAAAGTTCATAAAATATGACTTGAATAAACTGAACAGTGAATTTTAATGGAATACTGAATCAATACAAATGTCAGTTAACAAATAAAAATGGATTATTCACCAAGACGTAGTTTTATGTTTATCCCAATGCTTTCCATGTTGTTTTTTCTTTATATCTATAAGGGTAGACACGTTGTAGGAATAAACATCTGGTAAAAAGAGCTAATAATGTGGACTTGTATGTTTACCTAATTTAGTCACAATATTGAAGTGTTAAGCGTATTTTCTAGTGAATATGTCACTTCATTTTTTAATACAGCCACTCAATAATCATACCATTTTGAGGTTACGAGAACTGTTGATTTCAAAAATTGAGATATTATAAACCGTCAACAGTGATGATCACATTAACACACAATACTGCTCAGTGTTCATTACAATAAATAAACTTTTCAATAAGTTCACCGAATAATGGTTGACATGTTTATTCATCAAATAAGAATATGATATAATTTCTTAAAATGTTGAATAAATTATATGTTACATACCTGTACACATCTTACAGTGTCAGTATGACCTTGCAATGTACATGTACATGCAATACGTGACCAGTTAGATGTTGCAGAAAGACGCCATAATTTTAAAGTGGTATCTGCACTACCAGATATTAGTAGTACTTCTGGTGGTTCCCAACAATTAGGATATGTAACGGTTGTATCTAATTTGCATAAAGAACATGGTATTGATGCAATTGACTCGTGAATACAATGTACAGGAGAAGTGGAACAATAGCCATCGATATTATTATTATTATTATTATTATTTAATTGATAATGAGGTAGGGATAGTAACTGTACACAACGAACAGCATCTGAATGTCCACGAAGTGTTTGAACAGACCATTTTGCATTTGTACGAATATTCCATACGCGTATTGTTGCGTCAGCTGATCCACTAACAATACGATAAGCATCGCAATCAATACAATAAACAGCTGAAGAGAAAATTTAGTAAAATAAATCAGGTTAAACCAATGTCATATTATAGGTAACCATAGGACAAAAGTTGAATGTAGAATAACTAATTGTACACATTCTCAAGTGTATGATTGAAGGATTTAGAAACATGGATGCTACACATGAAATAATAACAGACAAGAATATTTAGATTATAATACCAACTATTCAGTTACCATCTGAAAACAGAGTAACTTAAGCAGTACGAATAAGCTAAAAGACTGATAAGAATATAGTTTCAATGTTCGACATAATGGATAAGATTAGAGAAAAATACTAAATGTTAAAATTGGGTAATCGAATTAATAAAAGAAAACATTTAATTTATCTCGATATAGTAGCTCGTAATTCATTCATAATGATATCCTCCAAGTGAATGAGAAGTCGTAACTAATTACCCAGAAAAGTCATTACATTGATAATGTAGTGATTCAGATTTTCATACGAAGTCGAGTACCGAAATGGCCATAATAATAGTGATGATAATAATTAATAAAAAAACAATCCAGTTTGACGATGAACACTAACCTAGATAATCTAATATACAACAGGTTATTGACTAATAATATCCAAATCTGTCTGACTTCGATTTAAGAAACTAAACATAGGCAGGGTAGATAGTCAGTGATAAAAGAATGAATAGGCGAGTTTATATCAACTAGTGAACAATACTTAAATAAAAAGACAAATAATAGCACATTTCCATTGTTTATTTGATAGTCAAGTGAATTAGCAATCTCAAAGTCACTAGTTCGAATCTACTGGTGATCGTGATTTTGGAGTGACTAAAGTTATCAACTTTATATTTCTTTAAAAGATGTTTTGTTGACAGCAATCGAATTTCAACAATTATATTCCATACACAAACTTTCCCCACCTGTTTCGGTTAGTACAGCTGAACCAAACATTAAAGATATAGCTTAACACCAAATATAAAAATCTATATTTCATCATGCTACATCTAGAGTTTGTATTCCTGCTGCAACTTGCGTACTTGAGCACTCGAACGCTAGAACTCTCGAAGTCGCAAGTTGTTAGACAGAAGACGAGTAGGAAGGAATGTTATTCCAAACAGTGTCAAATAAAATACAAGACACTAAGGTATTTGTAGTTTTTAGTAAGAGAAAATAAATAATCCTTGCAGTCATCCAATCGGCATGCAGTGGTTTTTAGCATTAGTCCAATCAGGAAGCTACACATCGAGATTCCGGAATGTTCTTCCAAGAGATGCTTAGATAGAATATCTTCGGCTCTTTTGGAGCTTCCTTGAGTTCACCGATGGCCGTCCCTACACATCACATAACCACATAAATAGGTAATGTACAAATCATAACTATTTTGAGAAGTTAAATCACCAACGAATCATTTTTTTCCATACAGAAAATTTTCTTCTTCATTAGTGAACAAGCGCTTGAACTGAAAATTACACCAGATAGTAAATAGTGACAAGTATAACTGTACAAAAACAACTAATACATACCTCCACTGTGGCCATTAAATTTACGTATTCGATGTTTACCCAAACGGAAATTACGTCTTAGACACACACGTTTCTTGAATACATTTAACCACTAATGAATGTGAAGTAAAAATAGTACGCATAACTTTTAAGTGTGAAATATTTGCAATATTATAAAAATGAAATAATCAAAAATCGTTGGGTACTGAAGAAAAAAATTAAAATAAACTCATCTGTCAGAAACGTAAAGCCTGATTCAGAAAATTTTATTTACTAGTTACGTTTGTGGCTACAGTAACGTAATTTTTCCGATTGCCCTATGCGTGAATCCTCTGTATCACCAACTTGGTTTAGGAGTCGGATGTCTGATTTCAACCTGTCGTTTTCATATAAAACTCTCAGAGAGTAAAGACAGTGAGTACAAGTTTCCTGGCAAAGATTATAAATACATGGCTATATGGGAGCGTTTCGAGAGAGAGAGAGAGAAGGGACTCTTCCCATCCTCAAACTTACAAGAGCGTTTGCAATATATATAACTGCTATCTCCAACAGAACACTGAGGAGAAATATATGAATTATATGATATTGAGACTAATTATTTATTTTATTTTTTCTCAGGGTTACAAAAGACAATTTATAAGCTTATTTAATATTACAAGTTATATAGAATTTACACCGAGAATAAAATATGATTAGACGAGAATTCAACTCATCACTATAAACAATCATTTGGATTCAGCTTTGAGAAACAGTTTCAAAGACACTATCAGGTTATACAAATCAAATTTGGGTAGAAACATGAACTTGAAACGTTGACTCGACAGTTCAGTCGAGTAATTTAACGATTGAACGATGGCTAATACAATTAAATGACAATAAATTTTGAATAACACAACTAATTAAAGTAGTAGTTTTTCAAGTGTTATCTATGCACAAGAAAAAGAAAGCAAAGAAGAATACTGAGAAGCGTCAGATCACTAGGTTTTGTAGTAAAACAGTTAGTTTCTTTGAAACATGTATTTTTAGATTTGTACTTTACCATTTGTTACAATCATTCCATCAATCATATACAATGTAGAACTTGGCGTACATGTGCATCAGTTCAAGTTGATACACCATATCATGAAAATTGAAAATGAACAAATATCAAAGTCAATGCTGATAAAATCCCAAATATGATCTAGATTTTTAATTGACCTTAGTCATTAGCTTTAAATTGGTGTATGCAATCAAATTTTAACACTTTTACAGATTCGAATTCAATTTACCTACCTTCGAGCAATTAGATAGTATTATTGTGTATCATTAATGTTACGATTTTGTGTTGATCGATAACAGTTGCTGTAGATTGTAACCGAGTTGTGATGATTAGGAAAGAAATGAATATTAATGAATCAAACAATTATAACTTATCACATTTCTGTTCAGTAAAAATGTGTATGTAAATAGTAAAAGGAAGAGAATACATGGGATTATATTCTACATAGAGAACAATATACTGGGATGTAACGATAATGAAAAAAACATTTAATCAACTTTCACTGAATGTAACGCTTTGAATATCAGTCAGTGTTTTATTTTCCTATCGGTTATGACACCTACATGTGGCTTCAGCACACATAGATACTGTTTATTGATTGCGTGGAGAATTCACATTTTCACATGGTTGACATATAAAAAACGATAACCAAGAAATAAACACTTGAAATTCTTACATTAATTTCTAAATGATTGTTAATAAGATTATTTGAATTTTGTTGATTTTCCTCTGGTACACGATGATTATATTCATTGGATTTTGTTATACCATTGAATAATTGTGGTTTTCTTAGAATAGGTGAGGACCATTTTGGTAGCATACAAAAGTGTTTATATAAATCAGGATGTCGAGCGTATTTTAGCCAACTTTTATTGACTTCTGAACATACTGTCAAAGATTCTTAAGATAATACAATAAAGGAAAATAGAAAATGATATAATTTATGGAAAGTTGATTAATGACAAACAACAGGAATGTAAAAGACAAATCAAGACGAACAATTACAACAAAGGCAATAAAAAACAACTAATTTAAAGCTGAGGGAATAACTGAAAAGCTTACTTCTGAATGAAATGGGCGCTGATGATGTTGTCAAGAACAAAAACAGTAGCTTCGTAATTAAACTAACTGGTTCAGAGAACACATCAATCAATAGAAGCATCATTAATATTACATTATTCCAAATTTTTATAACTATTAGCAATATATTAGGATCAACAAAATGGACCTTGGGTTAGTTACAATGAGACTGCCATGATATGCCCAACTTTGATTAATATACATATACATCGGAATCAGAAATACCAAGATTCGAGGCAATTTTAGACCGTCATCTTTGTAATTTCGACGATTTCAGACAGACAGTTTAAATAGCAACGTACAAGTAAATTGTATCTTCAGTTAATAACGAAAACTTGTATTACGGAGATTTTGAAGATGAATATAATGTATTTTTCTGAAGGTAGTGTTTAGAATTGGAAAGGTCGAAACTACGTATGTTTACGAGATCGGGAATCTTGTACACCTGACCATGTCGTATTTTTGTCGCTGAATATATTTAGGAAATAGAATTAAGGGAATCTGACTGAGATACGACCTTCGTTTTCACTGTAACTAGAAGCTATAATTTTAAGTTATTTGGTTGAAAACAACGTTGTATTTGCAAACTTGCAAATAGCAATTGTTTCTATAAATTAAAGGAAGTGGGTTATGTGTCAATAAGAATATTAAGAATGATCAATAGATTTCGACTCTCTGGATAATTTTAAAATTTATATACTACGAACAGGATATTAGATCCGTTACTTTTAAGGTGGATACTCTAATGTCCAATCGCAAGGAGGTAAAAACATGCACCAACATTGAAAAAAACACAAAGTTGATCACATAAAGCATATGGAATAACGTAAACAAATAAACTTAAGAAAAAAATCTCGGTTTAGTGATTCATATTGAATCTGACCCTATGAAGTGGCTGTTAGATACAAGTTAAATAGATGATTATTTATAGCTACAGAAATAACCCACAATCTAGTTACCAAGTTATGGTTTTAACGTTACGAAATCGAGAGACACTGACACTATCATAAGCTTTCATACGAAATTGATTTTAGAAGCATTATTTTTTTAACAAGTCACTACACCACACACACTCTTATCCACTGTCTCTTTTGACGATTTAATGTGGAGTTTATATTTAAGGAAAATTATGTGAATACTACAATTATCAGTCAGCTAAACACAACATAGAACCTGATACGTGTGTGCGTCGGTTCAAGTTGCCACAACTTATTAGCACAGAGAGATGAAATTGTAAAGGCGAATCCCAGAGTAGTAGAAGTAGTAACAATATAAGTGGCGACAGAAAGGATTAAATATTAAAGATATAATTCAGGAAAATAAAAAATTAGTGTGATAAAAAGAATCCTACGACGGAGGTACGTAAACAAAGAAATCTAACGAAGGCAGTAAATATTTTGGACATTCAATACTTTATTATTTGTTTGACATTTGGTTTTAGTATTTTACACAGGCCACAACCAAACTCGTTTAGACTGAATTCAAGGTCACTTGCAATGATCAGCTATTTTCATTTATAGGTGGAAGGCATTTCATAGATATTCTATGCTGTGACCTCTGTGTTTTCGAATACATGATGCGCTAGTGATAATCGAATGATAAATATTGTTGTACTATAAACGTGAATGGCTCAAATTATAACATAAATTATTAAACTAAATTATAATGTGTTAGAATGCTAATACGTACCCATAACAGTAAAGTGAATATCTATAATCATGGTAGTGTAGTAAGAGTAGTAAACTTATAGATGAAGTTAAGTAGCGTTGGTGTAATTAATAATTAGCTATTTTAAAAAAAGAAACACTTTCAAATCTCTCACTACCCTAATAACTTCCATTTTTTATCATTCAGTTAAGTAATATTATATTTCATATTCGCAATAACAAATTGTTTTCTTATCCTAAGGTTTTTTTGGGTTTTATTTGCCTGACTGTTTGTTATTCTATAAGACTCTATGGTTGTTACTACATAAATATTCATTCTCTAAAAAAAGGTGTCTCCATGTGTCTTTTGAAATTTTTATTCCGGAATGGTCATAATTGATCAAATATATATTCATCCACTTTACCACTCTTGATAATACCTTCATGCTTGTTATCATTATTCAACAGATCTTCATTGATATGTTATAAAGTATGTACATTGGTTATACATAGGTATTACCATCATCACCAGGTTGTAAGTGGTTGACAAGAATCCACGAAATAAATGAATTCATCTTATTTTGCCATGTTCGTATATTCTTACTTTATTCTAATTTATTGATTGGAAAAATTGTGTGAAATTAGCTATTTAATCCTTTTTTTAAAGACTATAATCTAAACTCTTCTTGCTAAATGATGCAATGACACATACAATTAAATAAACAAATAAATCAACTCGAATAAAATCTGGAAACAGAAAGCGATTGATAATAACATTAAAATTGTGAGCTGATTTAAGTTGAAGGCCTAGAAGCACTAGATCGATGTTTCGTCCTAGCATGTGACTCTTCGGCAGTCCGCATCCACGACCCTGAAGGCGGGAATCGAGCCCAAGATTTTCGGTCTCGCGCATGAACACTTGATTTATAAACCAAAGAGTGAGTATCCAACAGTGTTACTATCTAACTTTAATTAGTCCACAACATTGCGCGACCGTATTTTATTGTCTTCGGTGGGTCTCATGCCCGACACGGTCGAGCTCCACTGGTCACAGGCGTACAGTACTTACAAGTTATCAGTGGTGGCCTAATTTATATCGAATCATGATTTCAATGAAATTTAACAATCTCCGCAACCCCATACTGAGGATCAAACAAACTTCTACTGACACGGGACAATCAAACGGATACTACCTGTCACTTTGATTAGACCGATGATAATCCATACTACTTAAACAGAGAAGAAATGAAACTATGTTTGTTAGAATTAAATGAAGTGATAGCTGAACTTAGAGGTTTTCATTGTTGGGAGACAACAATCTAAATTGAAGGACCTCGAGAAAAATATAAAGCAATGCATAACAGCTCTGACTATATCCAATAATAATGGAATGTTTTCAACCATGAACTTGAAATCTTCATCTCTTGAAAATTATACGTTCGAATCACATTGTTAAAACAACTATATCATTTACACCATCAATCGATAATAGAACACGACAACTAATGGGTAATTGGTTACACAATTCGGACCACCACACAAAAGAATTATATTTACATAAAAAATAACAAACCGATAAAATGAATAAATTTCGTAATTAAAACGAAGTTCGGACAACTCTTACTCCATGATAGATACGAGAAAATTCGTAAAGTTAATTCCGCTGGTAACCAAGTAACAAAGTCACAACAATCGGGCATACGTTGACAAGATGAATGGAGATGCGTTGCTAAGCGTAAGCTTTCAAAATGTCCAATAGGAGTTAAACCCTTAGAAAGATTTGGAAAAAATAACAATACGTAATTCAAACGAAATCTTTGGGAAATACTTCTCAGCATATATTGTAAAAAGTATGTTTATTATTTGGTAGTTCGTTTATTTGCAATCAATTAACGATTACATAATGAAAACATAATTGACGGGGATATTTACATACTAATTTTAATAATTCCCTAGTGGAAGTTTAAATTTAGATCTTCTCTAGTGAACAGCTAGAGTACAATTCATTTGCTCCATGAACACAGATTCTGTTCCTATTTTAGTTCAGTACACTTTCAACGTGTTAATCTTTTCTTTAACTTCAAGAATGACATGAAAATGTTTACACACAGTAGCTATTCGCTTAGTTCAACTTTGTTTATTCTTTTTAACAAATTTTACGAACAATATTTATATTTTGTACTAGGTATGGGTTGGAAATGTATCTATGTACAAAGAAGTAAGGTTAGCAATAATTTACAGTACAAATAACTTGTATAATAGATTTTATTTTAATCTGAGCACTCAAAGGTTATCCTATCCATCACATAACTACATCCCTGTGTATGCTTGTTCCATGGTAAAATTTGTACACCAATAAAAACCTATAATTCAACGTGGGTTTTAATTATTAAACATTAGAGCATTAATGTATTCCATATGGTATCAAATTACTATGTTCAATTAGTAAACTTCAAGAGTGTTTATTGGTAAAACTAGAAGAATATTGTCTAGTATGATTTAAGGTTAAAAATGTACTTGTCGATAAGTATTTTTTATTTTTATTTATACACATAAATATTGGTACAAGGAAGCACCAGATACATATGCGCCCCACAAATCTTATTCGATTTGTGTGAGGACCGTGATACTGCCCAGGTGCCCAAACTGAAGCAGGTGGTTATCTTAGGGGGCCACACCAGGAGCCTTTGACCTGAAGGTCTAGTCCACAAGGCAGTGGAGCATCGTAAGGAGATGCAATCCCATGGTAGCCGGTGATCAATGATTGATTCGTACGTCATTTGTTCCTTCAGGATACTGGAGCCCATGTGCACCATTGGTTTGGAATCAGGGTTTTCCAACTCCCTTAGGTGGACTCGCCTTGTCCACCAACCCGGTTAAAGCGCCGGACATTCGCTTTTCGCCCTCTCAATTTCGTAAACAACACCCGTGGTGCGAGAAGGCAGTGAGTAGGACTTCCCTATCAGAGGCTGTATACGCGTGGCCATGTGAGAGCATTTGGAGAGGGAGAGCGGACTCTCCCCACTCTCGGGCGTAGCAGGGCAGTTTGGGGGCACTTGTCGATAAGGCATTTTAACCTACTATCATGATAATTCATAAATGTTTCAATCAAATAAAATGGATGTTAAATTGGTAAGATGATTGTTTCAAGAAGATTATCATGCACAAAAACAAACATACAGATATGATTGCATACAAATATCCAGTTAAATGAAGATAAAACTAAGAAATTATAGAGTTACAGACGTTGGTGACTAGATTTTAGAAAGATTTGACGTACACAGTGAACAGGAAATTCATAACTGTTGATTACACACAGGTTGACAATGTTGTATAACCATACAATGAGAACAAAAAATTTTTAAACTATACTAATCATTTTTAATTAAACATGTTATAACGTGTGTGTGCGCGCGTGCCCTGTTAATATATAAACGTGCTGATTCCCGCCAATGAGAGAAGAGCGAATTATCGATCAGAGCTATGATATACAAAAGCTATATGAGCAGTCTTGAGTACTACTCGGTTCTGCTTTCTGCCTAGCCCAGCCAGTTAAGTCCAGAACACCAATAACAGTCTCTGCGATATGAATCATTGTTCACAAACATACTGGGTTTATATACCAACGAAACAGACCACATCGTACCATAAAATAGAAAATAACATTTATACAATATTTAGCCAAATGTGGCTGTGAATAGGGGGGACAGTAATCAATAGACTGGGTATAACTCAACAATGGTAAATCATATAATAATAGTCTATAGGTCAAAATAAAGCTCACAATGATGCACAGAATATTATTATTTCGAAATATTTCTATTATCTCATAAGGAAGATTCATTAATAGTCATATTGTGTTGTAACACTGTCAGAAAGAGAAATAAGGTTAAACAAACCTGTTAAACCCCGTGGGAGATTTATGAATGGTAACTTTGAGAAATGTTTATGGACCAATATGATATGTATATTTGGTATTGTATAATTGTTAAGTAACTAAACTATTTATATTCGTGTCCCTCTTATTATAAGCTTTATTTTGACCTATAGACTATTATTATACGGTTTACCATTCTTGAGTAATACCCAGTCTGTTGATTACTGTTCCCTCTATTCACAGCCACATTTGGCTAAATCTTATACAAATGTTATTTTCTATTTTATGATACGATATGGTCAGTTTGTTTGGTATATAAACCCAGTATGTTTGAGAATAATGATTCATATTGCAGAGGCTGTTATCGGTTTTCTGGACTTAACTGGCTGGGCTAGGCAGAAAGAAGGACTGATAAGTACTCAAGACTGCTTATACGAATGTTGTGTATCATTTGATCCGATCAATAATTCGCTCCCCTTTCATTGGCAGGGATCATCACCTCATATATTAAACAGGGCATGCACGCACTTTCGCGATATAACAAAACCAGTCATATTTTTTCGTTTCGATGATCATCTATCGATTAGTATGGTCAGAAAACTAAACAACTCATTGTCACAGATTGATGGAAAACAGCTAAAAGAAGACATTTAAACTGAATGTTAATATAGAGCATGTATACTGTCAATAATTCACTGCAAATAGTCTAGTTAATACTAGACTATGTTCACAGTCACATCGAGATTTTATCATTGATTGTTTATTCAAATTAATAGAAGCCAATTTGGTTAAGTTTAGTGAGATCAATCAGTTAAAAATATGTATCTGTCCATCAGAACAAACATGTTTGTGTTGATTGCTACTCATTCTCTTGCAACTGTTTGTTAATTTGAAGTAATAAAATATAGTTTTTTTGGAAGGAACAAGGATACTATTAGCTTCACCCTAACCCGGAGTAAACATAAACTCTGAGATGCAGGTACATCCACCCGAATAATCCCAGATGGGACAAAACGTACGTCTTAAATGTCACTGCTAGCTACTATCCGTCTCTGGTTACAATTCCCAAAGAATTTTTGAATATCTCACAAGAACACTTTTTGTCATGATAAGGTAGTATTGTATACATGTAATTTTGAAGAAACAACCAGTGGAACATGTGATTCTCGTAAAAACAACAGAAAATGCATGTATTGTACAATGTTTGTTTCTTTCAAATGCATTTCATCTAGGTTTATAAGTGTCTAACTTAAAAAGTTCCTTAAAAACAAGCACTCACAATGATTGTTGAATACCTCGAAAAAAATCAAAAAAAGCATGATTTGTTCTAAATTCCTAGGTACAATTACAACTGGGATCTAGTCTGATTGTGATGATATTTATCACCTAAGAATTTCAACTCATGTAATAAGTTAACTTGAACATATACACATAAAGTGATGAAAACAAATTAGTATCACTTACTAGGAGATGTTCGAGTAAATTTGTTTTCTGCTGACCAGTTAAACTAACGGACAGCTTTTTGATAAGCTAAAATCGGGAAAAAACGTTTTTTAACAAAAAAATAACACGAGAAACAATGTGGATTTATCAAGTGTATAAGTACAAGTTTGTGTACTGAGCTTCGAACTATAACTAGATGTAGTGGGTCACGAACTATCTACCTATTATAATTAAAATTGAATATTATGTTAACTAATATCAGCTTATTCATAATGGTTGAAAAAAAAAGAATTCATAACTTAAGATAAACATTTAAGATACACACTTTTTCATATACAGTTGATTAACTGATTAGGCGTCAGTAAAACCCGATGAAACAACTAATGGATTCGCACTGACCACAAAAAGACGAGACCACAACTAGGAATAAGTTCGACAAGAAATTAGATACAATTTAAACTAGAAAGTAAGTTTTAAAAATAAAATTTTCAAGATGCAAAGAAACAAAATGAGCTGATGAGCTTATTAACTTGTCAACAACTATGATTCTAGATACTTGGTCGATTATCCATTACTGATTTCAGCTACATTAATTATTTCATTAGGCAATCAAATCATTATTAATAACCAATTATCTGCAACTAAATCGAACAAGAAAACTGACATTACTCCTAGATCAAAAGTAATGGAATAAATTCTCAGCTAATTATTATATGAAATGAAGTTATTTTCATATCTATATTTAGATATTTGCATAGTTGAAATCATGAGTCAATTGAAGCTAGACCACCATGGAAAACCTGGAAGCACTGGACGGCTGTTTTGTCCCATTATGGGACTCCTCAGCAGTGCGCATTCACGATTCCGCACTCGCGAAATCTCCACAAAAAACCCCTTCTGATTTAGATATTTATATACTGAGTAAATATAACATGACAGGAAAAGTTGAAATGGTCGTGTAAATCAAATAACTGAAACTTTAAGTTACAATAACAACCAATGAAAGTTGGGTAAGATATGACTTCAACAATATTGTTTAACATAATTTTTGATTGTAATTTTCATATCGAACACCAGATGGTGAAAATGTGGCCAGTGGAAAAATTGGGAAATTAAAGGCAGTTGAGTAAATGAATGCGGTCATGTGTCCTAGATATTTATTTAAGTAAATTCACCAATGATTATACTACAGAGTTCTTTGATTTCCAACTTAATTAATGAAATAAAATTTTAAACGAAATGAAGCCTGACTCGGTTTTCATACATGATTTGGTTTTTTGAGGGGTGTTGAGTTTATGTTTTTGCATTGCTTTACAACGTAATTATTTCATTGTGCATATTGGTTTCATCAAGTTTTTGAAGATAAGCAAATGAAATAGGTAAAAGTATAATATACTAACAGCCTTGAGTTAGCCAATTAAAATTTAAGATAGTCCTTTATGTATTTTGCATGAAATTTCAAGTCCAATGATGGATAACTTATATGTTGTTATTAACTGGATGAAAATTGACAATAATTGATTGTTAAAATGCTCGGAATCGATAAAAATATCTATTACGCAACCAAAGTGTGAATTTACGATGATGCTTAACCTAAATGACAAAACATGCCTGTCAGATTGTGTACTTAGTGTGGTTCAATGTGTAGTCAAGAATGTTTAGTGACGCTAGATAATATACTACTCTTCCAACTCTTTCTCTAAATCTCAACCCTAACTTTCGTAAGATTTTAAACGAAAGGGTGGTGAAACATTGCATTATAACGGATATCGTGATGAAAAGCAAAAACCCTAATTTGTAAAACGCCAACTCAAAATTCCAGCTTTATCTTTAATCAAACATCGTGGATTGGTTAAAGTTAGACATTAACACCATGGATGCCGGCTCAGTGGTCTATCGGGTAAGTGCTCTGGCGCGAGACTGGTAGGTCCTGGGTTCGAATCTCGCGAGGCGGGATCGTGAATGCGCACTGCTGAGGAGTCCCATAATAGGACGAAACGGCTGTCCAATGCTTCCAGGTTTCTCATAGTGGTTTAGCTTCAATTGACTCATGATTTCAACTATGAAAATACTGAAATCTCCACAAAACCCCTTCTGATATATCTTTAATACACAATTTTAACCTTTTTAAATTAAAACCAATATTATGTGGTGATGAAAATTACGGTGCGATAACCGTAATTTATAATGTTATCTCCACTAATGATGTGTATACTTAGGGGGGGGGGGTTAATAATTCAGACTACAGCCATTATTCCATTGTTGTTTTGTTTTCATCTGATTTGTAACTAATCAGTGTTTCCTGATTGGCTGACAAGTCACCCGAGGTCACCAGTATAGTTTCGCCATATTATATATATATATATAATGCCATCATTATCACATTCAATTTATTTCGAGAGATTTTACAGCGAAGGTTAAGTCGGAGGTCATGGTTTTGGCGGATAAAGTGAAAGTAACTCTATTCATGCTACTATGTAGTGTAAATAATCTTGCTTCACAAATTATCGTTATTAAATCGATGCAAACAGTTCAAACATTTGCTAATTGGGATTTTAGATCGATAAAAATGTAAACAAGGAGTTATATTTTTGTCAACTAATGTCTTCATGGTCGAATGATCGAAGCCGTCTTTTGATTTATCTTTGAATGAATGGAACATACAATACTAAGGGGAGTAATCGAATTTTGGTGTTTAAAGCCATTTTCATTAACCTACATTGCTTAAACAGAATAATACTGGTAAGGGATAAAGTGAGGTAAAATGATATATCTTGGATTCCATATAACGAGTACGCCAGTTTTCTAAACACAGTACCGATTTTAATGACTAACCTGTGATAAAGCAATTTCAAAAGCTAGTGAATATAGGAGGAAGCATGAAAGTAAAAAAAATAGGATGAAGCAGCTATACGGTAATTCCTGATGTCCAATAATCAATCGGTTGATTTCAAAACTTTGAGAGAACCTTAACGAAACAATTCTTGTCGAGAAAGAAAAATGGACGCGGTATTAACAGAAGTATAAAGGAGATTAATGTATTTGTTCATCCTAAAGGTACAAAAAACTTGCAATTCAAATGAATAGTTAATATTTTAGGGACTTGAAACAATTATTATTCGGCGAAGTGAAATGAAAGCTTAAATTGTACAGATGAAAACATGAAAATAAAATAATTCTCCCACAATTCAAGAACTAGTGATAACTGATGTAGAAATTGAACTCAACAACTACGGTTATGTAACTATAGCTTAAGTGAAGACTGTCAAGATAAGCGTCAAAATTATGTTGTGCCTTTTTTAAAGACGAAACACTAGCCAAGTGTCAACAAGTCTTTACACAATAAGATGAAATTGGAAATCAATGAGAGAAAAGTTGGTTTTTTTTATCATAACATCTGAATTTTTATACAATCTGTGGATAATGATCGGTGAATCTGAGTTAGAGTATGATAACGAGAGACCAACCCAGCAAGCAGATGCATATTTTTCTATTCAGTTTAAAATCATACTCTTTTGTTCAAGGCCTAAAAGTGATGTAATGATGATAAGTTTTACAACTTCAATTCAATAAATGAATGCACCAGATTCCATATTGTTCTACTCAATTAATCACATTTTCTTTTCAAATACATGATAAACATCTTTATTTTAAATCAACTTTTATTTAAGAAATCAAAAATTCTCACCTCCAAAACTTGATGAGGTTTTAAATTTGCTGCTAAATTGTGAGAAAGCATTGATACAAGAGTACTGAAAGAGAAGAAATACGTAGAAAACGTTAACTTAGAAAATATATACTTATTGAAATAGCTATATGTATGATTTGAAAAAGATTTATCTAATTTGAGATGGTCTGGGTTACCCCACTATTGATAATTTTGATTCAAATTTGATCAGTCTTCGTTGCCCCCAAATACCCTGATATGGCTGACAAGGAAAAGTTAGCCCTCCTCCCTCGAAATTCTCTCACATGGCCACGCGTATACAACCATTGCCAGGGAAGTGCTACTCACTGCCTTCTCGCGGCGAGGGTGTTGTTTACGAAATCCAGAGAACGAAAAGTCAATTTACGTTGCTCTAACCGGGTTAGTGGATATGGAGGATCCACCTAGTGGAGTTGAAAAAACCTGATTCCAAACCAATGGTACACATAGGCTCCAGAATTCTGAGGGAAAAAATGGCATATGAACCTATTGTTGGTCACCGGCTATCGTGCGACTGTATCTCCTTACGTTGCTCCACTGCATTGTGGATTAGACCCGTAGGTCAAATGCTCATGTAATCGCCCCCTAATAAAACCATTTGCCTCGGTTTGGGTGCCCGGAAAGTATTCCAGCCCTCACACAAATCGAATGACAAAGTGTGGTGCATTTATATTTGTCACCATCTTGTACCAATGTTTATGTGTTTGAATAAATAAATAAATATAGCAATTTACATTTGTAACTAACTTAGAGAAGCTAATCACTGGTTATTTATTTAAACTTACATCATAAAGATTATTTTAATATTATCATTAATAAAGTCATTAATTCATTTACTATCCAAAAAGATACTCTGTTAGCAGATCAGTTTTTTTATTTGTAAATAAATAAAGATTCAGTAACTCGACATCGCAATTTTAATGAGATCAAGATTACGAGTCTAGTCTCAAATTCGTTGTACGAGAATCACTACATAATCTTGGTGTATAAAGGATTATTTCCAGTACTTACTGACGATTACAGCTTGGTTGGTTCAAATGAATTTGTGTGAAATCTTTCATTTACAATCACTGAAAGAAAATATCTCTCTATCAAGTATCAATTCTAGTGATCTATTTAGAGGACCCAGTGGGAACATTCATATTAACCGCTTAGCGCCGAGTTCACACCTTTTGTCCGTAAGGAAATAATTTTCCTTACAAATAACACACTCTTAAGCCCCCGTATAGAAAAATACCAAAGTACCAAGTTATTCCACGCTGTGGACAGATATAAAAGTATCACCGAATGGTTGAACTTTACTCCTAATTAATTATAAATTCTTGAATATCTACCATATAGTAGGAATCCCATATGGGCTTATTTACATGCATGCAAGAAGATGTGTACAAATACGTCAGAGTAATTCTCAGGAATTATTCAAATATATTGTAATGGTCATCAAACGTTTCAAAACAGTTTTGTTAATAAATGACAGTTAGCATGCTTTACTAACTAGGGTAATGAGATATATTTGTTCAAATGCTCTTTGAATAGCAGTATTGATAGTATTTGGAAATGATCGATCTCCAAACAACTCAAAAACTAAAGGTTTTCATTTTAAAATATGACTATTTTATAAAGAGAAGAAAGAGCATACTGGTGTTAACCGACAAAATGTGACTCAATCATACCCCTTGATAAGGGCATTTAAATACGGAGTTTGAAAGTAAAATAATATGTTTTATCTTCTTTGACCGCCAACAACCAATTACATAAAATAATATGCATATTAAAAACCAATGGTAGATTTTTGACTTTGCTTTTGTGCTTGTTGGAGTCTTTTAATAAGTAGTCAGAAACCCTAACAAGAAAAAATATTTCAAAAATCCAAACTTATATTATCATGTATTGAAGTCAAACAAGCTAGGCTTTAACAAGGAGGCCTCTAACAATCGCAGCTAATCATTCACTATTAGCTAAGTATCTGAGATAAATTTGCATCGAACTCCTAATAAACACACTACACCACACAATAGAATTAAAACTTACTCAGAATTGAACGGGATTTTGGACCCATTTTCTGACTTCATTTTCACTGTAGAAAACAAATAAAGCTTTTTAATCTCTAAAGAAGAACAATTTGAAATGGATGTGAAGCATTAAGCAATTGTACATAAATATATAACAAAATGAAAGAAATTTCAGATTCGTGGAGGCTTAAGAAGATTTTAGTTTTTACTAAAACTTGAAACCGCATAGAAAGAAAAGTCAGTTGCATTATTCATAAAATTGAGGAAATTTCCAAGAGACTTGAGAATGATTTTTGATATAAATTTCCATGATGTAAGTCGTGTAAACAATAACATATCCAATAAAAAACAAATACACTTTCTCAGTTTGCTAATGTATTACGAAAGTAGTAGTTGCGCACTTCGGGTACGATACATAATGAAAAAAGGATTTAGATAAAAAACTGAACAGCTAAATGATGATGGGTGATAATACACTGACTAAGCATTAATCTAAAGAAGGATATTTATAACTAGTAGTTTTGGACTGTGGACCGGAGTCAACCAAGGCTGCATAATCTCCTTTTTTCTAGTGGTTGACTGGATTATGAAGACCTCGACATCTGACGAGAATCACGGACTACAATGGACAGGCTGGATACGACTCAACAACTTGAACTCCACAGATGACCTGACCCATCTATCCCAAACAAAAGGAAAAATACAAACGAAGACAACTAATGTAGCTGCAGCTTCTGCATCAATAAGCCTCAACATACACAAAGGGAAAAGCAAGATTCTTAAATACAACACGGCGAACACTAACCCAATTACACGTGATGGCGAAATCCTGGAAGATGTGATGTCTTTCACGTAACTGGGGAGCATCATCGATGACAAAGGGGAATCGCATGCAGACGCAAAGGCAAGGATTGGCAAAGCAAGGACCGCCTTCCTACGATTGAAGAACATATGGAACTCAAAACAACTGTCAACCAATATCAAAGTCACAATCTTCAATACGAACGTCAAGGCAGTCCTACTGTATGGAGCTGAAATGTGGAGAACTACTACAACCATCATCAAGATGGTACAAGTATTTATAAACAGTTGTCTACGCGAGATACTCAACACCCATTGGCCGAATACTATCAGCAATAGCCTTCTGTGGGAGAGGACAAACCAGCTTCCAAATGAAGATGAAGTGGATAGGACATACACTGAAGAAATCATCAAACTGCATCACGAAGCAAACCCTAACTTGGAATTCAGAAGGGAAAAGGAAAAGGGGAAGGCCAAAGAACATACTGTGTCGAGAATTGGAAGCATGAAAATTATGGGTAGCAACTGGAGAGCATAGCTCAGGAGAGAGTTGAATGAAGAATGCTGGTGAGCGGCCTATGCTTTTCGACGAAAGGTAGAGGCGTAAGTAAATTTCGCGATATATAACTGAATATTATTAATGACAGATGAGTTACGAAAGAAGTAGCTTATAACTTGGATACTGATCTTATTTTAATGTGAAAAAAAAGAGATTTTATCACAGGATTGAAAATGTTAGAAATTAAGGATTCACACCAGACGGTGATTTGTAAAGTCAGAAGCCGAAACGTGAATATTATAATCAATAAATAAAAGCTTATACAGTTACATGCATAATGTTCGAGAACTTAAAAGCCAATGGAAATGTGAAAGACGATTTAAACGTTCTATTAACAGAACGGTCGAAAACCAACTATCTGTATATCATATGCAAATATTTTCAAATAGCTTCATAACTCTTGAAAACAGTAGGAAATCCTGAGTTTCACAGACTAATCTTAGATAGCAGTTTCTGTATTTCATGCTCTGGCCGAAATGAAACAAAATATCAGCTAGTAATTCCACAAGTACACTTAATCCCGCTTCGCATGTCTACTAACTTTGGTAAAAAACAACTGTATTACTAAATATCACTTCAAACGACGACTAAAGATTTCAAATATTCATGAACACCGAACCACCACTAGCAATCAATAGTATGTAAAACGGTAAAATCTACGTCAACAACGAGACTGCAAGTTGCATTTTTGGAAATTAGCCGAAAGTGCTCAGGTCAAACCACTTTTTGTGGGTATTTTAATGAACATAAGGTTCTGGGGACACACAAGAGCTAACAAGTAGTTTATTTGTGACTCTAGGGTTGAGAACTAATCATAGGGTTTCCAAGACTATATATCGTATGGTTTGTTTGAAACTAAGCGGTATAAACAACATAAAGATTGGAAGTAAGAGAACAGAACACGTAACTCTGCGGTATTTCTCCAAACAAGTATCTCCATGCACCAAGCGGTGAATGTAAGAACTGGTCGAATAATGGGAGGGGGATTTCTACTTTTTAACTGGTAACAATCACCAGTGTCACTTAAGTTACACTGTTTGATCACTCTGATTATTAAGTGACTTCAGGTAACTAATAATAATCAGGGATTCACTTAAGAATCTATGATAGATATGTGTACAACAACCTAAATAGTGATACATGTATGTAGCATAAAGGACTGATATGAAATGATCTACTGAGTTGCATTCATCATTGGAACAATCATGTATCAGATGCGATTAAATGCCTAGATAGAACATGAGATGATTTTTGGGCCGGATTCGCGATGGTTCTTCATAAGAAGTGGTTATCTAACTATTATATTGGCCAAATTGCCCAATTTGAAAGGTCAAATTTACCCCCACTATGTCTACGAATGTACTCATTACTGAGACATCTTCTGGATGTCTTCCTCTTAAGACAAAATTGAATTTTTCACGGAACTAACACATAGTTCCACACTATTTTCTCTTTATGGTTGAATGGTCTGTGGACAGGTATCAGAGGGAGTACATAGATATGCCTGACAAAAATATCAAAATATGTCCCACAGCCAAAAAGCCCCTGCCACATGTAGTTTCTTACAAAAACCCAAGTGCTACTGGCACAGGAGACTGTAAACAGAGAACGAAAACTTCAGTTTTATTCATTTCTCAACTGAGAAATGACAGTTAGAAAGGTAAAAAGACTTTGTCATCAGGTGGAATACACTTACCGATACATACGTTTGACAGATTTGTTGATGCTTGACTGTTAAGTCAAGGGAATTCAATCACTGGAACTAGGGAATAAAGTATAGTACAGACGTAGAGTACATTCTGAGCGTTTGATGGACAAACATGAAACTCAAGGTTACTTAAGTTACCAAATTGAATGACACAAACTCTTCAGTAATAAAAGTATAGCTATACAAATCTAGTTTGCAAATTATTTCGTTTTTACGTTTATGTTTTCTAATTCCCCCACTAATAAGGAACGTGATTTCAAACTGGAGTGTGACACTGATAAAGGGAGTTGTTAAGTACGTTGATGAGATCCAGACCTATTGCCGTAGTGCATTTGTTTTTAGCTGTTCCACGAATTCTCTTAGGAATTCAGAACATAACCGCGTGATTCACATGTAATAAAGTACTTCCTTATAATTTACGAACGATTAAAGGGTGAATATTTGTATTATAGAGCTAATGGTTTGTCACGGACCTTGATATTTCATCCAGTAGTCAGGTCGTTGCTTATCGAGCAGTTTATCGACCCTCGTTCAAGTCAAGGGCGACCGGCGCTTTTCAATTGTTTGTAAGCTGTTGACTGAATCATGCGGAAGTGGTCTCACTTTGTTTCTTGTACCAACGCTTACTAAGATATTTCTGTAATGGCGTTGTTTATTTTGTAGAGTCATCAACGCAGCCGTCGTACTAAGTTATGACGGAAGAGTAATCCGTGATGAGTATTACCCGTGAGGTGTGATGTCTATGTAAGCTGATTGGTCGCGTCTAAACCGATCAGCTCTAATAGGTCCTCAAACATCGACATCGCCTACGTTAGTGTTCAACAACATTATTTCACAACTACGACAGTATAAAGAAAACAGAAGATAAACGTCACTTTTCTTGATATGATCATATATGTGTGAATATATCATTTTCCCAAAAAGTAATCACAAGACAAATCGTGATGCGGAAATAGCTTTTACGTTACCAAATGGTAACAACACTTATGTACATCAGTCTAATTTCTTTCACCCGTTCTGTGTCCTTAAGTACGTACGAGTGTATTTTGACATCAACCCACAATTTTATTTTTTCTTTTCCAGGACGGCTGTGAAAGGTGAGAAATCGATGAAGATCACGGAAAGTTGAAAATTTTCATTGTGCCTGTTTTTCATTACTATATTGTACCGTATTGCCTTTGATAGTAAGGACAGACAACCATAAGCTGATGAACACAGCAAGCTGTCAGAAGAGTGTTTACCAACGACAAACCCTTTAGACATAAACTAATGACTGACAAAGTCTTAGGATCATCACTACCGCACTATTGGGGGAGTGATCAGTAAGGGTAAATAAATTCCGAAAATAAACGGTTCTCCAAGTCTCTGACATTGATGTCGACCCCCCTCGTTTACTGAACACACATAAATGAGGGAATTTGGCCACATATTCACAATAGCTCACGAGTGCGTAAGCCGCGGTACACATTCCTGTGAATTGCTAGCCTCCTTAGACCACAAGTTTCTTTGATATTCAGATAGCCTTTCAAATATGTCTTCATTCTATACTTCTGTTTTTTGTTTTGCATACTTACATTATAAAGGTGTTACCAGTAAATGCTCTGTCAATACTTGTGGCATCCACCTCGAAAGCTCATCCACAGTCGACCAATCACACAGACATAACTCATCTTTCCCAGTTCCATTGAAACCTTCTTTTGTGGAGAAGGAGTATGTTAGCTAACCAGTGGAACAACTCGTCCTGGTGCACTTAACGTTATCATTACTCTACTAGTTATCCTTGCAGATGTTATGGTATTCCGTCTGATATTACATCATTTTATGTGCCTGATCAAGCTTCAAAACAATCTTCGAGGTTCTGCAGAGCGAAATTATAGCACAATATTGGTTTCCAAGATCACGTAAGGTAGCAACAGTCGAGCCAAACAACAGGCTACATAGTTGAGGATTGTTAATTCATGTTTTTGGGGCGATTTTGTGATTTTTTGTTGCAACAGACCGCATAAATATGAAGATATCTAAAAACCAACCAGTGTGATGAGAAAATGAAGTCTCAGAGATTGAATACAAAATGTCCACCACACATCACTATATATTCAAGGTCGTTTCAATAAAAAGCGGGCGACCTTGGGTGGGCCTTGGGATTTTTTTCGGTGCCGTTCACGTACATGTCCTATAGACATGCAAGGTGCGTCCATGTTTCGTTTTGAATAACTTTGCAATTGGTTTTTCTCAAGAATTTTCACCTGATGCACTCTACACTGTTTCTCATTTGAGTCCGTAAACAGAAGACGGAAAGTCATTTTAATAAGTACCAAATGGTATAATGTCACGGTGGCAATTTTTAACATGATTGGAATATATACTTCAATTTTAACACTTTTGACCTAGATGCTAGCCTATTAACTTCCGAATCGCTCAGTGATGTGTTTATTCATTAGCCAGGTTTGCAAATAAATTTAGCTACGTTAGTGATTTGGTCGGAAATTGCACTGTTTTCCATCGTTAAGTCATTCAATGTATTTTAGTAAAATGTTTTATAGCTGTTAATGCAGTAGCGGTTCTGATGATCCCATGTGATATGCGAGTCGCACGTCTTACCTAATTTGTAACCCGAAATTTGATAACAATCAATTCATCTTATTTTCAAACTAAACTATTATAAAAATGTCTGATATTGAATATTGTCGTTTTTTTCATCAGTTTAAAGCTTACTAACGAAGGCCTTCTATAATGTTTCTAGAGTGACCAGATCTTAATATTATTCGTGCAGTACATATCGTAATTCATTCAACTCATTTCCTTTGTAATATTCTTTGGCTACAGTAGGCTTTTATTGGTCTAAATTCCCCGGGGGTCAAGATTAGTTGTTCATCCGCTTACTCACTATACGACCACTATAAAGCTAGATGAATTTAAACATTGGGATATTTCATTGTTGTCCATTGTGATTTATTTGGCTGGTACCATTGTCATTGTTTATCAAGGTATTTCGCCTCTGTGTACTGATATTCGTTTGTTTGGTATTACAAAGCTTTCCGTTTATTACAACGAATCACTTGCTACAAATAAGTTAGGTTTTGGTGGGATGTGAAATAAAATTTATTCACTGAGAGTATATTTGATGAAAAAGTATAGAATTAGTTTGTCTAAGTTTTATGTTACACCACACTTCAAGTTTCTTGTGTATTCATTGTCATTAAAGGTAGTCCCCATACCTTTTAAGACCTAGTGAGTGAAGGAAAAGCAGCAAAAGCGAGGTAGACTTCTTACTTTCCAAAAACTTGGCTAAATAACCCCTGAAAATAAAGGATGAGTATTGATCTTAAATAAGGAATCATATGTCCCCTCTTATTGCGCGTGGCGAAACGATCTAGTCCGTCATATGCAATGAAAAGGACAAACAAAGCCAGAGTGCACCGATCGTGACCCATGTCACTCAAAATCTTCAAATAATGGATGTACCTTTGGCAGTGCAAACGATTTTGAACTATATCATTCAAAGTCTCTAACGATTGGTTACAATCACCATGCGGATTCCAACCATTCAGTCTACACTTATTAACATAGCTAAGTTCAATTATCAACGACCTCATGGACTTACGCCATGTCTTGGTTACATCGCGAGTTCGAACCCTAATTCACCTTGATGTTTGAATATTCTGGTAATACCATTATTTCCCATAAATAAATGGTGCTAAAATGCAAGTACATAAGATTTCGCACTGCTAATGATTTACACCATTGTGTTTTCTTGGATGACCATTCACTTTTAAATAAAGTCTGTTTCTTATTTACTATCACTTAAATTTATACTTTTCAAATTATTCTCGATCTTACTGTCGATCGCTTTGGACTTTTTTATCTATAGCTTAGATTGTCAACATGAACTTGAAGATCTGCGTTCCAACTTAGCAACAGCGAATAGTCTTATAGCTGAATTAGAAACAAAACTTAGTGATTTACGTATGAAATATGATACTGACTGTTGTAAATATGAAGAGAAGATACAAATCTTAACAGAACGGCATGAAAGGTGAACCATGTTTTTTGTAAACGTTGTTACTATTGCCATTGCATTGTGGTGACATTTTTATTTTGTACATAATATCACTAGACTAAACAGAATTGGCTTGTGTATTCGCTATCTAAATTGTCTGTTATTCACTGTAGTGACAATAGCAGTAAAAAATACGAATAAAACGTTATACTTTCAGTTTTATCACGCGTTTACTCTTTTTGTTTGGAACTTTATTTGTAATTAGTATTTGTCATCAAGTTATGTTATTTAAGGTATTAATGAGAAGAATCGAAATGAATAGTAAAATTAATTTTTCAGCTAGTGGATCTGTTAATTTCGTGTTTGGTTTGATATTTTAGCTTTGTTAGATGGATATGGTTGTCAAATTCTGTTTGCTTTTTCTGGGTGCTTCATATGATTTCAGTGAGTGCTAAAATTCACCTTTTATTAATTTACTGTAACTTTAAAATAAAAAGGCTTGTAAGACCCCCAAAATACGACACATGTAGTAGTGTAATTTAATCAGAATTACACTCTATTTAAAGTGCTTGTTTATTGTTTTTATAGTTTTTGATTTTTCTCCAATCAATATCAATTCATACTGAAGGGTTTTCAAAAGGTTATAATTAGTTATTCTTAGTAATTAAAGATTGGGTGGTAGGTGAAATTGAATATAGTGCCGCAGATATTGTCATTCATCATCTTTCTTAAAGCTTGTAATCTAGTTGTGCTGTACAAAATACTTCTGATTCTTCATGTCCTTATGTTTTCTTGTATTGTTGTTTTTATTGCCTTTGTTATCTGTTTTTGTTCTTTTTGATTCTTCCTGCTCTGTGATGATTTTAAGCTTAAAAGCCAAAACCAACACACACATTTACTATGTCTTATTTTATTTACATCTGTTTTTGTAAATGTTTTTTTAAACATAAAGATGTATAAAAGCAAACAACAGAAAAACTTGGTGGTAATTCTTGAAAGCATTAGGTATTAGGTGCCCTGAAGAAAAAGACCTCTTTTTAGAACTTCTTTGCCCCCAAATGCCCTGGTACGGCCGAGAGTGGGGAGAGTCTACTCTCCCTCTGGAAATGCTCTCACATGGCCAGCGAATATATAGCCTCTGCCAGGGAAGTCCTACTCACTGCCTTCTCGTGGCGGGGGTGTTGTTTACGAAAGTGAGAGGACGAAAAGCGAATGTCCGGCGCTATAACCGGATTGGTGGAC
>NC_031496.1:8715868-8721845 GCF_000237925.1 Schistosoma mansoni
CCGGTGTGGTGGACGCGGGGGGCCCGCCTAGGGGAGTTGGAAAACCCTGATTCCAAACCAATGGTGCACATGGGCTCCAGTATCCTGATGGAACGAATGGCGGAAGAACCTGTCATTGGTCAACGGCAACCATGGGACTGCATCTCCTCACGATGCTCCACTGCCTTGTGGATCAGACCTTTAGGTCAAAGGCTCGGGGTGTGGTCCCCTAAGAAAACCACCTGCTTCGGTTTGGGCACCCGGGCAGTATCACAGCCCACACACAAATGAATGAAATGATGAACTCTATTAACGATAATTTGTGTGGCGCATATGTACCTGGTGCCCTTTTGTACCAATATATATGTGTTTAAATAAATAAATAAATAATAAATAGGACTTCTATCCTTCATCAACCATTTTTTGGGTTGGTTTTATCTTAGTCCTAGTTTCATTTTGACTGTGTATATAAAAAACAACACAAAACGTGCGTGCATAATTCACAACTTTATAGATAAATATGTATTGACGGGTTGATTATGGACCATCACTCTTGTGTGATGGTTATAGATACTTGTGAGTTGTTCTACGTTTGTTAATTAACACAATTGGTTGTTCAAACGTCATGGTTCTACGTCACTAAGCCATCTCTTTGATGAAAACATTTGATAGACATTATTTGAGCGTAACTTGGTTTTATGAATCAAGCGCAAATCAGTATTTAATGTTGTTTCCTCTTTTTAAGTGAGTTAACAGTATCATGCATAACCAAATATTACCACTTTATGGCATTGGCTTACTTTACTGTCTGTATTGAATATAACAAAAAGAAGTTATTTGGAAATACTCTAGAGGTCTTGCTTTACTTCTAAAGTGGGGATTCTTACTCTTGCACTTTGAATTATCGTCACTGACCCGGAGTACTTATTGCATTCAGTGATCTTCGCTTTTTACTTATTAAACACCTAGTTTTTTTCAATGTTGCTTTTTTCCATAAATCCTAGGGTTCCATGTAATGTATGTTTACAAATATTTTACTTTCTAGGGATACTAGGAGCTTTCTTATAGGTTGTCCGTCTCCTTTTTGATTGAGCATTGTGTTATGAACTGTTGTGAGACTTTTGATCTGAAGATCGTTAATTCACACTATCCCTCACTAATTGCTGTGGGGTATATCCCATGTAAAGCTCAAGACACTTCGAATTGTCATTATGTTTGCATAGAAGCACATCACCAATGAATAATTTTTTTGGCCGATAGTCAAGATTAGAAGTGGAGAATCTTAGACTTTCTTAATAGAGTTACTAATATTAGATAACCACTGACTAAGTGGTGTATTAATTGTGATTTTTCCATTTATTTTCCCTTTAAATTATCAATATTTAGTTATTTTAGACTTGATCATTCTTTAGATTTACATAGTGTATAGACATCTCTATCTGTCGTGTACAAACCAGTGAACTGAATATTCACCTGTTACATCGTTTCTGTCATTTAATTTTTAAGCTTGTACTCTGTGAGGGGTGTATATGTTTAATCTATCAACTGACTTCATGTGATATCAACACTTTTTAAGGTTTGTTTAATCTATGCGTACTTACTTAAGGGTGACTATGATTTTTCTTCGAGAATGACTTATTTATTACAGATTTATAAATTTTTTTCATAGGAACGCTATTTTGTAGTAAAATAAGTGACTAACCTTGTCTCATCCTTTGTTTGTAATAAAACAGGTTGAATAGACAGACCATGTGTATGTGGTGCTTTCTATACCTCCAAAGAAAATCAGAATACATAGCCTCTAGTCCAGTTACCAGATCAGCATTACTTTAGTAAATCACTGTTTGTAGTGGGAGTTGAAATATACATTTTTATTGTTGTAGTTATGTTACTTCCATTAGTATTCTCTTTATTATTGTTGATTAATGTTTGCTTTCTAAAGAATCACATTATTGACCATTATGTTTATAAGTAGGTATGATAATAAATTTCATGAACTCAATAGGTTATTATCTTTTAGCAAACAACTAATAAATTTCACTTAACTAGTGATTACTCTACTAGGTTTATTTTAGCAAACTAGTAAATATGTTGTGTATGCTATTTTAGAGTCTTTTTCAGTGCCTTATTTTGTTGTATCCCGAAGAGAATTATGAATGTTAACTTTTGAGGACTAATTATTGGCCAATATAATATGCATGTTTCCTATTGTAATTAACTTAATCATATTCGTTTCCTCTATCACTAACTTTATTTTGACCTTTGAACTATTATTATACGATCCTTGAGTTATCATCAATTTATTGATTACTATTTACAACCACATTCGGCTAAATATTGTACAAATGTTATTATCTATTTTATGGGTCGATATGGTCTGTTTGGTCGGTATATAAACTCAGTATGTTTGAAATACAATGATTCATACCACTGAGGCTGTTATTGGTGTTTTGGATTCAACTGGCTGGGCTAGGCAGAAGCAGGACCAGTTAGCACTCTAGACTGCTCGTACGGTTTCGTGTGTCACTGTTCCAGTCGATAATTCGCTGCTCCCTGATTGGCGGTTCTATCGCGTCACACATTAACTAGTCATCCACTCGGCCACAAGCATAACATATTTACTGACAAAAAATCTATGAAAAAGTGACTAATCAATCGATGCTAAACGTATTACTTAATTTTAAATATTTTAGAATCTTGGTTTAAACTTTGACTGACCGTAAGAATCAACTGCCTAAAAATCTGTCATCATAATTCAGTTAGTCTTGAAAATTTCATAAACTAGGCCTTAATCCCATTTAAGTTTCTGAGGTGGATAATAATAGCTAGCTGCCTAACTGAAGACTGATATAAAAGGGGGATCAATTGGCTTTTATGACATTAACATCTAAAGCCGTTGAATACTAATCTGGGTTTTATCGAGAAATATAGAGTTCCTGATATGTCATTGTGAAGTCATCGTAATTTACTTTAATACTTTAGGTGAAGTGAACCTAATTCGTTTGAAGTGCATTATTCACTGTCATTCTTTGTCTTCCTGTAAATTATGACCTTACTGGCTTCATTTGATCTTATTCGATTCTTTCAAATTATATTTTTATTGTTTAGTTCTCGATTGTAATCGATATGGTTTTTCCTATTCATTCGCTTTTTTCCTGTTTCTTTCCCCTCTCGAAGTGACGATCGGAGATTCGACAACTTAAAGTGATACATGTTTGTCCGAGGTCTTAATTTTTCACTGACCGATTAGTGGGTATTTAACCATGTTTCCTAAGGTTTGTAATCATTGTTTCATAAAATCTGGCTAATTTTAATGTAAACGTTTGAGGTTTTTCACGTGATAGTGAGCAACTCCGGTGATTGATTCACTGAAATAATTCCGTTCCAATGTATTTAGCTAGATTCGTTGCTCCGTATGGTTAACAGTTTTGTATTTATAACACGTTAACCAGCCACCTCTGGGTCGTATAATCATTGATTGCAGGGAAAATACCTAAAAAGATTTGGAAATTGATCGGGATGTTTGTAAAAAGTTAGGATGGTTATCTATGTTCCAATAAATTTCTAGTATATGTGAAAGGTAGCTAACTTTAATCTTATGGGGATTGTTTTATTTGTTATTATTCTGTATACCACCACATAATTAACCTTACTATTTTACACCAGTTTTCCATAATTTACTGAAGTCGTTTTCTGTTTTTTTTTTATTTTATTGATTTCACATCGTTGTACTCTTCTTTCAGTTTGATGATTGCTGTGTATATGTTCCACGTGAATCATTGTAGAAGACCGGATAGGCATTTCAAGTGGTTAATATGTTTTTCAGTGTGTGGGTATGTGGAGATCATAGTATTTTTGCAGTTGAATTCATGATTCCATCTAAGCTAGACCACCGTTTAAAACCTGGAAATACTGGACTTAAATGAAACATGAATAGTTGCTAAAATAATGAATTTTCATTCGAAACACTGCGCTTTAGAAACATGGTCTCAAGTGTACATTGGAAGACAGACGGACGTTAATATAATCCATAAGTCTGATTTAAACATATTCCACAACATTGTATCGTTTATTTTGAAGTAGAATTGTTTTCGACTATGTAAAGGAAGGATTAGGATACTGGTACGAAATTCTATCACCTTATTCTTTAGAACATCATTGAAAGATGCTATCTCTTGATTACAGACAACCACGCTAATTTTGTACTCCGTTTGTTCTCTCCAAAATCTGCTGTCCACGTACATCTATGGTTTCGAACTAGTGTTTAATAAACCCTTTGGATAGTTCTTCCATACCCACTAACCTCAAATAAGCACCGAAATAAGTATACTGATATACTCATTCCTTTGTGTTGCATTTCAGTTCAGATTAAATTATTAAACGAGTTTAAAATTGTGTGTTTTTTAATATCTATACACTATATGTTATTAGTGATATTTTACTACCATGTGCAAACATCTTAGATGTTTCACATCACTTCATTACATTATTTATAATGTCATGGTATTGATATTTTCAGAAAGGCAAAAATATATTTTTGGTCTTCACTATTAACATCCATATTATTTTGTCAACGTATTTCCAATCAAACCAATGTCTTTGTTGTTGTCTTATCATACTACAATCATTCCCTTTTACTTTGGTCTTTCTACTGTTTCATTTGTCAAAATAAGCACACTTTTGTTTAGATTGTCTTATGTACTTCAGTTTTTTTTATTCCTTTGTTTAGATTAATCTCAAGTCATCAACGATTAAGTAAACTTAATCATGAATTAGAAGAGAGACTATTAGATACTGTAAGTTTGTTTCACTGTCAAATTGCCATTTTAGTATATGTAGACCTCTTAATTGAAGATTATTTCAGACAGTTTGGCTATAATAAAAGTAACAGTAACAGTAAAGAATTCTCAGCATAACGTGAAATAATACGACAAATTTCTCTTTAAAATAAATTAAAATTCTAATTATTCCGAAAGGTATTTTGTTTCTGTATGGTTGAAATGCACCACATATCTTTATTCGTTAAAGCTCCCTAGCAATCTCTTATGTTCTATATATTGTAATATTACCTTGGTAACGGCGAATGGAACGTAAACCAGCAACTCAATAACAGGACGGAGCTAAGCTATTTTTTTGTGCCCCAGCCGTGCTAACTAAAGGAAGAAGACTAGAGTCAGCAGGAATAATAATAATAATCACTTCACTCATATGTATTATTTACAATACAAAAGTATCCTTAAAAAGTGTCTAGAAATAACGCACTAAAAAGGGAAACAAACCAATGACGTTTAAGACCCTTCCAGGTGGGAGACAGGGACTGAGGATAATGATGGGCGCTTTTGGTGCGAAAATAAGCAATTCGAATTTTACCAAGTAATTTCTGGGGGTCTAGCATCCCCATGAGTGACGAGAAAAGATCATAAGAAACACGGATTTATATCAAAATAACAGTAAGTAAAGGTAACAGTGTTGCTCTTTCAATAGATAATCTATCAAAACAACACAAGGTGTCTCCAAAATTGTGATTTAAGTAGAGACAATTATCTACAAAACATTCTGTTGCTATTTGAATATGGGACTTCGGAATCAGACTTGAAAGAAAGAAGTCGACACAACTGCTAACGAAAACTGTGCTACGGCTGGGAATGGAACTTGTCAATAATTCAGCGTATCATTCCGGTTTAAGTAGCACCCATTTTGTATTATTTCGTTAACTGATGATAATGCACATATATCTTTGTATAAACTAATGACTTTGTTAGCGAACAAATAGTCTTTATGTAAAACGGTGTTTGTTTATTTCCTTGTGTCAAATTATACTATGTCTCAGTTTCAGATATATCACAATCAAGACATCAAGTCCGCCGGTATCAAAGTGATATCATAATATTTCTAATCGTCATAGTTCCTTATTTGATGCATACTTACTTTCGTCTGAATTCACTGTAAATTTTACTTTGTTTTATTTTCTCAAATTTCCATTAAATTAAACGTTTCA
>NC_031496.1:8722045-8727528 GCF_000237925.1 Schistosoma mansoni
GTGGAAGGCAGCATCGCTGTCATGCTGGTTGTCTGAAGGAAACACCTTACTGCTGTCACACTTCTGTACAGTCAGCAGTACGACTTCGCTTTCGGACCTTGGGTTTGCTGCTTTTAGTCTCACCGCTCTTCACCGACCTGTCTGGCATGGTAGGACCTCGAGGAACGATTGTTCCAGCCAGCATAGCTCGATTGCTTCATCACGATAGGCAAGCCCGACCACCACGTCAAGGTAGCAGCAACGATCGGGATATAAAGCCGGCGACACCCGGTATTCCCAGCCGGTCACCCATGCAAGTACTGACCGGGCCCAACGTTGCTTAACTGCGGTGATCGGACGAGAACCGGTGCTTTCAACGTGGTATGGTCGCCGGCGAATAAGATTAGAGTTTTATTCGTATTCATTGCATTTGTTTTATATGGCATTGCGCATAGATACTCTATGTACTAGCCGATCAGTTGCCAACTTTTTAACATTTACTCATTCAAAACCAAATCTTTCAAATGATAAATATACATTCCAGCAATCGTTATGTACCAATTTAAGGACTGTAACGCAGTGTACGTTAATCTATAGTTTAAGTGTGCTTTTGATAATAGTTATAATGAAAATGTATAATTACTTCGTCACCTTACAGATCAAGACAATGGTTAGAAGGATTTTTTGTTAAGAGAAATTACAAAGCGTTTACATAATACATATATATTTCCTTCGATCATCCATCTGCGTTTAGTTGTGTGTTCTGCAATTCAAACTGTCCTCTCATATGGTCACAAAGTGTCCTGCCTACTCTGTTCTTTATGTACTGCAACCCTTCACTTCATCTGACGACAGCGACAACTTTGAGGCCACGTACTGACACACAATACTTGCGAGCAATCTTGTGAATAGCATTCACTACAACCTAAATACTTTTTCACCAATACTCCACAAGCTGTCTTGATGTTTTGACGTATGTAAGTTTCTTACTGAAACAGTTATCCTTTATTTTTTGATTTCGTATTATTTCAGGAATCCCCACCACCCGATAAAATTCATATATTAACAAATCTTAGCAACGGAGATTGCTCACATGGTGCACATAACTCACCGTTCTCCAGTTCTGCTTCTATTTTTTCAACATTTTTACCGACATTTCCACCTGTTGGACTTTTTACTGGCATACAGATGGAGAATAATTTGCAAGTATCACAAAAAAGTTCTTCGAATAATACCTATGATCGTAACATTAATTCGTTGAATAAAACAACAGTAGTCACATCTGCTGTTAACTGTACATCCTCATGCAAATCTAGTGGTATAATTGATTTGTAGTTCTGCATGTGTTTTTCTTGAACTAATTTTTTAATTTTTAACCTAATGTTAATTTCTGTTTTCTATTTATTCTTTATCTGTGATATTTATATTTACGTATGTTCAGTGCAGATAGTTTTATTTCTTTTTACTGGCGTCCAGTCTCCTTTTTTATGTTTGCCAAATGCAATTAATAACAATTTAACATAAAATTCGTTAAAGGTTTAAGAAAGTGTATCGCCGACTTAAATTCCTGACCTTTTGAAATTACGTGTAGAGTAAATTTACATCCAAATGATTCATAAATACTGTAGTGCTTACCATCAGATGAGATAAAGAAAGAAGGGAGTAAAACAGAGCAATCAGAATAGTAATTGCATTGGAAGAAAAGTGGGATATGTAAAGGACAGCTCACTGAAGGTGAGCAAGTGGTGTATTTAATTTATTGTTTTCAGACTTCAAAAATACAATATGTGGTTTTGCATAATACGCTAAATCGGTTTAACCTATCAAGTCTCCGTCATTACTGGTGGGTCGAGCTTCGAACCTTAGACTTTCTGACTAAAGGTTGAACGCCTTGGCAATTAGGCCACCGTAACACTACTTAGAGGAAATCTATTTCTCAAATGTGATTTTAAATATGATGACGTCCTAATATCGATATAGAGGTGACCAGAAACCAATATGGCCACCATCTAAATCAAGAATATGAGAGCGTGAGGATCAAACAACATACCAGCTGAAGCACTGGCGCCAGAAATAGAAATAAGTGCAAAGATGCTTCACATCCTTTACGAAAATATCTGAGAGGGATAACATGTGTTGGTAGACTGGAAAGAAAGATATGTCTTCAATATAGCAAAAAAGCAGATCTCAGTAAGTGTAAGATTAACAGACTTATCACATTGTAGGCACTGAGAATTTTTTATATAGTTGTTCCCGAGACGAATGAGAATTCAGTGGACTTTGAACTTCAAGGTCACCGTTCTTGATTCCAAAAGGAATCGTCGAAGAATAACGACTTAAAGACATTACGGATCAATCAGTTAAATGGGACTTGTCACTAAACACCAACTTTCTTGATTATGAAAAAGTACTTGTCAGCATGAATTGAAGAGCATTGTGGAACACTGTTCAAGTGTGCCCGAGAATATCGTCAACATCATACAGACGCATTCCAAGGCTTCAGACAAAACTGTTGACTCTCTCTCCCTTTCTTTTTTCTGGTGTTTGGCTGGATCGTGAATACTTGAAAATCTCAGGATAAGCACTGAATGAAATGTACGGATTGAATGCGGCCAGACAATCCCAACTACATAGACGACCGTGATCTTTTATCCCAACACAGAAGAAATGAATGTAGAGACAACCGGTGTAGCAGCAGCCTCTAGAGCTGTATGCCTTAAGATATGAAAGTGAAACAGCAGGATCTCAAAATGTAGCACAGTACACCAACACAATCACACTTGATGGAAAGCTCCGAAGATTGTGGAGAGCTTGACGCACTTTTAAATTGTACAAAAAATTTTGTGTATTTATTACTGCTATGTTATAAACATTAATCATACTCTTGCTGCAATTCGTGTATTGTTGATTTTATCGAAAATTATAACAAAGCGCAAACTATTGTTTATAAGGAGAAAGACTCAACGAGGTGTCAACAAATTTGCAATTATAAGCAACCGCAAGTAACAAGTGGTGAGGTGAAAGCTGTAGAAAGCGTTTCTCCATCTTTTTGGACACATTTACTCTACCTACTTCTCAACTAGTCGAGGCATTCTGAAAATCTGTTTATTCTTGTGTTTCATACACATTTTGGACTGTTACGGGAGAACTGAAGACAGTTGGCTGATTAAAACCTTTTTACTGTGTTTTTTGATGTGTTTGTTTCACTTAACCTTTGGACTTGTTTGTTTATATCATTCTTTTCGGATATTTTGGTTTCTTTTGTCATTGGTTTGGTATTTGGGAGTTTTTGCTCCGGGAACCTACAAAATTGAAGGTTTGTTTTGTAATTGTTATAATTATTGTTGTTAGAACGACTTTGGTCGATTATTTGTGAATTGCGAATAAACTTGGTATCTAATTTGGAGTTTTGGTTCTCTTGCCTACTTGGGTTCGTAATTTGAGAATATCGACGGCCAGTACTTCAATAGTTGGAACGGGCAAAAACTCATAATTGGACGTAACAGGACAAACGAATGACATCTAAGGATTTCTTAGTACTTGTTATTTGACTTCTCAGTACTATATATGATAATACTAGATTTTATTGTCATCATATTCTACCATATAATTGCCAGGGAAGTCCTTCTCGCGGCAGGGATGTTGTTTACGAAATCCAGAGAACGAAAAGTCGATTTCCGTCGCTCTAACCGGGTTAATGGATATGGAGGATCCACCTAGGGGAGTTGAAAATCCCTGATTCCAAACCAATGGTACATGGTCTCCGAAACTCTAAGGGAACAAATGACATGTGAACCTATTGTTGGTCACCGGCTATCGCGAGACTGCATCTCCTTACGTTGCCCCACTGCCTTATGGATTTATATGTTCAAATATATAAATCATGTAACGTTCGTATATATATAAATCATGTAAATGGCGATGCAATTATCTTTTTGGGAAGAAAGTTCAGTATGCGAAAGCGAATGCATTCCTGATGATACAAGTCTGTGTAAGATGTACTGTTAATTGAATCAGTGATAAAATGGAAGATTTACCAAAAAAAATTGAAATCGTAACGTTGGTATGGCATAAAAACTAGCTAAGGGTGTCTCTAGATTTTTATTTGTTAACTTAGTATTAGTTGAAATCGGTAAAAGTAATCACAGGATTTATAAAGCTCATAGAAATTAATATTTTGTTCATTGACGCTCATTTAAAAGTTTTCCATGGCAAATTACTGTACAAAGTGGAAGGATGACAGCGCTGTAGTACCGTGCTTCGCTAATCGTTCACCTCGATAACCGTTATTATACAAATCTTAACGGTGCATAAAATCAGAAGGCTAAGAAAAGCGGAAGCTACGGTTTATTATCAAATAACGCAGGCCAGAAAGCTATAAGCATATGAGCAAATATCATCATCACACTCATCTGAGATGTTGGGTAAGCCAACTCGCTTTAATCAAGCGTTAATCAATATTTATAGTCAGAAAGAATAACTTACAAACATGTGATTAATAAGATCAAAAGTGTACGCACATATACGCTAATATAAAAAAAATGAACAGGGTTAATAAGCGAATAATTAACAAGGTCAGACCATGACTCATGATGGATAGGTGAATTGGCTTGTCCAGGAACTAGAATGAGCTATGTAGGTGTAACATAGTACACGACATCAGCATATATTTAATACTCTAACAGCTGGATTGGAAAGACAAATATCCGTTATGTTTTCGTATTTCGTGACAGTTTTTGCAAAATTCAAGGTGAAGAACTCTTCCGAGATCATTAGTGATTATATACGGAAGTCCTCGGAAGCTTGTTTCGATTACGAGTTTGCGCCTAAACTGGTTATTCTACATGGAACAATGAGCAAAATAGGTGTAAGTAATTACCAATCCTACAGAACAGTTAGCAGTAATTCAAGTTGAAAGCCAGCGAGTCCTGTAAGATTTTCTTTGCTCAGTGATCCGAAGTGTAACATGTTAAGAAAGATAAATAGAAATGGCAATGGATTCCACAAGCCGGGATTTCCCTTACGAATCAAGAGATAGAGTAAATAACTGTGGATGTCGATCCAAAATTGGTTAGCTCAATAGCGTTTAAATATGTGTATTGAATATCTATGTGTTTTATATTTTGTCAAAGGTTTATCTTCAAATTACCATTTACTCTGCACTTTTTCGTCTAGCTTCACAAAAATCAACAAAATAACCGTAAGCATTCAGGTGCCGCAAACTTTTTTAAGCTGCCATTCGTGTATAACCTTTATTCCCACATCATATTAAGGAATTACGTGGACTCATGTTATTAGTTTTTTCCCCTGAAGATGCTCAATTTACTGGTGACACTGGGTCTGTTCCCCTTGTTTTATAGATGTTTACCAAAACATGCTAAACCGATGTCCATTAGTTAGCAGTCTGGCCATTGGTTTGGAATCAGGGTTTTCCAACTCCCCTAGGTGGATCCTCCACACCCACCAACCCGGTTAAAGCGCCGGACATTCGCTTTTCGTCCTCT
>NC_031496.1:8727728-8884261 GCF_000237925.1 Schistosoma mansoni
AGAGGACGAAAAGCGAATGTCCGGCGCTTTGACCAGGTTGGTGGACAAGGCGAGTCCACCTAAGGGAGTTGGAAAACCCTCATTCCAAACCAATGGTGCACATGGGCTCCAGTATCCTGAAGGAACAAATGACGTACGAATCAATCATTGATCACCGGCTACCATGGGATTGCACCTCCTTACGATGCTCCACTGCCTTGTGGACTAGACCTTTAGGTCAAAGGCTCCGGTTGTGGTCCCCTAAGATAACCACCTGTTTCAGTCTGGGCACCTGGGCAGTATCACAGCCCTCACACAAATCGAATGAGATTTGTGAGGCGCATATTTATCTGGTGCTTTTTTGTACTAATATTTATGTGTTTAAATAAATAAATAAATAAGCAGTCTGGCCTCAATCTCGGGGTTTGCAACTAATGGACTGCTTTTCATAAGACGGCTAATTATCCATCTAGGTGAAAATGTGCATTTCCATATCTGATGAAGGCGGTAATAAACCGCTAGTGAGATATCCTTGGCCGTGAATATATCATTGGTAAGCACGTGAGTACTACGAATTACGAATAAGTTATTCAAAAAATGTTCACTTTGAGTAACAATGATGTCACCGATTCTCTGACTAGGCTGTAGAATCTCGGTCAATGTCGGTGAGAGTAAGCTTATCTTTGCTGCTAGATCAATAGACCTAATTTTAGAAGTCTGGATTTGTTATGACATGTCTACTCAAACATCTCTTTGTTCTCACTGATTAATGCTGTCGTGACAATCAAGAATACGAAATGTAATGCTTCTGGGGAGCACGTTTAGGCTGTGTGTAGAATAGCATATTTATTGTGAAAAGGAATACGTTACAGATTGCCCATACCCGCATGGCCGAACCATGCAGTTCCGACTCAGTGTTCCATCATTCCCTGTTTCGACCCCATCTAGAGTGTTATGTAGCGAATGTCAATCTCCTCATTTATTATATGCTCAGCTTCAAAGGTCGTGCAGTTAGGAACATATGTCAGCACGTCACTCCCTCAATAAGACCAACGCAACGTTGATTCGTGATACGGTAGATACCAAAGGATTTATAAAAATCATCTAGATATTGATAACTTGAAAGACAAATAAAAAAGCTGTAGAAAGTGGTCGGGAAATAAAAGTGAGAATTTAGAAATGTATGGTTAAATTCCGAAAGGATCAGAATGCATACCTATTCAAGATTATTCGAGAGTTAGACATGGTGGGACTATAATGATGACGAATGATTTTATGAAGAGATATTTTACCAAGTCACTCTAAAATGAATAGTAGTAACCGGTGGTTAATAGTTTGACTCAATCGCTGTGCTTCCATTTTGTACTTAGAAATAATAAAATATTAATATTGTAGAAAAATTTAATGTTAGCATTATCTTTGGTTCAAATTAAAAAGTCAGCTAATGTTTTTGCCTGTATCCTATCCGCATGCGATTATTTCTAATTCAAATACATCAAATTACCACATTGGTGTCGTGATGGAGCCTGTGATGGAACGCTTGGATATACATTCAGATTTTAATGCTTTTAAGGATTGCATGGAGAGGTTCGAAATCTGGGCTATGACCAAGAAACATGGTATTGCTTTAATCTTTCGGCTCGTTTCTTTACGTCTATCGGAAAAGAAGCATACAGCTTTATAAAAACTTTGACGTTTCTAGACAAACCGATTTCACTTCCTTATGCAACTCTCAAGCAGCTACTGCTGGACCATGTAAAGTATACAAATTTTGAATGCGGTAAAGGAGAAAAAATTCAAAAAATGATTCTCCAGGAGACCGGGAACTCAACTACTTCACTACGTCGTCGCAGTCCAATACGTATTCAAGGTTATTCAGATAAAAATTAATTGATTGTGAAACACTTCACCAAGATAAACACAAGTTTGTTAAATGCTTGTTCTGTAGCAAGTTCCACCCATGCAGTTTTTTTGTAGTTCGTAACTCTGAATGCCTTAAATGTGGTAAAAATGGACACATTCAATCAGCTTGTAATGCCGTGATTCATTTCACTGAAACTAATGCTAAAATGTGTGATTTTACCAAGTTAGGTGTTTCTAATGATCACTTATCTTTATTCAAAACTTCGAGAAGCCGTGCAGATTCACATGGCAGTTCAGAGATGTGAGACAAATGTTTCTAATTGACCAACTTCTTATCAGATTTCTCATGTTATTGTACCAGATGTGGTTTGTCATAATGATTCACATATTTCTGATGAAATTTCTTACAACTCTGAGAATAATATGTTGAATGTGTCAAATCATGATCAAAAACCGGATTAAGTTTTTGTTGATGCTGATTTTTCTAACGATACATTCTTCTCTAAAGAAACTCTTAATTAATTTGAAAATATTTCAAAAGCATCAGATCTTGATGTCATATGATATATTATTTAAACTCATAATGCATTTGCTTCTTGTGGGAAACTGGTTCAATGCGAAGCACGAGTACTAAGTGAGCTTGATTGTCATTACAATTCGGATAACTTCATATCAACTGTTGTTTATACTTATCATGAAGTCACTTTTAGTGAATAATGCAGTCAATATGTGAAATATGTTTTAAATGAAGCCACATTATTCATAACTTGCGGATATGAAGATCCAACATTCTTTCGTGAGGGAGGATAGTGTTGGAAAATCTATGGTTCAAATTCTAGATATCAGCGGTTTCGGTGCACAACCAACATGGTGACTGTATACAGTTCCAGGACCCACGTGAGTCCGTTCCAATTTCGGTTGTTAATTCTAATACTTATGAGTGCATTCTAGATTATATAGAGTCTATGTTCAGTACATTGTCGAACAGACGAACAGATGAACTTAAGAAGATGTACAATCGATTACAGACAATTACACTTCAATTTAAGCTGTAGCAGGTGTTGTGTTTATATGAACCAGTGATTTCTTTGTCTTGATGACTGTTTTGATTTTGAATTCGTGCTCATCTAATACTTCTTTATGAAATCGCGTCATTGCTGGAATTACTAGTTCATACTATAATTCAAATACTTCAAATTATCTCAGTAGGATTATCTACGGAAAATAATCACTTGCGATACTGCCAAAAGTGTTTGACGCAGTATTACTATCGCTTAAATGGGCTGAAAATGTCGAAAGTTATAAAAGGAATAAACAAGCAAACTCAAGTACCGAGAGTCCTAGGTGGTAGATCATCGACGACGATTATCTCTGTCGAATGATTGGGGGTCTAGTCAAGTTATACGTGAATCGTGTGACGAACCAGCTAACTTCAAAGACACACTTCGCGGTCAGCATACAATGTGGATTAAACCTTCAACATATCAAAGTGCTATGGTTGGCTTAATGTTGTACAACACAAAGGACGTGATTACATAAATACATTAGTAAGAATGAGTACAGAGAAGATAGAGAGACCATCATCGCATGCGTCAGTCCATGGTATACGATACGCGTTTGTTGTCCTTGACTTTGACAGGGATCAATGATCTGTTCGATATTCAGTGACTCCAATGCCAGACGATTTGGCTAAGTCACAGTGACACTTCACTGCGACTATAATGTCCACCACTAAAAAAATGCAGTGGAGATTTTCTTTAGCTGAACGCCAGACAAAATACATTAATGTGTCTTCCGGAAATTTCTGATACATGCAAACCTGGAAGAGACACACGTACAAATATATTAAGCTAACCTAAATCATTCTATCATCCTGAGGTCATCCAAATATGAAGCGCCAACCCTATGGTCGCTTAAATGATATGCTATATTTTCCGTTCTTCTAGGCGTATAAATGCAGATACAACACATAGCCCATTTCGTAAAATCTCTCATCATAGTGAAAAAGCTATTTAATTTTATTTGAAAGTACTGGGAATGTGACCTTTTCGTGAAAACGTCTTCGTAAGTAGAACTGTAGTTTGTGACGTTTTTATTCGTGACAGATAATTAGCATATTGCTCACTGTAGTTACAGATAAAATATAAAATTTCTTCACGATTTAAATCGAAACTTCCGACAATTTTAATGCAAATTCTGACAAGTAATGATGATACTTTCTGCATTGTAAAATTTCCCTGGTAAGAAAGTGCGGAAAATATGGTTAGGTTGCTACGATTGGCGTTTTTCAATCATGTGACGAGTTGCAGGTTACTGTTCTGTGTGTCTGCCTTAATGATTCAAGAAAGGGCCTATATTGTCTCCATGAAGACAAGTATAAGTCCTGATAATGACGAGTTTTCATCCTGACCACAATTGTGGCCTAACTTTTAGCCACAAATCACAACTGTATTAGTGATTTGTTCTTCAGGCTGTCTTAATACCCCTTGGGTATTGCAATAACAACATGCTTCTGCTGAGTGATAATATACAGAAAACTAGTCTTTAGTCACAATCTACAATCTCCGAATAGCCGGTTCCTGAAATGTTTTACTAATTGAGGTGATTGCCCCAATTATCAGTTGTCTAGGTTAACCCATACGAATCATACAAGTCGTAAACTCTCGTAATGAAGTCCCACTTAACATCCAGTATGGATAATTACTGGCTTTTTTGTCTGGTGCATGGCTTGAATGTGATTTGTACAAAGAAACCTCTAGTGTATTATGTAAATTAAATTATTTATCTAAGCATTAATGCAATAGGGCTCCATTATGTTTATATGCAATAAACCAAATCACAGAATTTGTACGTGGGTTAGGATATTCCTCGAGTGTCCAAACTGGAACAGGTGACATCGTAAGGGAGTCGTTCTTCGAGCGTTTGGCGCATAGCTCTAACCCACAAGGCAGTGAAGTGACTTTTAAAAATGCAGTACCCCGGTAGTCGTTTACTAAATATAAGTTCATACCTCATTTATTCCCCTAGGATCCGGGGGCTCATGTGCACCACTGGTTTTAAGTCAAGATTTTCCAACGCTCATGGATGAGTCCTCCGTACCCACCGACCCGATTAGAGCACCTGACACTCACTTTTTGTCCTCAACTTCGTAAGCATCACTCCGGCTGAGAGAAAGCAGTAATAATTCCCTGAATGGCAGTAAACGTATGGCTATGTGAGAGCATTTCGAAAGGAAGAATGGACTCTCCAAACCCTCAGCCGTACCAGAACATTTAGGGGCCGAATTGTATATGTTTGGTCAGTTATAATCTCATTGATATAAAAGGTTCTTATGTTTTAGCAGTTGGGAGTCTTTAGTTGCTTGATGTGCATCAAATCCACGTTTCTGATTAGTCTTGACAAATTTATTTGCAGCCATATATATATAGTTATTTACATTCCCTAACTTTTTGATTGTATTCCTACATGCCTTCCATTTTTCTTATTCTAGATCTTTATATGTACAGTTTGAAGTATCACGTTATCTGCTACCCAAGAAAAAGCCATTACGTTCATCTAACAGTTCGGTGATCAACAGTATGGGAAATATATGTAATTTTCTCTGTCCTAAAAGTGTTAGCAGGTGTTTATCAACCTCTGAATTAGATGCTACAATTCATGATTCAGACGTAAGACTTTTATGTGCAAATGAAGCCGTACCTGTACCAGTGGAAAACAGTGATGAACATGTAACGGCTGTTGTACATAAAGAATTAGTTTCAAAGCATCAAGAGAAATCAAATAACAGTACTCATGATCAGCTGAAGTCTATATCTTATTCTCTGCAAGGTCCGAAAGTGATAAAGGAGTATGTAAAGTTTCCTTTTCTTACGGATAACGAGATTGGAAATTGGATTATAAAATCTCGTTTCATGTTTATATTACGTGGACCTCCTGGTTCGGGGAAATCTTTTTTGTCTGAGTGCATCCGAATACGTTTTCCTATGGCTAAGGTGGGTATGCTTTCATCGAAAGTATTTGTTCTACTGGTTGTTATTAATGATACTTATTTGTGCTAGGTTCTGTATTGTTTTAACTGATTATGTTCCTTTGGTAGGTAGCTTTATTTTTTTAAATTTAAACACATACATATTGGTACAAAGGGGCACCAGATACATATGCGCCACAGGTAGGTAGCTCTATGTTCAGGCAGTGTCATAAGACGCCAACCAAACTAAACAAATCAAATGTACACCTCATCAATATACCAAAGAAGGAAGATCTGAGCAAATGGGAAAACTACAGAGGCATCACACCACTGTCAGTACCAGGAAAAGTTTTCAACAGAGTGTTGCTCAACCGGATGAAAGACGCAGTAGACACCCAACTTCGAGGTCATCAATCTAGATTCCGTAGGAATCGGTCGTTCACAAATCAAATTGCGACACTACGGATCATCGTCGAAAAATCAGTTGAGTGGAACTCGTCACTATACATCAACCTCATTGACAATGAGAAGGCGTTTGACAGTGTGAGCAGGAGGAGATTATAATAACTTCTTCGACACTATGAAGTTCTTGCGAGGGTTGTCATCATTATCCAGGACTCATACGACGGACTACAGTGCAAAGTCATACATGGCGGACAGCTGACAGATGCATTTCCAGTTAGGACTGAGGACAGACAAGGCTGCCTAATCTCCCCCTTCCTCTTTCTTCTGGTGATTGACTGGATTATGAAGACCTCGACATCTGACGAAAATCACGGCCTACAATGGACAGGCTGGATACGACTTAACGACTTGAAGTTCACAAATGACCTGACCCGTCTATCCCATACATATGAACAAAAACAGATGAGGACAACCTATGTAGCAGCAGCCTCTACATCAACGGGCCTCAACATACACAAAGGAAAAGCAATATTCTTAAATACAACACGGCGAACACTAACTCAATTACACGTGATGGCGAAACCCTGGAAGATGTGAAATCTTTCACGTAACTTAGGAGTATCATCGATGAACAAGGGGGATCGGATGCAGACGTGGAGGCAAGGATTGGAAAAGCAAGGATTGCCTTCCTTCAATTGAAGAACATATGGAACTCAAAACAACTGTCAACCAATATCAAAGTCACAATCTTCAATACGAACGTCAAGGCAGTCCTACTGTATGGAGCTGAAATGTGGAGAACTACTACGGCCATCATCAGGAAGGTACAAGTATTTATAAACAGTTGTCTACGCGAGATACTCAACACCCATTGGCCGAATACTATCAGCAATAGCCTTCTGTGGGAGAGGACAAACCAGTTTCCAGCTGAAGAGAAAATTAGGAAAAGATGTTGGAAGTGGATAGAACACACATTGAGGAAATCACCAAACTGCATCACGAGGTAAGCCCTAACTTGGAATCCGGAAGGGAAGCGGAAAAGGGGAAGGCCAAAGAACACATTACGCCGGGAAATAGAGGCAGATATGAAAAGGATGAATAACAACTGGAAAGGATTGCCCAGGACAGGGTTGGATGGAGAATGCTGGTGGGCAGCCCATGCTCCCCAGCGAGGGGTAACAGGCGTAAGTAAGTAAGTAAGCAAGTAAATAATGAATTTGGATGGAAGTAAAAATTACTGTAAGAAAAACGTTATTCCACTTGTAGTTTTACACGAGAGGATTTTCGAGTCCTCTCCAATTATCCTCTAGCGCTGATTAGCTAAGAGCTAGCTAGTCAGCGTACTCCAACACAATTCTGCATGGAATATGCTGTAATCCAATCTATAATTTGCCAACAAAGTCCTTGTCCTATTTTTTGTCAAACCACTCAGAATTCAGTCACTCTCTTTTATCCTTAATGGTCAAAAATTCATACCTGCATCAATGTAATCAGTAATGGATACTGGTTTAGACTCATGGTGTCTTCAGCTGATACACGAATGAGATGGGGAGGACTTTTATTAGAGTGCACCTTTTTACAGGTCTGGTCGAGACAGTCTGCTTTGTGATAATTTTTTCACCAATACCATTTAGTTTTGGATATCTCCTTGGTTCTCAGGACAATAAAAATGGAAGTTTTCACATGGAAAAATCTCGAAAGAGCATGGTATTCTTAATCCAACTAATTAGCTTTTAAGGTTGGTAGTTATAACCAATGAATCCGGAATTCTGTACATGAAGTTTCTTATTTGTCTCTGTAAAATATGACAACGTACATTATTATCACTGGGTCCAAATACATGTATGCAAATTGATGTCCACTTTATGTCTACATCTTCTTTATAGATTTTTTCTGCGGATGATTTCTGGTATTTAGAATCGAACGGGTGTGAGTATCAATTTGACATCAGTCGATTGAGTGAAGCTCACGAATGGTGCCATAATAATGTGTATAATGCTGTTTGTTCTGGATACAGCCCAATAGTTATTGACAACACAAATACGAGAAGTTGGGAAGCACGTTATTATACAGAAATGGCTCGTCGTTTTCACTACTTTGTAATCATGGTCATTCCACAAACACCATGGCGATTTGATGCGGAAACTTTAGCTATGCGTAATGTACATTTTGTCAGTTTGGAGACCATTGAAGCGAAAGTCCGGAATTTCGAACATATCTATCCATGTTATTATGGTTGGTTTTGGCCAGCACCGCCGAGCGAAACATATTCAAAACTTGACATCTCGGATAATTCACTAGACATAGTTAGTAGACCAGCTAAAAGGCGTAAAAGCTCTATTCACTCAAACCCATGTATGGAAGTGAATCGGTTGCTTAAATGGGGATGGGATGTTCTCAATACTATTATAGAATTACCCGGAGTACATTATGAACTAATAAATGCTTTTGGACTACCACAAGGTTAGTTCTGTTTTTGTTGTCACTGTTAAGGTGTTTCATCATGGTTTCCGTTAAAGGTACTCCTTTTTATCAGACTTCATAATTCTTGTATATGTTATATCTGATACATATTTAACGAAGAATGCTTCGCATCGCTTACTTTATTTTACAAGTTTCATTCTTTTATTGTTTATCTACCGGGAGATTCACATGTTGGCTTAGACTACGCAGATAGTGTAGTTCCATTTAGCGAAGAAGCTGGAAAAATGCAGTTTTCCGATCGCGTTAAGCAACAATAAAAACATGTTTAAGATGCGGTTCTAACCTTCCAAATGCGAATGATTTTTTCAAGATTGTTCTACTTTATCCCCTGATATAATGACAGTAATGTAGTTGAGTGCGTCTACTACTTTCACTTATCTTAGCTGTCCCAATAGTTCTGATTTGCTTTTGTCTGGAGAAATTTTGGCACGGATTCAGAATGCTTGACTGATGTTTGCCAACTTGTATCACTTGTAGCGTAGGCGAGAAATCCGTGTACTAACCAAACAACTGGTTTGCTTAGCATTTATTTGCTCTGTTTTGATTTATGGATGCGAAACAGTTATTAAAAATAGAGGGTATTCATTGGTTGCTAGTATTCGGGCACAGATGTTTTCGAAGCATTTCTCATCATTCTTGCGACCACCGGGTTAGGAGTTCTGAAACTAAACACGAAGTACTAGGTAAATATGACGCATCGGTTGATGAGGCTTTGAATCTTTATCGACTGAAATAGTTAGGACATGTATTACGTATGCCCATCTACTGACTACCTTGAAGTGCGATGATGGCTAATGTAAGAGTGGGTTGGAAGAAAGCTAGGGGCAGTTAAACCAGATATGACATCGGTTCATGAAGTCATCGACAGTTGGACTGAGCCATGTTAATTGATGTACAATACCTGGCTGGGGTTTGCGTGACTATCGTAACTAATCGTTAGACGCTTTGTGTGATATGGCTCAAAATAGTACGCTATCGGACAGGTGCATTTACTTCTGTCTTCCGTTGGAACCTTGGCTGTGAAATATCCTAATTCTTTTATTCCTTGCCTAATCTTTTCCACTGCTACTACTAATGCTTTTATTACTTCGACAACTCTGGAGTTTGTCTTGAAGTAATTTTATCATGTTTTGCTAATAGTACGTGGTTACTTCAACCGATACATGTTTGTCAGGTTCTACATTGTGAACAATTGACTAATACAAATTAAACGGACATACCACAATTGTATTAGTGCTTTCATTTTACTAATTAACTGTATTCATTATTCGTCTTGATATGTAATAGGGTTAGTTGTTCAGTTATTCATCCTCAAAACTACTTAGCTTAACTACATCATTCTCTCCTATTTGTTTTTGGGTCGTTTATAATTCAGAAGAAACACTAAGGGTTAAAGAAATATCTCATGCGATTAGGCATTAGTTGACAGCATTTTGTTGTGAAGAAATTTTTGCTAGGGAATTTCTCTCATAAGAAATTTGTTTTGACGATGAATCATCGTAATCCCTTTGCACGTTTAATTGTACCCCAAGATTGTTTATTGTGTTTTAGCACTATGTGATTTTCTATAGTTTTCATGTGATGATTTTGAACTTGTATTAACAGTAATCAGAGTATTTCAAAAGTTGAATTATTGCACATTTATTATTATTTTTATTAGATGCAACTGTACAAGATGTAATAAGTCATTGGGAATCTGCTACAATACCTGACTTCGGGACAGATTTGAAAACTTGCAACACACCTAGTATCCCTCACATAACAGCTAAATTTTCTAAATATGGACGAGCTACCGGTGCAGAACATTATGCTCTACGTAGATCTGTAAATGAAAATTTACTGGGGAAATTATTCACAGTACAAATTACCGGTTTAGTGATCACTTCACGTACAATAGGTGCTAGGGTTAAACTTCCAAATGATGAAGTCATTCGACATCTCTGGGCTGCCGAAGATCAAGAAGTTGTATTCCCAGGTACATAAATTAATTTCTCTTATTTTCATCTTATTTCATGAACTGTTTGAATACTCTGTACGTTGAGAATTTATAAATTTCTAACAACAGTAACGGCGTTGTAAATCATCTACAATAATTTGAACGCTGTTTTTTTAATGGTGTTAAACTTTAACAGGCGATGGTATAGTCGCCCAGCTGAAGTTTTTCCCAGTCAAATTTTTCACGAAGTTCTCAGTGTTCTTTTTATAATGTTTCCTCAGCCAAAGTTCTCATATGTTGAGCTTCTAATGTTTTTCGTTTTTTTGCAGACTTTCACTGTCAAAATAATGTTTATTTTTCTTGCAAACTTAAAACAGTACAACAACATTTACAACACCCTCTGAAGTTATTCACCATCATGCTGATGACTTAAACGGGATTTTCCAAAGAGCTATGTAATATTGATCATAATGGGTTATTGAATTTTGAATACTTCGGAAACCCGTAGGAATATGGAAGTTCAGATCTAAAAGTCTTTAGATCATAGAAATCCTCTTTAGCTATAACATTTACATGTATATGTATTGTTACCAATTTTTGACTTGATAATACAGATAAATTGACTATTGGGTAGATTGTTAATAATTAAACTAATGATATATTTGTAATATCCCAATGAATATAAAGTAAAGTTCCTAACGTTTCGTGACTTTATGTAAGCTATTTTTTCAAAGTCATAAAACGTCAGGATATCACAAATATATCATTATTTAAATTGTATTTATGACTTTCACAAGGCTGGAGATTATTTTCCAGTTTCACTATCTAATGAGACGTCGGCTTTAAACTTACGTTCATAACATCCATGCTTGAATCTTTACCAGGTCTAAGGATAATAACGTTTTGTCCTCTCTATAATTTTTTCAAAGCCTTTAACTCTTTGAAATATAGGATATCTCTTTTCCTTAGTTAAGAACTGTAAAATTAGTGGTCAGTTGAAACTTATTCCAACCTCACCGAATTCTATGTATCTGTCATGGTTGTAACATACTCAATCATTTTTTTTATAGAAATTCTCAAATTACGGATCGAAGAATGAATCGGAACTTTGGGCATAAGGGGATATAGAAGTTTAAGTTCAAAGTAAAAATTCTTCCTCAAGAACAGAATTCCATTGGTGAGAAATTTATCACCTACTTGTCTTCATAATGAGAACAAGTTCATGGCGGATGTTTTGCTTGATGTTGGAGAACTGTTAAAGTAATCTCTAGTTTTGTGGAAGAATCAAGGTGACTATGGGGTTGATGAGGTAGTAAGTCTTCACTGAGTTGAGTGGGACATCTCTTGCGTATGCATAGCCACCGTCTATCGCGATGCGCCATACCACCTGATGTAGAAGCAGGTTGGAAGGAAGCTAGTAGGAGCCAGAACGAAACATGGGCTCAATCTATTAATTCTTTGACAGTTCAGCTAAGATATATTAATAAGTGCGGATTACCTGGTTGTGATCCATTTGACTGCCATAACCGGTTGTTTGAGGTATTGTATAACATCGCTCAAAACCGGTCACAGTAATATAGATACCTTCACCATATCTTTTCCGCTAAGTCGCTAGCCCCGAAATTATCCTTTTTATCCCACAGATTCATTCTCACCTTCCGAATTTTATTGTATATCCCTATGTTTCTCTACTATCCTCTGATGCTTTCACTACTTATACTTTGATGCTTATATTGATAATTTCACCTCGCTGTGCTGATATATGACAAACTGAACCAATGCACATATATTCCCAGGTTTTACTTCCCATGTGCCTGGCTGACTTGTAAAATTATGCATTATAAATGTATTTATCAATGACGTTTTCAGTGCTTTGACACCTGTCGTATCCAGAACCTAAGCATTTTATGGATAACTTGAAAATCCATAAATCTAATTACCCACCTATTTATGTATCATCGGTAAACCGAACATGTACAGATCGGCAAAGCGATTAATGAAATAGCTAAACACAATACACAGAGAGTTGATAAGTGTTTTTAATCTGATTACCACTACAAATATATTCACTTTAGATTTATAACTGGTTATATCGAGTTCTGTAAAGTCGCACTAATATGGGCTAGACTAACCAGATATTATTTAATATTTGATAACCGCAGGTGTACTTAGCACAACCTTAATACTAGCTAATTTAATCAGTAGTAGATTTTTATTTGTACAACATAAGTTCTATCTTTTTTCCTATATACTCCGACGTATGACTAATGTTGATCATTATAGTCTGTATTGTTTTCTTCTGTTATATTACTGTTAAAACTTCTTCATTTTTGTACTTCTTTCCTTTTAGATAATATTGGTATAATGCCCGTTAATCGTCCAACTGGCTGTCGTGCTCATGTTACAATGGCTTTAGCAACTGGTGTATCACCAGCGGAAACAGGTCTTGATTTACTACGTGTTGTAGACATGGAGTTGAACAATCGCCCTGGTGATCATGTAGCAATTATTAAAAATGGTTCCGTTCGTCGACTTATCATTCCAAAAGTACATTGTAGTACTTCACCTGAACGCCGTTTAGTCCAGGTACCAAATAACTCAAATTATCATCCACGTAATAATAATAACTTTTACGTTAATGGCATATCATCAGTTCCACCCTCAGATTATGAAACTATTTATGTGTACGATCTTGATTTTCCTCAACACTACCGTGTTACTTTTGCTGCTTCATATTGAGTTATCTTTTCATTACGTCATGATTAGTTATCAATATCTTCTTGCCTATCTGCCTTTCTTTGAATTGGTCCAATTTTTTATCTATCTTTTTTTTCGTTCTACTTCAAGCTATCGCTGACCATATACATAACCATCTTCTTACCTTTATACATACACATACGCATAATACCTTACATTATTTCTGTTTCCATCCCTTCAATTTTTAGATTTGTTAATTTCATTGAATTTGCATGTTTCGTCTTTGTTACTTTGTACATGGATAAATCAAAATTTGCAGCAAACATGTTGTCTAGTCTTGTTTCTGTACCGGATTATACTGTTTATACTCATTTTTGAAATGTATTCATGATATTGTAACTATGACAGTTTTTAATCTGCGAGTATTATTTAGTAGTTAGTTATGTACTTGTCATCTTATAACCGGTCTAAATTGTTATCCGAATGATTAATTTCTTGTAACTTTATTTTTTCACACTGCATTATTTGTGAACTTCTATACACTCATAAATGAAAATTATCATATATATTAGGGTTCATTGTTTAATGATGAATTTACTATCGTGAGTTCATTTTCTTTTCCACCATGACATATGCTATCTAAGCGTATAAGACACGATACCCTATGTAAAATATATATATATTCTCCCTACTTATGTGTTAATTTTCTCGTAGTAATTCAGTTTTGCATTGATTACTAAATAACAGGGTCCTAATTATCCGAAGAGATTGCTTAAAAGGATATGGAAAATTATCGTAATTAATAATACGGTGCAAACTGTCATGAATAGAACTTGAATTCTTCCATATATTGTTTTATTATGGTTAGTCATTCATATTTAAAGCGCTGTCTATATAAACAACCAGAAAAACTTTTCGAAATTGTCGGATAATATTCAGAACGAAACGATCGTTGTACTGTTCTGAGGCTGCAATACTAGGGGTTCTCATGTGAATTCGAAAAAAGAATGTTTATAGTGAACTAAACGAATTCCCGTATTGTTTATAGCGATTGACACATAGAAAAAGCCACTAGTGACTGGCTTCGAGAATTCCAATAGAAAATTGCGACAAATAGAATCAACCGAATCGAGAGTTGAGCAGTAATTTAACGACGAAGTTTGACTAAGGATCATCCTTATCACAAGTAGACAACCCTGTGTACTCATTTCTGAAGATTCTTAACCAATTGTGTTAGCGGGATGTAGATTGGATTAAAGCGCGTTCCGTGAAGGACTACGTTGAGGCACGCTGACTGGCTATTTCTTATCCAATCAGCGCTAGTGGATACTTTGAAAAGACTATAGAATCTCATGTAAAAACTATAAATATACTAACGTTCTTACCATGATTCCTACTTTCATCCAACCTTTTTATTTGGAACATAACTATGTTCCTGTTTAACCGTGTTCTGATTTGGGGACTTGTCGAGTGAACTGGTGTCCAAGATTACTAAGCAATAAGAGTAGCTGGGTTGTAGTAAGTGAAATTATAACGAAGTGCAAAACCTGTTTCCGATGCTCTGCTGTGTTCGATAATTCTTCAGCTAACATCAGTTCATGATGAAAACCATCTTCAAGTTGTACAAACTTATCCACGAAGCTAATAAATCCAGGTTAATCAACAGTTACTGGAGCATGGTAAGCAGAGATGGATAGTGTCTAGCAGTGGAATCCAGGACGCGCGTTTCGTCCTATTTGGGACTCGTCAGCTGGATGTACCTGCATCTCAGAGTTGATGTTCACTCTGGGACTGTGCAGCCACTATCCATCTCTGCTTACCATGCTTGTGAATTAAGGTATATCGAGGCAATACGCACAGTATGCACATATGCCAATTAGAGACTGACCAGTTGCAGTCCTAACACATCGATGGGAAGATTCAAACAAACAATACTAAGTGAAGTTACTGGAGCGTTTCCAAGTACAGTCAAACTAACAACTCCAAGATTTACCTGTAGAGAATTTCTTTCGTTTATCGAAAAGCTGTGTATAATGCACATTAAATTAATCGTATCAGAATATACTTTAGTGCTTATCAGTAATTAAGAAGAAAATATTACACGTTTATGCGGTTAGTATGATGAAGAGTCTGCTTCCAATAAATACTGACAAATATTAACTCTTCGAATTCGGCAACAAATTGTTATTACCCTAACCATATTATCTCGTACATCTGTTTCGAACAGCTGGGATATAATCTTTTAAATGTGATTATTTGTGTTGGACTTTAAACCATTGTTTTATTCTGAAATCTAATCAAATATTTATTTTTAAACAGATAGACACATTTATTTTATACATCAGTACATCTTAACCGCAAGTACCTAATTGTAATCAACTTTATGACCTTTACATTTTTGGTCACCTGAAACTGTCTAACAAACTTTGGATCTGTCGGGAATCTGACAGTATCAAACATCACGTTTAATAGATTATATGCTAGCTGTTCGAAACAGATGTACGAGATAATATGGTTAGGGTAATAACAATTTGTTGCCGAATTCGAAGAATTAATATTTTCCAGTATTTATTGGAAGTAAACTCTTCATCATACTTGTAGGAAAATACGCTTTTGACTAGTCATAAGGAAAAGGAACAGAGAGTAAGGCGGACATAATTCACACTGTTAAAAACGTTATTCGCTTTTTTACTGATCAACTTTATTAATATGCACCTTTTTCATGGTCGCCCTTATTAGCATGCGCTCTTTTGAATGGATATACTCCAGTTTCTAAGATTATTTTCGTATGGAAACAATCTTAGAAAATGAAGTGCTATTGAGAAAGGAGCGTCAACTCTTTGGTAGTTATCTGGATGGAATCATCTCCCATGATTCTTATCAGTACAAAAATTTTTCTATATCTTTTGGAATACATGGGAGACATTTTTCCACGTCTGTATATAATTTAAAACTAATTCAAGTCCAACTGATCCTCTTTGTATTATTAATCTCAAACTACCATTAAATATAGAACCATGCTAAATAATATTTCACTGGGATGCGTCATTACCATACAACATTCAGATTCGTTTAGAGACCTTTAAGTTAGGTAACTAGACGTCACTATGGACCTTGAATTCCTTAGAATGAATGACAATTCCTAAATATTTTATAAAATGACGTAAATTTTCAGTATAATCAGAATATGGTCTTATCTTATACCAGTGTACACAAGCGAAAAAATATCCGTTAATAAAGATAACTATATTGTAAGTAAGTGACATATGTACATTCCGGGAAATAAAATAATGTACGAAAGAAACAAATTAATTTACTTGAAAGAGGAAATGAAATAATATATATAATATATTGGAGCGAATCGCGCTGAGTTTTCTAACCTACATATGTAAATGAAACAAACTTTTTAAAAGAAGAAATAAGAAGCTATTTCGATACAAAATTTAATCAATGTCTGACAAGAGAAGTACTTTCGACGGCACCATACAATGAATTTCATTATCACAAATATGAACATCACCATTTAGATTTAACTCTTTTATTACCAGATTTTAAGATATTTTGTTCACTAAATGTTGTAGATAACTGGTTGCAGTGGCTAGGTGAAGACGAAGTGCAAACAGCCGATGAAGGTGAGGACGACGATGTTGACTCTAATCCATCTGAACAGTTGACTGAATTTGTCCCACAAATAGCTTCTAACTGTTTTATTCTGAAAAGTAGCATCAACAAATAATAAGAGTGATAACAAAAACGAAAACTTTCGTTTGAAATCAACGAACTGTTACGTTCAAGTGACATAAAGACGGTACGGAAAAACAAATGTAACTTTCGTGAATAACACAAGTGTAAACACAAACATAACTAGTTTTGAATGTGTAAGATCCATCAATAGGGGGTCAATTATTTGAGTTACCTATCAGAACTTGAGAGCACCTCCAGTCTCTGGCAAGATCCAACACTATAGCATATCATTTAGCACCACACCTAATTGTTGAGAATATTACTTTGGGAAAACCAATCACTATTTATACAATTTGAATATTTATTACATATGGATTGTCTTGATAGACAAAAAGCAACAAATTCTGCTTATTATGATTCACCTCTCCCAAAAATTATTCCAGGGAGAGAATGCAAAACTTTCTATTCCATATTTGTTAGATTCGAAAAGCCCCCAAATGCACTGGTACGGCCGAGAGTGGGGAGAGTCAGCTCTACCTCCCAAAATGCTCTCACATGACCACGTACATACAACCACTGCCAGGGAAGTGCTACTCACTGCCTTCTCGTGGCGGGGGTGTTGTTTACGAAATCCAGAGAACGAAAAGTCAATGTCCGTTGCTTTAACCGGGTTGGGGGATATGGAGGATCCACCTAGGGGAGTTGGAAAACCCTGATTCTAAACCAACGATACACATGGGCTCGAGAATTCTGAGGCAACAAACGGCGTATGAACCTATTGTTGGTCACCGGCTATCGTGCAACCGCATCTCCTTACGTTGCTCCACTACCTTGTGGATTAGACCCGTAGGTCAAATGCTCATGGAATGGCCTCCTAATAAAACCATCTGCTTCGGTTTGAGTGCCCTAAAATTATTCTAGCCCTCACACAAATCGAGTGAAATATGTGGTGCATATATATTTGGCGACCTCTTGTAAAAATGTTTGCGTTTTAGATTCAAAGAGCGAGACAAATGTATAGTCATTGTCAATCCGTTATATGCAGTGTGAAACTTGGCATTATACATGCACTAGCTCCATTTATCAGACCATATCAGCACAGTGAGGTAAAATTATCAAAACAAATGTCGTATCATTAAAAACATTAAGAGTATCAGTATTAGTAGTGGTAGAAAATATTATGCTTCAGGAAGCATAACTGATTCTGAGCCATGTCACTTAACACCTCCATTAATTGGTTATGGCAGTCGCATGGACCACAATCAAGTAGTCTTCACCTACTAATACGACTGTCCAACGGTCGATGATTATTGTGAATAATATTTATGCCATTACTGAAACTTTGGTAATAAATTAGCGAACTACAATATGGACAAACGGATAAGAAGTCACTGAAGTTAAAAGAGAAAATGGACACCGTCATTTGGCTATTTATGGAAAAAAATGTTGAACTTTGGACAAAAAAAGAGTAACCAACACTTTTGGGAATTTAAACATTTTTAATGGTTGTATGATATTTCATAGTGTCGTAAAATTAATATCAACTGTGAAATTTAACGAAGGGCTCAAATCGCCATTCTCAGTACGTTTCTAGTACATGTTAACAGAAATGGAGTCTACAATTAAACGCTTTGATAAGCAATGCCATACATCGAATATAGAATACTCCAACAGCAGCTACTAACTTGACATGGTAATTAGGCTTGCCAATCGGGATGATTTAATAAAGTTATATTGGCTGGAACAAGTTTTTCTTTAGGTCCTACCATGCCGGGCAGAGAGAAACACAGGCTTCACTAGCTAGGACTCTAAAATCACGCGCCACCGATGAATGCTGCGTCTCCAAAGCGCGCATGCAGGACCCAAGTACGGTCAGTTATTTAACCTTACCTTTTTAATAAGAGAACCAGAATGATTTACCCTTCCAGTATCGGGAGACCACAATGTTACTTTCCATGGCCTTGTTGGTGTACAGATAACACTTCGTGGAAAATCAGAACAAAATCAATCACTGATTGTCGCAGTAAATAAAAAACATTAAAATCATCCTGTGATAACCATGGAGGGATTAGTTTGACTAATATAGCATATAAAATACTAGCCTCAATAATTATCGGGCACCTAATAAAGACTCGTGAAATCCAAACACCAGAAAATCAGACTGGCTTCACACCTGGTCGTGGTTACATCGACCACATGTTCACCACTCGTCAGGTTTCATAACACATGCATGCTTATCGGCGTCCAACAATGATGGTTTTCCTTGAATTAAAAGCAGAGTTTGACTATATAGACCGAGAGGTTCTGTGGCAGTGTCTGTCATTGAAAGGTGTACCTCAGAAGTACGTAAACCTTGTGAAGGCTATCTACTCAGACACTACCCGTCGAGTCAAAGCTTATGGCGAACTGTCATCTGATTTGCAACCTCAAGTTGTGTCCGACAGGGATGTGCACTATCTCCGTTTTCGTTCATTCTCATCATAGACCTACTGCTGGAAATAACGCTCTCGTAGACTGAATTCTCAGGAATTGATCTTCCACCAGGAGGTCCACTTATCGACTTAGAATACACAGATGATATAGACCTGTTTGGCGAAGACGCTGATAAAATACAGTCTTTTGGCAGCATTGAGCAACAGCGCCAGGATGTTTAGTATGCGTTCCTCTCCCTCGAAATGCAAATTCTTGCTTCAGAACTGGCCTGTGTCAACACCTGAACTAAGGAAAGGAAGTAAAGTAGTCGAAAGAGTCGATAACTCCACCTATCTTGGAAGTCTGATCAGCCCTAATGGGTTAGTGTCTGACGAAATCTCTGCACGGATTCAGAAAGCTCATTTGGCTCTTGCCAACTTATGTCACCTATACCTATGGTGAAGAGATATCAGTCTGTCAATTAAAGGACGAGTATACTTAAAAGTAGTTCGTTTTGTTCTACTTTACGGCTGAGAAACGCGACCATTAAGAGTAGAAAATACTCGTATGCTACTTGTATTTGACCATAGATGTCTTATAAATATTGCTCGCATCTGCTGGGATCACCGGGTAAGTAAAAGCGAGTTTAGATGCAGGGTATTAAGGAATGATGGTAAATCAGTCGATGAGGTTGTAAATCTTCATCGAATGAGATGGTTGGGTCACGTGTTATATATGCCCGAACACTGATTACCACGACGCGCAATGCTGACCAGTGTTGGGGATGGTTGGAAGAAAGTTAGGGGCGGTCAAACCAAGACGTGACATCAGTGCTTGAAGTCACTAACTAATTTTATTTCTCTGTGCTAATGAGATATGCTAATTTAAACCGATGTACCTACGTGCCAGTTTCTACGTTATGGCTGACTGAGTGAATATAGAATACGGTTCATTAGTGACTTTTACTAAACTAAAAAAGCCATTCTAATCCTTACGTACAACTTGCCTTACTTCTGCATGTTGGCGAATAGTCAGAAACTTAACAAATTTATCCAAACTTTTCAAGTTGAGATAAGAAGAATGGTTTTGAAGTTACAATCCAAATAACAGTAACTGCCTATAATCAGGATAATTATGATATAGATCTCTGGTGTCATAACCAAAGGAATTTTCATTTTTAATTGAAACGGTAGTAAAACACGACTTTGTATGGCAGTGAACTTAAAAACAACCGTTAATCATATTAAATGAAATTAAGAGAAAGATAATGAGTGATAAAACTGCAGTAACATACCTACGACTTTGCATTTTTACTAGTGAACCCAACTGTTTGTTCTGCTCAGTCACTTCTCGTTGTTTACAAAGTAAATAATACACCATACGACTCAATTTACAGATGCGGGCCATGTTTAAGGCTTGACCCTGTTTAAGTCGCTTCACATCAGAAGTTAACTTGTGATTAACCGTTAATTCTTTAGAAACAGTTCCTGATTCCTGGCGGGTGACATTTTCCTACATAACAGCAATAAAAATGTTAGCTACTCTGAAAATTGTGAATAAAAAAACAACGCAAAGATCACATCTCACGTGAAAATAGAACTATTCCTCACAATAAAAACAGTAGAGTATTCATGTCTAGGTGATTGTGATTACGTAATAATCATAACAATAATATTAATCTCAATGTCATACGTTGAAAATCACGTTTGTTTTGCCTGAATATTTGATCTTTATATTACACACACTAGAGGACAAAATATGCGCGAAAATTGTTTTTGAAACAATGATAACCTTAAGATTATTTATTCCAAAGTTATAGTAACCGGACACTAAATATATTGTCAGAAGAGATGGACGGTGAGTGACAGTGGGATCCAGGACGTGAGTTTCGTCCCATTTGGAACCAGACATATTGGTTTGAACTAATAATCATCTGGAGGAAGCAAGCTGGTTCTGAACAGTATTAGCGTGAAAAATAATATGGATATTTTACAGATGACACTTGAGTTTATAAGGGATGTATTATCCAATAGTGGCCCAGATATGTGCGATGAATAATAAAAAGCAATCATATAAACACAATGAGCCGGGGAAAGTCAGCTCTCCTTCTCGAAATGCTCCCACATGACCACGTACATACAACCACTGCCAGGGAAGTGCTACTCACTGCCTTCTCGTGGCGGGGGTGTTGTTTACGAAATCCAGAGAACGAAAAGTCAATGTCCGTTGCTTTAACCGGGTTGGGGGATATGGAGGATCCACCTAGGGGAGTTGGAAAACCCTGATTCTAAACCAACGATACACATGGGCTCGAGAATTCTGAGGCAACAAACGGCGTATGAACCTATTGTTGGTCACCGGCTATCGTGCAACCGCATCTCCTTACGTTGCTCCACTACCTTGTGGATTAGACCCGTAGGTCAAATGCTCATGGAATGGCCTCCTAATAAAACCATCTGCTTCGGTTTGAGTGCCCTAAAATTATTCTAGCCCTCACACAAATCGAGTGAAATATGTGGTGCATATATATTTGGCGACCTCTTGTACCAATGTTTATGTGTTTGAATAAATAAAGTAACAGAATAACACTAGTTAAATTACGTTGTGATTATGAGTGGTTCGAAAAACAACAAAGGGATAAAAAAATTTGTTTGGAATCATCGAGATCTACGAAACAGAGACAACTAAAATCCTGACTATTTGTAATTAATCATTAGACATTGAGTGTAGACAAATTTTGGTAGAAATATAAAGGAACTCACCATATTAGCGAGTTGATATGAATGTTGGGCTAACTGGTTTAGTTGCTGTCTTTTGAAAGTTGAAACTGCACGGAGCTCATCTAATGGTATGGGACCTCGAGCTTGACTAATAGAAGGGCTTGATAATTCAGATGATAACCACGAGTTACCTAGTGTCAATTAAGCATTAACATTAGTTAAACGACAGATATTGTACTTTCATAAAGCCGATTTGTCTAAATAAGTAAAGGATGAAAAACGAATGAGCTAACGCTCAGATCAATTGATGAAACAATGGTTTACTGACCCACATTTTTGCTGATAATGAGAGTCCAATTTTAGACTTCATTGTCACTATAACTCAATTGAATATGAAACCACTCTTTTCCTTTGCGAAATACGAAAAAAATACCGTACCAGAGTTTTTACCACTCAGTACTACACACTTGTTTCACGACTGTATGGGATATGGACATGGAATTCGATTGCACATGAGATATATATAGGAACAATCCTCATAAAACAGCGAACTTCGAAAATCAACTACTGACGAACGTTTACAATACCAAGTTTACTACATATGTCTAAAATCATTAACCCTACGGGTGACTGGAAACTTTGATTAACACATATACAACAACCGCCTACTTGATTATAATAAAGGCCCACACAATAAACAACACTTGGATCCTGAGTGACATCATATTGGCTGTTTCACTAATAGGGTAAGGTAATAATTGAAGGAAATAGGGAGAACAGACTTGAAATACTTGTTCCACTTAATAAATATTATTTTTTACGATGTCAGATTCTGAAAACTAAAAGCCAAATCGAGAGAATCGTAGTGACGATATCTCAAAACTATTGAGTAAAAAGATTAGGTGATACTATAATTTAGGGACGACCTTTGAGTGACGCTAGACTGAACTTAAGGGTGTCCACCTATTGACCAGTACCAAATGAAGGTCAAAAACCTGTGTGGAAAATTAGAATCATGACTGAAAGTTGATGATTAAGGTAAGAAACTAGATTTAGGGTTTTCATCACGAACTGACAGCTATAATGTCAAAACTCTATTTAGCCAAGTGGATGAGTGAATTTCGAGCAAACATCCGAGACCTGTTATCTTATACGTGATTGGTTCGTCCACAAATTACAGTCTCGCCCCTTCTTACCAAGATTTGACTTCAGATGCAGAGATGGAAGGATGTTTTCTTCAAAGTGCTCCATTGCCATAGAAGATATATCTCGAAGTTCGTGCAATATATCATATGGTCTTATCGGAACACCTTGATTCAATCGTATGAACCGACAGACACCTTGCATTTCATCAAGAACTTTTCCAGGGAAAAAACAGCAGCGATCTTTGTCTGCATAGCGCATGATACTCATTTTCAAAAGAGACAAACGTGTCTCGATGGCAGACAGAGTTTCACAATGTCTACACAAGTTCATAACTCAACTAACTCAAACCTGTTAAGCAGGTGATTTCGACGCTCAGATTCACGTCGTGGCAGCTGAGAACGAAGTTCTGAATGAAATGAAACAACCATCCGCTCTATGGTTTTAAATCCTTTGTTGAGAATGCCTCGGCATACAACGTCGAAAAACCTACATGTCTGGAGATGTTAAATAACATGCAGAGCAATACCTCTCTCAGTTTTGAAACTTCTTCATAGCTTAAATACTTGAACACTTGCTCAACAAGCTGAAGAGGTAAATCAACAATATTCGAACAGGGCGGCATCACTGACGACCTTCGCATACCGAAAACCGTGGCAAAGAATAAACCAATTGACGAAAAATTGGCACGGACTATCTACCAAGTCTTATTTCAATTATTTGGTAGGTTTTAAAAACACACTTCCACGGAAAGTTTAATTTGCGTCCTACATATTGAAGGGATATGAAATCCTCTATTTACCAGTATATAAGTGACGTGCTTGTTAAAACTCATTTTATTTGCTCTCACCTCTTATTATCTCTTTGCAGCTTCGAACCTTCGACAGTTCATACTAAAAATCAATCTTCATGTTCGGAGGGCAAGATTGAACTAAATATATATATTCATAATGAGAGCTAGCTGTCCACTCACGTAAGGCTCATATAAACATACAGGAAGAAGCTCATCTGATAGGGATCAGCAAAACTTGGATATCGTCTCAGTTTACGGACCAGGAGTTAGCGGTACTAAGAATGTCTTTGTTTCGCAACGACAGGAAAATTTGAATAGAGGGCGTTGTAGCATTATACATACGATCTTGCATGGAGGCGCACCAACTTCGCAACCAAGAGTTTCTCAATCTTGATGAGTCAGTATGGTGCTCAGTAAGACTGTCTACCACCTCGAGGTGTCTAGTCGAGGTCATCTACAGGAAGCCTACTGTTGACATCGAGTACGACAATCGTTTGCTGGAAGAATTAACTCGCTCTACGCGTCTTGGATTCTCTCATATCCTGATTCTAGGAGACTTCAATCTTCCTAGAATCAATTTCGCGGAACATACCTACATTGGTGGTGACAACACTACTGAAGCTCGGTTCTTCAACCTCATTGATGATCTGGGATTATTCGAAAATGTGAATTCGGCAACTCGTTGGAGAAACAGTCAGACGCCTTCGCGCTTACACTGAGTATTCAAAAGGAAGAATTCCTAGTCGACGACCTCTCAATTCTGGCTACCCTGGGGAAAAGTGATCACGCCGTCCTATCCTTCAGTTTTCTCAGCAAAACTGAGCTGAAATATCCCACCAACAACAGGCGCTGGAATTTCAAACGGTTGAATGTTTTAGCTTTACATGACTATCAACAACAGGTGGATTATAATGTTTACCCTCAACTTGAAGTGGATGCTCATTGGGATTTCTTACTGCACACGATCTTATGTGCTACTAAGCATTCAGTTCCTCAAACAGTCTTAAAAAGCTACAAACAACCTGCAATCTTCAAGAACTGTACTCTTTGTTTACTAAGCCGCAAAAGGCACTGTTGTGCCGAATATAAACGAACTGATAACAACGGCACGTACAGGCAATACAAACATATAAGGAACATATGCACAAAGGTAATAAGAGAAGACAGGCTTCAGTACCAGACCAAGCTTATCGATAAATTTGTTTCCAATCCGAAAAGCTTATTCCTTTACGCAGCTTCTCTTCGACAAGGCGAAACTGGAGTTTCCCAACTGCTAGGTCCTAATGGTCCGACCAATAACGACGGTGATGCCGCTAATCTTTTAGCTGAACAATACTCTCGGACATTTCAACCGACCCACATCAACTATGCTGATGAAAGCTTCACCTGCACTTGCACAGCACTTTCCGAACTGGACGTGAGCGTTGACCTGGTGCTCCGTAAACTGCAGCACATAAGATGAGACACTTTTACCGGTCCGCTATACTGAGAGAAGCAGCTTCAATCCTGGCAACACCACTTAGGGTGATGTTTTCACACTCGCTAAGCCTAATCAAACTGCCGGAAATTTGGAAGCTGCCTCTTATTACCCCAATTTTCAAAGGAGGTCGACGCAGTCAACCCTCAAGCTACCGACCAGTGGCCCTTCTCTCCAAACCTCCTAAAATTATGGAGTCCCTGATATACGACGGTATACACGAATACTTATTATCCCTGAAGTGATTCTCACCCCAACAGCATGGTTTCAGAAAGGGTCATTATTGAATGACCAACCTGCTGACTGCAGTGGATAGATGGACAGCCTTCCTTGATCGCAAGGGGAAGGTTGAGGTCATTTACCTTTATTTCTCAAAAGCTTTTGATAGGATCAACCATATATGTCTTATCAATAAACTTAGATGATTGGGTGTAAAACCACTTCTGATTGACTGGCTCGCTTCATATCTAGAAAGCCGACATTTTAAGGTCAGGGTTAACATCACTCTCTCTCAGGCTATGGAATGTCCTAGTGAGGTCCCCCATGGTTCAATACTAGGACATATTCTCTTCTTGATTTGCCTTAACGATCTTCCACAACAAGTTTCACCTGACTTATTGCTTTTTACTGATGATTCGAAACTTTGAAGAGAGGTACGTAACCAAAAGGATATACTAGCATTTCAGGAGGATCCGATTTGACTTCAAAGTTGGGCAGACGACAACGGACTTACCTTCAACACTTCAAAGTGCAAAGTGGTCCATCTGTGACATGTTGCAGACTATAGTTACGACTTAGGAAACTCCTCTCTAAAAGTTTCTCAAGTCGAAAAGATTTAGGAGTGTTGGTACCCTACGACCTGAAGTCGTATGCTAACTGTGACAAAAACGCACTTCAAGCAAACATTGCACTGGTAACATTGAAGCGCATTTTTGGCCAGTTTGACGGAAGGACATATCACATAATCTTCAACAGTTTTATTCGTCCCCATTTAGAGTACGGAAACATGGTATTTCCTCCCCCCCTCCAAAAGGATAAGGACACTCTGGAACGCATATGACGTCGAACCACGAAACCAGTTCGGGTACTTCAATCACTTAAATTCTACCCGTCAGAGTACAGACGTCTTAGAAGCGACCTTCTTAACACTTACAGTATCCTTAACAGTTCTGGTCAGCCCCTTGAACATCTACTTAGGGTTAGTCACAACACTAACCCCAGAGGTAACATCCAGAAATTGGAGACCCAAAATAGTAGAACAGACTGCAGACACAACATCTATTCCGTAAGAGTTGTCAAATGCTGGAATTCGCTGCTGATTGAGATAGTTCAAGTGACTTCCCAGGAGTCCTTCAAGAGGAAACTTGACTTATTCTCAAGGACTAAGGATAACATATCATTTTGATCTACCAAATTCTTTTTTTCCTTTATTATCGTTACTATACCTAGGTTCTTGCCTGGAGGTATTGGTGATCCACTGCTATTTGACACGGAAGCCCGTTAAGAGAAAGCTTCTTCTATTCCGTCCACAACCATTTGAACCATTTGAATATATTTACACCTCGAAATACAAAGACGTCAGATGAATTGAGGGTTATTCTCACTGAAGCTTGTGCTCTAAAAATCCGTCTTATGTGTTTTTCGATATTATTAATATTCTTTTGGTTTACTTTTCTAATTTTTATGTTGATTTTCATCGTGTGAACAGATTTATATGTCTCTCTATCTTCTACGGTCAAACTTTTATGATTTTACTGTCACCTAGCTCTGTCTATACCGTTAGACTTCATTATGCCATAACGTCAGATTATTATCGATGGGATATTGTTTAGGATGCCTTTCGCTATGTTAATTCCGTGTCATTGGGCTTCAAAGACCAGAAATATCTTATGGGACAACATTCATGTCAGCTGAAGTGTATTCTAATATAGTGGATTCCATCTAGCCAGAAAGTATTCTGAATGCTAGGGGGCATCAATGAAGAGTGTTGTAACAAAATAAATCGTGAATGAACGATTTGACAATCACAAGGAAGACACTAAGTTTTATAGATCAAAGGAGTAGTTAACAAACTTAAAAACGCTTTAGTTTCCATTCACGCTATATATGCACGACATTTTGCTAGGATGCGAAGTGCAAATTCAAAATGTTGATATGATGTAAAGCCAGCCGAAAATTTTTTTCATCGTATTATATTTACCATAACCCCAAAGCGACATTAAGATCTAATAGCACTTCGTTAGAGTTAATGAAAAAAGTACTGAATTACTAGGTGACTACTTGGAGGCGACAAATATGACAAATGAATCTACATTGTTCAGATTAACTCCTAATCTCGCTCATCAAGGTAAAGGTCTCTCAAGTAACATTTGATCGATTCACCTAAAAGACATAACAGATATTTAGGGTTTGACAACGCTTTAACGTGTTACACTATTATAATCGAAGGACGTCAATCCAGTCAAATCAGAAGTCGGAAATAAGTGGGTTTGAATGTATGTTTGAAAACTTGTTGATATATAGAGAAGCTTTTGATCTAGACTGACCAGTAGTTTCAAGGTTCGCGTAGCACAGCATATCACTCGCGATCTGGTGCGGTTGCATTACTGAGTGCATTCAGTAAGGATGTCTCAAGTAAAACTAATACGACGAAACGGCCGTGCAATGCTCCCAGGTTTTCCATGGTGGTCTAGCTTCAATTGTTTCACGATCTCAACTGTTAAAACTAATAAGCTTCAATGTTGAATACTTGCAGAACTATTTCTTCTAGGATTTTGATTACCGCTATATAACATGACTGTCTTATAAATGAAAATCAGATAATTTTTGTTCATTCACATACCATTTTATTGATAAATACCTTGATTCCTGCCACCTTTTTACACATTAACGTCTTTCGAAAGGATATGACGAATTATGGATCTTATGTAAAGAATATTGTCATTCAACCTACTCGATTTCGCCCAAAATTATTTCGACTATTTGAAACACTGGTTTCTAGGTGCGCCTATGCTGTAAAAAATCTCGAAAAATCTTTTAAGACTTAAATATGGTTATAGAAGCTGTTTTAACGTATTCGGTTCCTCGATCTTTGTTTTATTTAATAAATTAAGGGATACTCGCCAAATACACAGATTTTTCAGTTTGACGTCTTGAAGGTCGGCGGTACTTGTAAGTTGCTTGTCTTTGTTTTGCGAAATTGTTAGTCATCTTCTTTTTGGTGGTTTTCGTATCAGGCTTTTTTGTCATAAAAACTTTATGTCACGAAGTATTCATTTTGATCTCTTTTTATCGCTAGACGTTTATGTTAAGGCTCTTCCCCACTATTTTTCCATCCGATATTGTTGTAATATTGGTGTTCTGTATGTTGTATTCCCACTGGTTTTCTCCACGTTAGTGTTTATATGTTGCTCAACTAGTTTTACGCTTTTGGCCGGGTAAATACGTCATTGAACAAACATTACTTGCTTGACATTGCAAATTATCATGAAGTCACATTCGTAATTTGCACCAGTTATTGTAACTGTATAAACTGTTGACATCCAATAATTTGATTCAGATTTTCTGTCAAATTTCAATGGGGATTATGTGGTATAATTTTTCTAATATAAAGCACAGGAATAGATCATGGAATTAAAATTTAGTATCGAAATGAATTTTAATGAATTCGTTCAAAAAAATCAGTAATTCTGCTTCAGGTTAGATTCACGGAAATTTTATAGTGAGTAACTCAACAGAAGTAGTGTGACGTGTGATGGTTTGCTTGGATACGTTATTAAGGATGTTTTGTGTTGATGTACGTTTTATAGCTTCTTACAACACTCGTGAAATGAAACCTTAAGCGATTCAACTAGCTGCACATGTTTATTCACTACTGTTTTGTGTTTCTTCTCTGTGATAGCTGCTTGAACTGAGGCGGAATTTTAGTTTAAAATAGGGATTAACTACCATATTTTTCTGTTTCATCTCATGAAACCTGTAAACAAAATGTGGTTTTGTCATCAAATCATTGTTCTGTTTCTGTGAATAGGTTTTATGAGTTCATACAGCTCGGGCTAATATTTTACGCATTCGATTTTACTGTGTTTAGTGTGCGCTCTATCTTTTTAAGGAGTGATTACTTTTGTTTAGCTCATTGCTGCACCGGATTATAGAAATGGTATGTATGTACATGAATTGCTCCCGAATGATGACCGTTCATAAGATTGAACAATTGATGCAATTGCCCTCATGGTTTGAAATTGGAGAATATGATCTGTCAGACGAATAGATTACATGTGCGATAGAATGACATGCTTATATACAAAATTGATATCAAATCAAACACGATAACATGCCATAAGCGCTTGTGTAAGATTAATTTGCAGGTCACTCCCTCAACAGGTAATCAATACACTGCTATAGTGTCTGGTTCTTTGGAATAATTGAAAGAGTCGTGGATGAATAAATTGTGGACATGATTGAACCACTTCATAATATTTTGATAGACCTTGATTTTGTATTTCATATGAACCTGAAGCAGCAATAATGATTTTTTCTAAAACAAATCCATCAAAATTCAGTTCGATACTAAATTTTAATTCCATGATCTATTCCTGTGCTTTATATTAGAAAACTTTTACTACACAATCCCCATTGGAATATAACAAAAATGTGAAGTAATTTATCAGCTTACTCTGGCTTCTCTGGTGTTCTTACTTGTAACGTGTTTCTAACTTCTACATCAATTAATCTCACGTTTTATTCGACATCAGTAAAATGTATGATGAATACTGCTACTCAAGTTTTTTTTGTAATATTAAATCTGAGCTGATGTTAGGGATACGTGATACTTCGTCTTTTGTAAATCTTGGAATTATTCTTTCTCATTTGTCCGGACTTACATTCTAAATAAGCACTGATGCTAGTATTGATATTTCGAATGTTCTGACCCACTATAATATACTTTAGGCATGGAGGATAGTAATTTTGTCATGATTTTTCTTGTCATATCTTTACATGTGCTTATATTTCGGTCATAGCTGTCATCACCAACCTTGGAATTTCTTCCACATTGTAGAAATTAATTTGCTGCATATGTTATCATTTATGTAGGTAATATCATCTTACTCATTTAGGTTTTCACATATTTCCATTGAAATCTGAAAACAGGTCGGATGAGCATCCATATATTTCCTACACAATGTGGTGTGGATCCCTCGGGAAGCGAAATATCAACTACAGACAGCCTTATTCAAGAATTTCAAGAATTCGAAGCACAAGTATATTCTGGTGCGTTATTCGAACAAAAATGCAGAACTAGTACTCCATCAAATAAAAACATGGATTCTTCACCAAGTCAAATGAACAATATCTCCGCAATAAGATTTGACCCATGTTCTCGAGGAATTTGTGCCAAGCAGCAGTTGAAGAATTATGATCCGAATGAAGTAAGTTAAATCGTTTGGTGTTTCACTTCTATTAGGGAGAACACAAGGAAAAATAGCCTTTGGTTAATGTAGGAAACACTTTAATCGATGTCTTAATTAAGACTAACGATTTGCGATTCTTCGAGACCTACTGTCTGATAGTAAGAAGAAAAGCTTTTAATTAGGTCATGGATCACGTTGACTTATGTCATGCAATAAGTAAATGATAAATGTATTTGGAATGAAACATGAAATTTAGCAGATACTTTCTAAATTACTTCCCAACTTCTAATAGCTTGGTTAGGAGGCTTTATTACCAACTGGATGTTAATTTCTTTCAAACCAGTTTGTTCTATGGTGTTGTGTTAGCGAGACATAGGATTAAATCATGTTCCGTGCAGGATTGTGTTGGGGCACACAGATTGGTTATTTCCTACTAAATGGGCAGAATCGTAAATAATTCCGATCATGATACAACCAACTGGCAGTCCTTGGTTTTGTATGAGTTGTTCTCGGCTTCTGAGCTAACTTAGTAATAACGTTGACACTACTGCATATTAAATTCGGATTTACGTGTTCAGTTAACTCATTGTCTCGTCTGATGTTTTGTAGCCGTTTACATTCATCTGTCAATGTCCTGAGTGTGACATTTGGATCTTGGTCCAGTCGAGTCAAAAGTCTAGTCCTAATCTCAGCATCTTGTGGTGACTGAAGAGCTTTGATGAATATTAGGCATTTAAATTGGTCTTCTGTCAATGAGCGTAACTTGAACCGTCCACACTCTCTGTTGACGACGTCTGCTAGAGCACCATATTCATCGGCTTCACGTTTCACCAAATTTAGACACTGATATCGAATACTAAACTATGAGTAGGATTCACCGAATATCTCTGGCAATTGTGTTACTGTCTCCTCGAAACTGAGCTCTCGAGGTAACTTTGGCAATATATGATCAACACAATGTGCATGTTCATTGCTTCCCAACTTACGCATCAACAATTGAGTCTTCTATGCGTCATCTTGTATACAGAATTCTATTCTAAATGTACCTTCTCAACGCTTGAACCACGTGAGAAAGGTATTTCCGCTTTTGGGATCATAGATGAATTCTGGGATGCTGCTAGCAGCTACATCACAAGAAGCACTTGGAATAGCATGTGAACTCGAGCAGTGGATGTTAAACTTTTGCGCCAAAGTTTCCAACAACCTCATTTGTTCATCAAGTTGTGCTTGCTGTTGTTGTACTATTCAGTTTGACTGGTCATTTGATATCGGCATCTTGAATGTACTTTCCTTTTTCACCGTCTGCACTGTTACAATTTCTCTTGTTACGACCCGTCTACTCTTATTGTTTAATAGTCTTGGATACCAATTCACTCGACAAGTCTCCAAATCAGAACACGATTGAATAGGAACGTAATTTTATTCCAAATAACAAGGGTGAGTGGAAGTTGTCTATTTCCTTACTAATCAGCGCTAGTAGATGCTTGGAGAAGACTTTAGAACCTTTTTATGTAAAAATTATGAATATAATGATATGGGCAGTAATTTTCAGACCACACAGATTATTGTTATCTGAGTGTCCGCTGTTTAGTACCAGTCAGAGATAATGTGTCTAGACTGCAGCATGTACCTGAGATTGTCTTTAATTTTCATATTTAATTTCTCATCACTCCTAACTTCGTTTGCCTGAAAAAGATCCAGCGGTATTCTTAAGAAGGAAATGACTTACGTAGCTTTCTGTAGTTACTAATCTTCCTTTAACATGTATTTATTCGCAATTAAAATTTTCTTTAGTTGTATAATCCTCTAAACCTAAGCTATTATGCCCAAACTTTTCAGAGCTTTTTGATATATGCATCGACTTCTTGTAACATTTTTATATCTAATTGAAATCTAATCTTATGCGACACTGTTTTAACATGTGGTCAGCTTTTTCTTATGTTTCGGTGTCTTTCTGTATACTCAATAACAGGTTTCTGATGTTGAAGTAGACAGTTTAGATGATGAACCAGTGAATTCTACAGTCCAAATCAATGCATCATCAGAAACAAACGGATATGTATTTGAAAACAAAGACAGTGATTCTTTTAGTAATCGCTCAAAGCTTTCACGTATTCCACAGGTGAATGATCATACAAATGTTTTGCGACAAGAGTTTATTGGGTCAGAAATTTGTTTTATGTCTTAAAACTTAAAGTTTAGTATCACTGTTAGTTTATTCCTTTTTATTCCATCCGACATAAGGAAAGTGAAATGGCTAGTTCGCTGATAATTTTGACATTGCATATTAGGTAATAAGTTTTATCTGTCTAGGAACTGTAATAATGAACAGAAACTCAACTACACGGGCAAATACCAAAACATGCAGTAGTTTAGACGTGTGACCATAATGGTTATGGGTTAATCGGTTAGCAACTAAACTGAAAGCTCCACATGACGAGTGCTTTCACATGGTAGTGATCTTACTAGATTTTATAACACGTATTAAAACAATGGCAATGATGGTTGATTATATATTTGATGATATACGTCAGACCGTTGGAGATATTTTTTCATTTAGTGAATTGAATGAATTTTTCGTTCTCATTGCCGAGAGAGTAATCAATTAACATATGTTATTGGGTATTCACATTTATAGTTTTTCATTGTCCCGTTACAAAACCATCTGCTTCGGTTTGGGGGCGCGAGAAGTATCACAGCCCATATACAAGTATGATGACGTTACTGATAATTTCATTTCTTTATTTTGATACTCAATCGTATCAGAATAAACAAAGACAAAATAAATTGGTAAACTCTTTCCGTTTTTCGGAAGGTTATTAGTCTTTTTTTAAGTCTCACACCTACAGTACACATTTCTTTAGCTACAATCTAAATAGCTTAAAGTTTAGCTCGATCAATTGTTATTACCGTAATTTTCAAGATTAACCAAGTTGTAAACTAAGTAAAAAGAAAGTAAATAAAGTTTTGGGTACCTATGGAAAAACAAAAGATGTATGATTATTTGGTGTTGTGGTTAGTTTCAAGCTACAATCCCTTAAACTATTCAAAAATGAACTTTGTTTATCATTGAGTCGTAAGATCAATCATACGATCTTTCTGATTTCCCGACTTATTTCCGCTCTTCAAAACATTGAATTTACAGTATATTGCACCTCATCGTATTGATTATTTCATCGATTTGTGCGGACAGCCATTATATTTGATTTGATTTTCGCATTATTTGGCCTAGGGTTCAGCTATACATAAGCAAAGGTTGTCATGTAGATCAAGTGTCTATAGTTTTATTATTTCTTCGCTTAGAAGATATTTCACATCTCTATTGGAAAAAGGTAGGGTGCCTCACCGCATCACTTAGTTATCAAATACAATTAGCCAATTCGCCATCATTAGAAGTAGGTAGGTTTCCATAAATCAAATAAAGTTATTGTATTGTTGCTTCAACCTTTCGGATTACCAGTTTATAAAGGATTTTCGTTTCTGTCTGAATGGTGATCATAAAATTAATGTGTAGTGTCTGTGTACAGTACTGAATAGAAATGAATTATAGTCTCATGATCATCTTTGAGAAGGTATATCATGGATTTTTCAGGTTTTCAATTTTCGAGATTGTTTTTCATAAAAAGATTTAATTATTTAAGTGTAAACCACGAGACCTTGGATTAACTTGTAGAAAATCATAGCTAGTGGGCATTGGTTAATATAGTTATATTCCAATAGGTGCCTTCTAAAGTAGGAGTAATACTTGCCAAATATTTTTGAACCGAGGTTTAGGCTTTGGATTTTAAAAACCATGTCGATTAAATTACTACATCACGATAGAAATTCTTCATTCTCGTAATACTTGTAGCCCAAAAATGACCTGGTGCGGCCGAGAGTGGCAGAGTCAGCTCTACCTCCCAAATGCTCTCGCATGACCACGTACATACAACCACTGCCAGGGAAGTGCTACTCACTGCCTTCTCGTGGCGGGGGTGTTGTTTACGAAATCCAGAGAACGAAAAGTCAATGTCCGTTGCTTTAACCGGGTTGGGGGATATGGAGGATCCACCTAGGGGAGTTGGAAAACCCTGATTCTAAACCAACGGTACACATGGGCTCGAGAATTCCGAGGGAACAAATGACGTATGAACCTATTGTTGGTCACCGGCTATCGTGCGACTGCATCTCCTTAAGTTGCTCTACTGCCTTGTGGATTAGACCCGTAGGTCAAATGCTCATGGAATGGCCTCCTAATAAAACCATCTGCTTCGGTTTGAGTGCCCTAAAATTATTCTAGCCCTCACACAAATCGAGTGAAATATGTGGTGCATATATATTTGGCACCATCTTGTACCAATGTTTATGTGTTTGAATAAATAAATAAATATATCAAGGGCAGCATTTCTACAATTGAAGAACATATGGAACTCAAAACAACTCTCAACCAATTTCAAGGTCAGAATCTTTAATACGAACGTCAAGACAGTCCTACTGTACGGAGCTGAAACGTGGAGAACTACTACGGCCATCATCAGGAAGGTACAAGTATTTATAAACAGTTGTCTACGCAAAATACTCAACATCCATTGGCCGGATACTATCAGCAACAGCGTTTTATGGGAGAGGACAAACCAGCTTCCAGCTGAAGAGGAAATTAGGAAAAGACGTTGGAAGTGGATCGGACATACATTAAGGAAATCACCAATGTGCATCACGACTCAATCCCTAACTTGAAATCCGGAAGGGAAGCGGAGAAGAGGAAGGCCAAAGAACACACTACTCCGGGAAATAGAAGCCGATATGAAAAGGATGAATAACAACTGGAAAGAACTGGAAAGGAAGGCTCAGAACAGAGTTGGATGGAGAATGCTGGTGAGCGGCCTATGCTCCTCGACGAGGGGTAACAGGCGTAAGTAAGTAAGTAAGCAATTTACATTTGTAAGTAACCTAGAGCTACTAATCACTGGTTATTTATTTAAACTTATATGATGAAGATTGTTTTAATATTATCATTATTAAAGTCATTAACCCATTTACTATCCAAAAAGATGTACTGTTAGCAGATCAGTTTTTAGCATTCACAATTTAAATCACTTTCCAGTTAATGTATACGATGTGATAGTGTTTCTTTAAACTTCATTTCTTGATAGCTGATCAGATCCCCCAATCGTTCCCTTAGTCAGTCCCTTATTTCAAACAATCAGAAGGCAGTGAAAAATACTGCGTCTACAATATCTCGCCACAGTGTCCCTTCACAGATGGAATTTCCTGTCTTACAGTCAGCTGCCAACACAACAAGGACGACTAGTAAACAACATGTATCCAATTCTGACTTTATTAAAGCGAAACCTCCAGGAAGCAACCAGTATTTCGTCCCAAATTTGCTTACAACATCAGATGTGACGGAAAGCAATCAAAATTATCATTTAACAACACCTCTCCCCAATCCTCCATCTACACAGCCAAGTTTATCATTCGATTCAATGAATAACTCAAAATCATGCAATAAAATTGGGGTACAGGTCACAGTTAAGAAGCTAGATTCATCATATCCGTCTATTAATAGTTTGGATCTATCTAATCTGAATAAAATAAATATGGATTCGATTGCATCGTATGCTCACGAAGATCCCATTGAGACACATGATCTAGTTGTAGCTAAAATGGCTGCAGATGGAGTAGTTTGGGTACCATCTAACGCAAATCCTTCTTCCATTAATACTACAACTGCTGAAAAAAATGAGGTTTATCAATCTATTTTACAAAAAACTGATCAATTGAGATGGTATTCCGAGGAAATCGAAGAAGAGAAAGTTAATGATAATGTGAGTTAATAAATACTATTTCTTATGACAGCGAAATGAATAGACAACGAACTTTTTGGAATCGTTTATCTTTGAAATGTAGTTGACTATGAATGTCTATGTATACCTTGTCCATTTACTACCTTACATAAAATGTTTATTGAGTTACCAACAACGTCAGATTTTGGTTAGGTTCTTCCATTGATCGATATTTCTGGTTAATGTCCCTAAGTGATATAATCGATTATTATTTCCATAGGTTCAGATATCTGTACACCTTAAGTTTTTATAAATATTGAGCAGTAAGTATTAAGCATCATTTATTTTAGTCTTGATAGATAACAGTTTATTTTTGTTTTTATACTTTCTTCATTTTTGTATTGACTCACTAAATACAGTTGCATAATGTTTCATTTGGAGCTTGTGTACTTTCGTATGAGTCCCTGCTTTAGTATTTTTCTGTTTCCATACGTGATCTAGAACAGATAGATACACTTCACTAATCTGTAGATTATTACATAGTGATCATTTATTACTATTTACTTTCATTTCAACCTATAAATATTGAAGACTCATATGCTTCCGATAGATAGCTATCATTTTCTTCATTTTCATATATGATAACGATTCTGTAAAAGATCCACCTTATATGCACTGGATTACTTAAAAATCATTTCCACTAGTGATTTTGTTCTTGTTAATCTGATCAAAGGTTCGGTTCACTAAGTTAAATAGACTCAAATTAGTTCGTAAAGGACTGAACGATGTGTATGTACTACTGACTTATTTTTGGAATATGAAATTTCTAGTCATAAACTAAATTCAAACACCAGTTGCTTTCACTTTTTTTTCGAATAAGTAATATTCTTTTTGTGTATATTGTCTGTGGTTGCTTCAAAAGTATGTTAAAATGCATAATTGTTTTTTTTCGTGTACCTCATAAATAAGAACTGTCTAGACTTAAACGTTCACTCATGATATTAAATAGTTAATCAGTCAAAATTTTCACCAGTATACCATTACATATTTAGATTTTTATAAGATTTATGTCATTCATTTAAGTACTTACGTATTGTTTTTTAGTTATATTGACCATTGACTCGTTTATTTATTGTACCTTTTGTGTACTGCTCGAAGAATCTGTCATATATGTTAGAAAGTTTGTCAAATTCACACTACTTAAATTTTACATTGTTTATTTGTGTATTTCCTCTTGTGTTTACCACAGTATTTTCATGTTATTATCGATTCAGTTTGTGTGCGAAATAAGTGGTGAACACTGAAATCATGAATAGAATATTTAATAACTTAGTATTATATTTCATTTTTTAAAATTCGAGCAAAATAATTTTGTATGTTGTTATAGATGTTGTAGCTCATGTCAATTACCGGTTTCCCACAGCATAGGAGGATATTTTTTGAGGTATATGAAAAGAAAACTAAATTAGTAGTAATCTTGTTGACTTTCATATATGACTGCAGCGCCCAAAAGGCTCCTGTTTGAGGCCGGTCGCTCACAGCCTTTTTGTAAGTATTTGATGTAACTCTATATATGAGGTCTAGTGATGCTAAACATGAATTCCGGATGAACTTGCTACTCAATTGTTCATATTGCTACCACTATATACTGTGCAAACTGCAGTATGCTGAGTTTTAAAAAATGTTCATAATAAATATAATTGATGTACCGATTATAAGTTTATGGATTCGAGTTTCAAGCGTATTGTTTGTGTCAAGGCTAGTAATACTTACTATCTGCCTTCAACCTATACAAGTTGATCGCAGTTTGAACTTTAGAAGTGCTGGTTCAAAGAAGAGACACCGCTTCTAATCTTCAATCAAGTGATAGAAAATTGAATGTTTACCTTGAACGATTGATTACTATCATGAACGTTTACTCGATTATTATATATGACTCTACATTTTTGATAAACTTTTCTTATTGGTCATTACTTTTTTTAACTGATAAATATTTTCAGGAGGGAATTTTGTGGAGATTTTAGTAATTTTATAGTTGAATTCATGAGTTGATTGAAGCTAGACCATTATGGAAAACGTGGAAGTACTGGGCGGCCGTTTCGTTCTTTTGTGAATCTCCTCAGCATTGTGCATCGACGATCCCATTCGCGGGATTCGAACTCAGGGCGTTTGGTCTCGCGCACGAACAACAAACCTCTAGGTCAATGAGCTGGTATCCAGTGGTGTTAGTATCTAACTCTAACCAATCCACGAAATCGCAAGACCATCCATTATTGTATTTAGTGAGTTACTATCTCACAACAGACCCGGTTGAACTCCATTAGTTTCTCAATTTTGTGGATTGGTTGAAGTTGGACATTAACACCGTTGGATGCCGGCTAAGTAGTCTAGAGGTTAAGCGTTCACGCGTGAGATCAATAGGTTATGGATTCGAATCTCGCGGGGCAGGATCGTGGATGCGCACTGCCGAGGAGTCTGACGCTTAGACGAAACGGTCTTCCAGTGCTTCCAGATAATTATTTGTTTCTTTCCCATTCAAATCTACACACCCCATAGTGATGAGTGTGTTCGGTATTATTGATTTAATATCCCTATTACTCCTAATCATATTGTCAGATTTTCCTTTTATCGTAGAGATGACTAATACACCACCAGTTATTATTGATAAAAAAATCTAATGAAAAAGTAGAAAGAAACTAGTTGGACAAAAGTAATATTTTCCCTTTTCCCTTTTTTCCTTCTTTAGCTTTCCTCTCTCTCTGTCTCATTGTAGTATCTTGTAAAAAGTAAAAAGAAAATGTATGCTTTCAATAAGTTAATTTCTAATTTTTATTGGAAAGAGTTGTATGGATTTATGTTCAGTTTTTGTAAGAGTTTCAAGTAGTTAAGGTATTATTTTTGTTGCCTTTATGCTGTAGCTTTTTCTTTCACTCATATGTTTCATTTATCCTATACGCTTATACAATTGAAAAACTAAAGATAAACTTGAGTATAGTATTAATAATTATGAACACAATATATTGTATCAAGATAACTATTTGCTTCAATGGTCAAATAGTAAATAAATGAACTTATCCGCAAATCATATACATTATGACAATCGGTTGCTGATCTTTGCTATCCGGTATGTATATGAAAAGAAACTACAAGTGAGAGTATTAATATTACTAATGTCGATAAAGTAGGATAAGATTAAGTGGGTTTCGTTTTTTTATAAATTGAAAGTTTCCGTGATCTTGTGAATAATAATTAATCAAGTCATTTATGCAAAAACACGATTCTACTATATGTTATTGTTTAGTTAAGGAATGAGTTTTACATGTATCGTATTTGGGTGTCGTTATCTGGATATATCTTTATTTCATAATGTTTTGATTTTTTTTTTAAAGTTTACAATGAACAATTTATAGTTACCATCGAGATATATTCATTGCAAATCTGTTTTATGATCTATGTAGCTCATTAAGTCAATATAATGAACATTTGTGATAATAAGGAATATATATATATATATATATATATATATATATATATATATATATATATATATATATATGTTTAACTGGTCATAACACACACTTTCACTTAATCACTCATCATATACATAATCCCTTTACGGACATTAAACTTATCAGTAACTAAAACAAAATGTTGTGAATCTTGACTTGAAAATTTGTTTTATTAAGTATGCCATTGGACATTTACATGAACCAAATTTTGTATATATAATTCATTGTACTTTTTTCTTCAAAATGTGCATGTGTTTTCGTGCGTGTTTTGTTTCTATTTTAACTTGTATACCATTTGTTCAATCATTAAATTTCTCCCGTTACTTATCGACTAGTTTTAATCACATGATATTTTGGGATTATTATGTGATTGGGCGTATATTAGTTTTAGGTAAGTATTACATTGTACACAATAAATAATGAATTATAGAAGATAATGTGACAGTGTATACACTAATAATTTTACTTATCAAGATGGAAGTAGAATGTAAATATGTTTTTCGTGTATTAGTCACTTGAATCACTTCTAAGATTATTATTGATTTTAAAAAGTTTCTCTTGATATACATGTATCACTTAATTCCTTTTGGGAAATAGCAGTAAGCGTAATTATGTACAAAGTAGAATTTGTGAACACTAATACTAAATAAGTCAACCCTTTATTTCATATTTTATATCGATTTATAGGTTCAATATATAGAAATTTAAAGCAATTAGTCCCTTTGATAAATTTCGATAATGTAGTTCTGATAATCTTCGTCTTCTTATTACATTATCGAAATCAATATATAGAATTTAAAAAGAATAAATGACTTAATTTAATTAACAAAAGCGGCCATTGAAGACATCTACACTGTGAATCTAATATCTATAGTGTTTCTATACGGTTTACACTGGAGATTGACAGATTCATTGCTTCGTTTCCATCAGTAATATGTACGCTTTGGTGTTATCGAAATGAAATATCTCACTGGTTTGATGTTATTCACAGGTTGTTACAATGTATCATGAGTACATCAGTATTCTAATATCAAAGCTTAGCTTGAATCAAGACCAGCAATTTGTTTGATAGGTTAAGTGTCTTTAATTATTTATAAGGTGGGAATGAACGTCATTTCTAAACTCATTATATGGTGGCTTGGCTACGTTTGACTTATTCCTATATGTCTGAACGGGAAAAGCCTTAAGAAACTATGGTATGAGAAGTTCTGAGTACATGGTGGTACAAGAGCAAAGGTAGGTATAGGCACTAACCATATGAGTAAAATTTAAAAATAAGTATGCGCTTCCGAGATCGTTGAAGAAGCAAAACTGATTCATCACTATAGTTGGCAATATCGTTTTTTAATGGCCTACAGAATATTCGTCATTTTTATTGTACTTCCCACTTTATACTGCTATCGACTACACTAAATCGAACTGTTCCACTTTTTTGTCCTGAGATTGCATCATTATATTCTCCTGCCTCTATCTATTGCTTCATAATCCCACTGTCCTATTTGTGTAACGTATATTTATTTCGGTGCCTATTTATGTCAATATTTATGTATTTCTAATAAATAAAAAGGGGTCATGTCAAAGCGTACTTGGAACGCATCGTTTTTTTGGGGTAGATGCATAATCACTACTTATGTGTTTAAAATATTCAGAATTCATCCATTTGGTTGCAAATGCTCAGGTGTAAATATAATCTGAGGATTTCAAATCACCAAAAAACAACTTACTTGTTTTGTCATTTTTATTTTTACCAATGTAAATTCCAATTTTTCTTACCTAAGCCCCTCACGACAGCCATTTTTCATTTTTATGGTAGTTAAAAATTCTGTCTTATCCTTCAGTGGCTATTTTAGTATGTTAAATGTTTGCCTTATTTCTAGTGTTCGTATTTATATTCATTTTCATATGATGTTCCCCTAAAGGAGTCTCCGGTTTCTGCAAATAAAGCTGTCTTGCAATGTTCCTTTCGAGTAGCCACGGTTTGGAAAGGAAAGGGAATTATAATATACCGATACCCGAATCATAGCTAGAATTATATTGCGACCTAGTTCAATATAAATTATGACCTCAACCTACTCACTTCTGTTTGGGTAGCTATGTAATTACAGTAGCTCAAAATACAAATAAACTGTCTCAAAGCCATGTGTGTAAATTTATACTTGGGAAAAGAGTTGCATTATTACTTATTCTACTATCATCCCTGTTGTTATCATTCTTTTTTAATTCTAAGTGTTGATTGAAGTCCTTCAATCACAGTCCAGTATTTCCCTACTTTTTCATTTTGAGATTTTTGTTTATCTTTCGTATAGTTTTGCGTTTCCGTTTACTACCATGGCAAATAATACGTTTGAATTTTACTAACTATTCAAAACGAATAGATATACGTGCATCCGAGTTCGAATCTTTGACAGAACTTGATTTTCATCAACATTTCAGATACATTTTAATAATTCGTTTTCAGAATCACAAAATGCTCATTAACGAAGTGTTCTTTTAAGTAAATATTTAGTGTGGACAATTGTTTAAAACTAAGTATGATCTTTGCTTTATTTATTTTTCTATACTTTATGCGATTAGATAAACACTTAATTTATTGTAAACAAAGATGGATAGTGACTAGCAGTGGGATCCAGGACGTGCGTTTCGTCCTATTTGGGACTCGTCAGCTGGATTTACCTGCATCTCAGAGTTGATGTTCAAACAAACAATACTAAATGAACTTAATGTATTGTTTTAATAATCCCTTTCAAATTACACCTTAACAATCACTAGAAAATGAAAGTTTATGTGTAACACTTCAAATGTGTTTTGTATTTCATTTATTTCCGGTTAACTATGAAGCGTGAAATGAAATAGGAATAATAAAATTGTTTACTCAAGTGTAACTGGAATTGAGTTTGCATTAAAATTTACTGATTTCTATGAGAACAACGACAGTAAATTATGTCATATGCTTATTCATTACTAAAACTATCGAAGTCATAACGCAACACTTTTCCTAGTTTTAATATATTTTCTGAAGGTAGACAATTGAAGGAGATTAACGACAGACACCATCTGATGGAAAATAATCAGGTCAGTAGACTTGTGTAATGTAATTCTACACCAACTGAATAAGTTTTCCTTTACGTACGTTTTGATTACTGTCTAATTGCGTAGTCGATATGCATTTGTTAAACGTACAAATAGAAGTGGAAAACGGAAAGTTAGAATATAAATGTTTATTAGAATTCATTTTCGTTTCGTTTTTAAATGAGATTAGGTTTGAATCTAACTGTTGTATGATTTACACAGATAAATTTCATTGTTCACTAATTAACGAATGTTTAATCCACAATTCACACAAAATTAAAATTTAAACGAACAATTAAATTTCAAAGAATTGGGTGTGTCCTATTTTGTTTTAATTACATCAAAGTTAAAGTGCTATACATTCAGGTCTTTTCAATGTCATTTCTTGGAAATTAGCGTGTATACGTGTGTTTAAGCTTCGCTTATTTTGATTGCTTAAGATTGTTTCAAACTAATTTAAATGAACGAAATTATAATCTCCTAATAATTCGAGAATTAAAATATACTTTGGAAAGTCTTATAATTTCTAGTGCTATTATTATTCAGTAAAAATACTAGCACTTATCAATGATAAATATTGCCAGTTTGATAGGAATTATCCTGTTTGTTATCCTTTGTTCACTGATGATTGTTTGTAACGACTGTAGACGTGATTAGTATAAAGGCGTTTGTAGAGATTATTAAATCCCGTAATTTATATCACGGACTGACCATAACTATACAACCATTTAAAACTAGGGATAATAACGATATGCTTATTAGTGAATAACTTCGAGAGGAGATTCTCGGAGTTTTAATGAGCTGTGGCTACACGAACTAAATCGTATCGGGTAATGGGGAAGTTACTCATCAATGGGCGAAATATTGTGAGTCGGTTGTAGTTTAAAATGTAAACCTTTAGATAGCTGCTCGCCATTAGATATTAAGTTCTTGGTTAGATCCCAGATGTTATCACGGATGGGTATTGCCGAAGAGTTTCGTACTAGAACGAAATAGTGATCTAGTGGTCAGTCTGTGGTTGTAAAGTATAAGATTATGGATGTTTTTTTGGAAATCAAGCCAAATTTGGTAGAATTATTGATCTAGTTAACTGGAACGAATGAACTTAACCTTAAACCAAATTTAGTTTTAGTAATCAGTTTAGTCATCACTGTCTCTTCTAAATCTTGAATACGTTGTTATTTATTGCTGGTCAATCACTATTTTTCACTCATTTTCTGTTGCCTTTTCTTTATATTTCTCGACTACCACCAGTATTATTTTCATTCATGAGTCTCCTATAACTGTGGCTGTGGTGACCATGGTTTGCGATATGTATTGAGGCCTTTAGGGCTATCGCTTATTCCATAGTGTTAAACTTACTGAACTGGTGATAATATTGTTTTTTTTCTTACACTTAAAGATAAATTACATTTCAATTTCAAACTAATCGACATTAATATATAGTTTCATTGTTGATGCTAGTCACATATTCCTATTCATTAATGCATATAACAGGTCGATGCAATTCTTACGATATCCTTCATAGATTTTCTCTCATGTTTAATTTAGTTGATTAATAGTTTTTCTAAAATCTTTTTCCATCCGAATTACTTTTTCAGCCTATTGTTAGAAGTAATTCAGTCGCTGAGTCTCATAACTCAATGAAACACAATTCATCCACTATCCATAATAACCCTACAAGGGATAATAATGTAAATGAGTAAGTCTTTTCATTTCTAAAGTTTCCGATGAGTTTTTCTTCCATTCATCAGTTAAATGTTAGTCGTTATCTTATTCATCAAAAAAATTTCTCACACTTATTATCTACTTTTCTGTACAACTTTTAGGCTAAATCGTAAGAGTCATATTTGTTTTACCTATCTAACTATCCAGTATATTTTTATTTCAAACTTTATACAAGATTCTCATTCATATAAAATTTCCTCTCGATGTTGCTGCAATGGTGCCACGCATTTTACTTTTTTTATTAGGTTCTGTTAGGCGCATTCGTTAGGATATTTATTTTCCACTAAAAGAATCTTAGTTATTTCACCTTGATGTTTTAGGGAGGTGCGTTGTGACATTTATAAGTGATAAATTTTCATAGATTCACTTCAATTACTTACAATACAGAAATAATAACATTATTTACTGAAAATAGATATACTCACTTCATTTCATATTTAAGGAAAAGAAGCTAGAATAGTTTCTAGTTGAGAGCGTGAAGTATGATGTCGCGTAACAAACTGATGTCAAAGAGGTATAATCAAATCAACATTATCCTTTTAAATACAAAAATTTAGTCTAACTCTTTGGATAGTAATGTTTCAGCAAACACGATAAACTTGAAGCTGTTCACTAATTGATTATTCTGTAAGATACATCATTATTTCAGAATCATATCAATATTTATTTTGTTTATTCTTTCTATCCTAATAGAGCTCATAGTGAAGTTGCACAATCTTCAAACTTACCTTGTCGTTCATCGTTTTCCTCAATGCAAAAAGTATTCAACTCTTCTAATTGTAATTTTAAAAATTCACAAATCGATACGACACCAGAATCTTCTTCAAAGCAAGTTGAATTAGAGGCAAAATTAGAAGAAGTAAGTTAGACAATTACTTTTAATTATTCATCTTTTTATCATGTTTCCTTTTTTTCAACAGAACAACATTGTATCTTTTGATTTATGCACAATTGTTTATGAAGGCAAATAAACTTGTTTAATTAAGTGTTTTTGTTCTTACATTTGTATATTCTGAAGAGATTTCTTTGTTATGAACTAATATCAGCTGATATCAACGTTACACCATCTTAATCATCCATTATTGGCAAAACCCCTTTAATTTCCTAACCAATATTATCTATCTTAAACTATAGTAATTTAAGAGTTTTCATTATTATTATTATTAATGGCTTTATTCAATACTATAATCTGGTACAATATAGAATTTTCAGCACGAGTTATTTCAACAAGTTTTTTTTTCAGAAGGGATTTTGTGGAGAATTTAGTATTTTCATAGTTGAAATCATGAGTCAATTGAAGCTAGTCCACCATGGAGAACCTGGAAGCACTGGACGGCCGTTTCGTTTTATTATGGGACTCTTCAGCAATGAGTATCCACGACCTCGCCCCGCGAGATTCAACCCAGGACCTACTAGTCTCGCGCCAGAGCACTTGACCGATAGATCACTAAGCCGGCATCCAACGGTGTTAATGTCTAACTTCAACCGATTCACGAATTATGAGCGACCATTCACCAATTGCCTTCAGTGAGTTGATATCTCCCAACAGACTTGGTAGAACCCCACTGGTCACCGCTTCCCACTAGAACTCAAAGAAATATCTCTTGAAGTCAGTCACTAGTTAGCATATGATTATAGATCAGAAGGGGTTTTGTGGAGAATTTAGTATTTTCATAGTCTAGCTTCAATTAACTCATGTATTCAACTATGAAAAGTTTTTTTTTCACCGAAATAAAACAGAAAAGAAATGAAAAAAGAGGTTTAAAAAAATCCGAGTCTGTACAAATTATCAAATTTGAGACGTGCTTAAGAATACAGGTTATTTACTAGGTCAACTCTAACAGCTTGTTCGTCACAAAGTATATTTGCTAAGTAAGATATTACAGAACGTTTGCTTGCGTGCATAGATTTTAATGTATTTACGTCTCGTTCTACTAGAAGATATACAAGGAGAAAGATATGAATAAAGTGAATGGTTAGTATCTGATAAGATAACATCTGCCAAGAGTTTGCAAGACTTAAGCTATCTATCCACAAGCATATTAATAATGATTTCAAAAGATTCACCACACACCTTGCAAACTGCCTTCAGCGCTCTCCGCAAAACAGCAAAGTCTTTTCTCAAAAGCCCGGGAAAGAATAATCGAGAACACTATATTGAATAATAGGTAATATGCAGGAATTTATGATACTTTGCAAAATTATTCAATTGACTTTTATTCCATTTGCTACTATTCTTGTTATCGATTACTCAATTTACTTAATATAATGAAATTTCACTTTTATTATTTTTTTTCTCTCGTTTGATTAGTTAGTAACTCTTAGGGACACTGAAATAATTTAACCATCTAATTATTGTAATCATAAATTTAAGTAGTTTAGATTTCAAATAAATTTTTAGTTAGCATTTCATTAAACGTTGTTATTATCAGGTCATTTAGTTATGGAAAATGAAAAAAAGGGGGGTCTTGGAGAAAAGAGAATTATGTTACTTTTATTATAACCGCACAAAGTATTGGAAAAGTTGAAACTTTTGTAACTATTGCTCATATTATTATTTTTATTCAATAATTAGAGAGTAACTGCATGATTGTATTTCTGTATTCTCATTGTAAGCTTCCAGTGGACCCATTCAATATCATTATACGTTTTTTTAACTATTCCTTAATCATTGCTAATTAATTATGTACTGTTTACTTCGCTCTGTTCCATTTATTTCACGGTTGTGTTTAAAATACGATTTCTGATTTGGTGTGTTGTGTGCTCTGATTATTCGTATCTGTAAGTTAGTTCGTGCATGGAATAGATGTGGAGTGTACCGGGTGATTATTATATATATCATGGTAAGCTGTCTGCTGCATTCTCTTCGGACTCAAGACAGGGATAGAGAAAAGTTTTTGGATAGCGGACCATTAAGAGTGTAGTCTGCATTGCCCAAGGTTAACTGTGCAGGTCAGAATGTATAATTGCCAAAGGCTGGTTAGGTGTTCCATTCAAATAATTTAACATAGATTAACCTGGCTTAGATAACCAAGTTTAGCTGCTTTGGTGTTTTTTGCTCAAGTTATTGTTTCTCCCAACTACTTTTTCGTCACCTAACATTCTAACATGATGTCCGTGATATCGATTCACCTGATCGACCGAATTCAGTAAAGATTAAAGGATTAGACGGACTAAACAATGGAATGTATTCAGTGATCGATCAACTGTTATTTGAAAATCAGTTGTTAAGGTTTCATTAATAAGCCTAGTAACTTTATTTTTAGTTGAAATTCAATTATTTATATGAATAAAAGTTTAATGAAGAATACTGATAAACGACCATATATATAATTTCTTGCATTCAAAGTTAGTTTCTTTTACAAACTGACACCAGTTGAGAAACTGTTTCAAACTGTGTCTCATTCTGTAGTTAGTCTTATATAGTCCTACTTTGAGATTTATTGTGTGTACTCGCAATACCGCAAAGTGAATCTTCAGTTTATGCAACGTGTACAATGCCTTTAAATGAGTACGTCAGTTTACTATGCTCTGCTTTCTTTGATCTTATCATCACTGTTAGTATCCGTTGTTTTCTTTTTAAGATATTGTTAACTGAACATTTTATTATTAAACTATTCGTTTTAAATTAAAATCTTATTTAAATAATTATCCAAGATCAAATCGACTGCACATACTTGTTTATATATTTCTATTCATATTACAAAAGATGCACACTAACGTATATAATTATCAATTTTTTATACTTTGCCAAGTGATTGTTTAACTTCGTTGCCATAGTAATCACTACAGTTTATCAGTTTTGTTTATGCTCTACAAGTAATAAATCATTGTATTATTATAATTATTATTATTGTTTATTATTACTGATAACGAATCGGAATATGCATTATATACCAAATTCATTTATACGTACTAACAACTATTTTATCGTATTTTGATCAACATAAAATTTGATCATATTTCTTTTTCTAAGATCAAGTTCACTTTAAGTTCATTTAAATCTTCTTCTTACTATTATTATTATTATTATTATCTCTAATACTGGTATAATTGACGAGACTATCTGGTTACTTAATGTTAATATAGAAACACACGATTTACAGACCTAAGCTTCAACGAAACAAAGAACATGTTCATTTTGTTTGTGTGACTAGTCCTAAAAATATACATTAAATGACTCATACAAATTTGTCTACAATCAGTATGAACTAATTATGTACATGTGATATGGATAATGATTTTCCATAAATGAAATTATTTTCATGGGATTGATCATGTGTTTGTAACCACTGTCTTATTTGTGTAGCCCTTAGTACTGATCGAGTTCTGTTGACCAGTCGTAATAACTCAACATCCTTTAAACTATTTTTTCTATGCTTGTTGGTTAGAGATATTTACATTAATATTGAATAATAAGTCCTTAACAAGCGAACCGTGCTTCGAAACTTTTCCTAATCACGTGATATCAGTAGGAGAAAATATCTTCATGTTCACATACTGATTCATTGAATCCTATCCACTGATTATATGAAGTTAGGTACTGAACTCAGGTTTATTGGACAAATTCGTGGTCAAAATGTTATCCTTTAGTACAGTTTTAGTGTAGATTGACTAATAATTCCGGTCATGGGTGTGTTTTCTTTGTAAAGTATATTGCCGTACAATTTCTCAACTATCAGTATGAGGTTTTGTGGAGATTATAGAATTTCCACAGGTTTTAAATAACAAAATGATCTTAGTTAGACCACGATTGAGAACCTGAAAGCACTGAATTTCCGTTTCATCTTAGTATAGTATTCCACAGTGCTCATTCATGACCCCGCATCTGGGAATCGAACCCAGGATCCTCGGTTTTGTGCGTGAACGCCTGGTTCCTCTATCACTGTGCTGACATCCAACAATGTTATTGTCCGTGTTCAATCAATTTACTGCATTGTGCAACCATCTATCATCACTTGCTGTGAATAACTGTCTCACATCCGACATATTTGAACCCCACTGGTTACAGCTTCTCACTAGAACTTCAGGAATCGTATTTTGAAACTAGTCGCTAGTGATGTGGTATGTCGAGGCTGATATCTACTCTGTAAAGTATCTTGTCATATAGTTCCTCAGTCCAACAAATGATTACTCCTACTTTGTATTATTCTAGCTGATCAAATTTTACGTCTAAATCTTGTTCATTAAATACATGTTTAAACTCCGATCATGCTCTAATACGAGCACGCATTTGCTCGAGCCTCAACGGACGCATAAAAGCTACATTGAGAAGACCTATTAGATTTAAACTCGGTGACGAACACGATGAAGAGAGGGAAAAAATCAAATCTAAGTTAACCAAAATTCTACGGAACGATCGTGAGCAGTGGTGGGGAGCGAAAGCAAAAGTAATGGAAAAGGCAATGGCTTTAGGTGACACTAAACGGTTAAAACGATAGGCAGAACACTTTAAGGAGCAGTTCAACTGATCTTCAGTTACTTTACAACTACCCACCATTCCCAAGCAGCGTGGATGAAACATTGAAGTATGCTTCCCTACTCTAGTTGAAGTTCAAAAAGCTATAGCTAATCTGAAACGAGGAAAAACAGCTGGTCCAGGTAGATTGGCTACAGAGGTCTTTAAGAATGGTGGTCTCGTTATATCGACTAGGTTGACTAATATTTCAGCTAAAATCTAGGAGTTGGACGTGATCCCATATGACTGGTCCTACCCACTAGTCGTCTCCATATATAAGAAAGGATCAAAATCATCCTGTGATAACCATAGAGGGATTAGTTTGACTAATATATCATCTAAAATACTAGCCTTAATAATTATCGGGCACCTAACAAAGACTCGTGAACTCCAAACACGAGAAATTGGACCGACGCCTATATGTGTCTGGTCCTACGTTGTAGGTGACTGACTCGCTAAATTACTGTCAAGGGAAAGCATATGTTATATAACTGAGTGTTAATACTTCAAACCTCTTCTTCCTTTCCTTTCTTATGTTGCTCTGTTGACCGGTAACTTTTTTGTTCCTTTGATCATGAATTAGTGAACTTGTTTTATATTCAGATGATATATTTTTGTTTGTTTTCTTCTCTAGCCTTTTGTCGTACGACATTGTGATATATAACTTGTTTGTTTGTTTAGTTGTCCACTGCCCTTCATTTCTGTTAGTATGTGAAATTGTTTTGCTTATTGTAGTGGAATTAAGAGAAGAGGTCAGTTTTCGTATATGGGTCAACATGTGTTTGTTTCCATACATTTGTTGTGTGGTATGTAGTTTGTAAGAGGAAAAAACAGTAAACTTTTTTGTACTCTTCATCGTGATATAGTTATCTGACAATAATTTAAAGTTCGTTGTTTTTTCAACTAATAATGTGTTGTCTTTTATTCAGTTGATATATTCTCCCTCACTCACTCAGCATATGTACTTGATCGATACTACATGGACTGTACATTCCTTAAGAAGTATGAATTTCCGATTCATCACTTTTTCTGTGTTTGTGTGTACGTCGAGCTTATTCTCACTTCACTCTAATTTTTTTCATTATTATTATTATTATTATTATTATTATTATTATTATTATTATCATGTTTACCTTGAAATGCATTAGTATCCATTTTTAATGATATAGCGTCGTTTTTGTTTCCACTGTATTAGCTCTCCCTTTCTCTTAACAGGATATACATTCATATCATTTTGTACGTGGATTATCTGAGATAACGTTCACTGGCAGACTATTTTGTTGTATTATGCTAAGGTGGTGACTAAACTTGAATAAAAATCTGTTTAACAGTAGAAGGTAAAACTCTTGCCTTCAGACTATAAAGATATTGTTCTACCATTTGAGCTACAAAACTCTACTGACTTCGTCTTGTTTTAATTTCTGCATGCTATTCTGTGCTGTAAATATAAGGGTGAATACTCTATCAGTCAAAAGCATTTTATTGTGAATTAAGTTCTTACTTGCAAGCTGACCACAACTTAATCACCTGGTTTTGTTATAGATGTCCATTGGTTGATTACCTTTATTCATATTGAAGATAGAACCTAATACATGCTTATCTGTTCAATTTGCTACATTATATTAACACCGCGAGATAAAATTATCAATATAAAGCTTAGATTAGTGAAAGTAGTAACAGAATTAATAATAGTAGAAAAGAATAGGTGTAACATAGTTGGTAAGAAATTGGTTGTTTTGAATTTTTTGCAATTTCAACTCCTTAACCTTATTCAATCAGTATTACTATTCATACATACTTGAAAGTATATGATGCATGTTTGCCTACAGAATACAACGTGTTTATATTTTCTTTATGCAACTGAAAAGACTAGCAAATAAGTCACTTATTTCTCAGGATTCTAATATGTGAGACTCTAGATAAAATTATTCGTTTAGCCAGTAATAATGTGTTTAATGAACACTAGCAAATAACATTTCCCTTTTTAAATCACATTTATCCAAATTTCAAGATATTAGATTAAAAAATCAGTTATAAAGTGAATGGACAGTTTATAAATATATTAAAGCGACCTACTTAAACCTCTGGGCTACCTGTTCTTGTCATTTAGATATTTCAACAAGTTATCTAATTTTGCTTGTTTTAATACATCATTATGGCCATTAATCGCGCAACCTATTCAGGTGCCTTTCTGAAAAACGTACAACCTTTCGCTGTAAAGGTTACAAAAGGCCTAATCAGAGATATCGTGGTTGCTAACAATACGCAGCAAAACGAACGTACATTATTCAGATGTCGATTGACTGAACTGCTAACTTCTAACTGGCGATCACTCAATATTTATCGTCAGGATCGACGATACTTTGTGCTGCGAATTCTATATTGTACCAAAAATATAATATTGAATAAAGCTAATAATAATAATATGACTTTTTTAATGATGTATATAGTTCAGTTTATTTTGTTTTATGCACAGTTTATGTCACTAAAATATTTTGTTCCTATGGTATATATGTAACAAAAAACTTATCGTTTCGACTGAATATTACTTAACTTCACATAACCTTACAATGTAAAACTCGATTTATGTAACACTCTGTATTGTTACTTATTGTATTATCAATCACATATATACACATAATTGTATACATTAATTCAAATTCTTTATCATTCATTGTTACATGAATTAGACCCACATTATGGTTAGTACTTGTCTTATATACATATGTATATAAGTATTAGTTCTGATTATTTTACTTTTTAAACAGTACCCTTTTTTATAAAAAAAAACAGTTTACAACAAAATCATTTAAGAAATTAGTTCAAAAATAGTTTGGCGCATTTTTTACTTGCAAGGAATACTTCGATATTTTGTCGACAAAGACACTGGTTGCAAATTGTGATGTTAGTACACTATGCGTTTATTCTTTGTTCCATAATTTGATGTATGCAATAGTTCTATTAATTTCTGCTCAGTTCAATAGGTTTTTATACTATAACAATAAAATAGCTTTTGTACAAAATAATTGAAGTCATGGAATGGAGAACTGGTTTTAGATTACTTCTTGTTTTATTCGTTTGTCTGTCGTTTGATTTTGTTTTGGAGGTGTCTTTGTAAAGATGTAAAAACATGTTCATCTCACAGGACAACTTCGATCACTTATAGAATAGTTAGGTTAGGAAGTCTATTTTTCGCCATATATATGACTTGTCAACGGAATATATCTCCATACTTGTACTGAGTTTCATATTGGAATTTGATCTCGATACTTCCCCCCCCAAACACCAACACTCGGTCCGTTGAGCTAATTAGTCTAAACAGCCTCGAGCGTGCTCAATGGGTATATTATTTATGTCATATTTTATGGTTGAATGAATCATAAAATTTCAATTGTTTAGCTGAATATACAAATAAACTATGTAACTTAATTATTTCTTTCCATATAATTGAAAGCGTTGCTAATAATGATATTCATCCACTCAGTTTGTCCCTAAACCGATTAATTTATTATTGTATCAGTTGTTACTTTTGCTATCTCTAAACGATTGTGTGTGTCTTATTTCTTGGATGTTGGTTATAAACTTTAGCAATCCGAATTTGTTTTATGTATAAGCAAAAACAGTGGGGCGCAAAAATGACAACTTTTACCTCCCCAAGTTTTTTCCAGTTAATCTTGAATGGGAATAGGTTAGTCAACCTATGTTTTCTTTATACTCTAAAAGATTCTCATAAAATATTCCCTCCAAAATACAAAAACTATATGAGCTAGCAATTGTTTTCAATTACTTTTTCATGCCTTATAGTTAAATCTAAAATGATCTTGTTTTTACGTTAGATAAAAGTCTTAGGGTATGCAAATTTAGTGTTTTTTTAAAAGGAAGTTGGAAATAATGAGTTTCACGCGGATGGGGGTATTACTTGACCACCAAACTGCATAGTTGGTAAAGTCAAAAAACAGAAGCGATTGGTATCAATGTGAATAAATCTGACCTATATGTACAAAAAGTGATACAGTCATCCCTGCAACCCAGTTGTCACATCGCTAATTCAATCTTTTCAGTAAATGTTACATGCATAACTGCATTCCCCTTTGTTGAGATTTGTACGGTTTATAGTAAAATATCCTTAATTATTGAACCATCGTTCCTTAACAACATGATACTTTTTGTGAATAACTATTGTGATTATTATTGCTAGTGTCAAGATAACCACAAAGCATAACAGTTCCTATTCTCTGTTAGATTTTTTCTCACACATTTTCAATCTATTGATTGGAACTTAGTAATGACTGTTTTTCACTTTTTCTTCTATTCTTCCAGGCTATGATTATTCGTAAACAACAAGATGATTATATAAAACAATTACAAATGTATTACGATAATCTGTTAACGAAACATGCTCTAGCTGAAGTTACCATAGATCAGTTACGTATGGGGATACGCGTAGGAATTGATGTAAAGAATCCGAATGATTCATCAGCTCAGAATGTATCAAATAAAACAAGATCTCATAGTATGCAAGCACTACATTATAATATTAATAATAGACGTGTATCTGATGAAACTTATTCTCAGGTCAATAGTGGTTATCATCAGACTAGAAATAATTCTAGTAATAATAATAATCTACATTATTCGTCAACACCTTTATTAGAACAACAGAAAAATCAATTAAAAAGAAACTCATCAACACATGATACAAGAATTTTATCAGTAACTTCTGATAGTTGGGAAACTGGACTGGGTAGTATAAGTAATTCTAGTCAAATTCATCGTCAGAATGATATGCCTAACATAAATAATTTTGATAATCAACAATCTGTTTGTCATAATCAAGATCCTAACAAGTAAGTTCATTATATCTTATTTAATCTTTCATCATCCATTACAACTGCAATTGTTTTATTCTGAATAAATACCACACACATGGAAATTTGCATATATATATATATATATAATGTAGCGCTCAGTAACCCTTCCTGTTTGACTGCATCTTCACACGTCAGTCCTTAATGGTTACCATTAAATTAACTTAGTTTCCACAATTAACTACTGACTAAATTCCTTAAATTTAGGACAATATCTGAAATCTGTGTCATTGTATCTTGCAGCGGCAATAATTACCCATTTTTAGTTATTTAGTTCATCTTTTCTATGCTCAAACATTAATTTAAAATTAACTACTTGTAAAAGAATCTAGCATCATGACGTTCCATAACTTGAAATTATGAATTAATGTCAATGGATTAGTTATAATCGACTTTCATTTATATTGTTAAATTTTCAACTTTGTCAGTCACCTACCATGTTTTTTGTAATTGGGTAATAACACAGCAAAAAACATCCTACCAAAAAGTCTTGTGTAGTAATCTGTATATCCATGTGTCAAGTTGTTTCGAATAGTGACTAAGTGAACAGCTTGTAACTGATTTTACGTGAAGATCGAAGAGTTATCCTAAGTACATATACTGCTCTGAAATTATTTGGAATATGCACCATTAATCAGCATGATAGTTTTACATACTGTTACTTTCTATTTTTTTTTACCTCATACCTTACAAATCCTAGGGCAAGTAGTAATAATTGTATACTGGATCAAAATCACTTCAGAAAATCTTCTGATCCTTCTCTATCTTCTGGCAATGATACTTGTTCTCGTCTTCACAATGATCCAATGAAAACGTTTATCAACTCAAGAAGAAACACAATAGCAAATTCATGCTCTCCTGGACAACAACAGAAACAACAAAATCAAATGAATTTATCATCGTCATCGAACAGAAATCACAAATCTTCTGGTAATAACTTCATCTTTGTTTATCGAAATTACTTTGATTCGGAATTGCTGTTTTTGCACCTTATATTTTCACAGTTGAATTCACGAGTCGATCTAAGCTGGACCACCATTGAAAACCTAGAAGAACTGGACGGCCGTTTCGTCCTAATATGGGACTCTTCAGCAGTGCACTATTTCAATGTTAAATATTTCTGACCCTCAGCTATTTTCTTAACAGAAAACTGTTTTAATAATCTAGCTTCTTTTAACTGCTAACTAATAATCTTTCGGAATAATTTTCACTTCATCATTTTTCATATACAATATAGAATTCACTGAATAATGAAAAGTATTATCTTTTAGTTCTTAATAGTTTTTACACTTTGCATAACAAGAAAGTGAATAAGTGAATACAAAATGTCATTACTACTGACATTCATCAACATTACTCGTGATAATTTCGGGATACTTGTTTTCTTACTATTTCTTATTGGATAATTTCACTATTCTTAGTTTGATTACAATTATGAATCTAAGCTGTTGTGACGCGCAGTGTCCAGGAGTTGGTATTGATACATGCTCTTTATATACAAGAGCTCAAGCGCTCGAGAGATAGAGTATATATATATATCACTTTAGGAAATTAAACTAGTCATTGGTTTATTCTTTAGCCCTTGAAAATGAAAGCCATGTCTTGTTCAAACACATGTACTTATGAGTTAGTGATTCTTGATTTGCCCACAAACACTTTAAAAGAAGCAGTTCTTTTTGTTTCCAAAATAACTAGCAGCTTTTTTTGTGTTTCCCAATCAATAAGTTCCTAACTAGATATGTAAGTCTGAAGAAATGAAATTTTCCACCGAATTATCTAGTTGATTAGTCGTTGACTTTTTAAAACTATGATAAAAATTAGTTTTTGCTAAGAGTTTGACGCGAAAAGTAAAGTGTGTAATTCCTAATGTGAAAATCGCGACTGAGATTCTGTTAGATTCATCTGATGAGTTTCAGAATAAAGGAAACGCCTATCCTGGATTTCATTGCGTTCTATTATCTAACTGACATTTTAAAAATGTATATTCGTTTAAACAAACATATATATTTATTCTTTTACCATAGCAAATTAGTCATTAAAATAAGATTGTTCATTACCGTAACTAAATATTAATTATCATTTCACTGTTCATACCAATCATTTATTTTTGCCACCTGATCTTACGTCCTGTTGTCCTTTTTTTAAATTTTTATAAACAGTTTCAGAATCACACGATGGATGTAACAAGAATGGAGTAATTATGAACGAAGAGTTTGAGAATATACCCACAAATATAAATCATATTAGTAATCAAAATAAAAAACCAGACTGTTCAAAAGATCCAATAAATATTATTCAGCACTCACAGAAAGCCATCTCCACTGTTGCCTCGTCACTAGTCAACGATACACCCGATTTAGATGACGATATGGTTTGTGGTCCTGAAGCTATTCAAATGGAGTTGCTTCTACGTGTTGCTGACTTACAAACACGTTTGTCTACAATGGAACTTTACGCAAATGAACATCAATTTATTCCTGATGCAGATTTAGTCACAATGCAGTCGGATTATGGGACATTGAAAAGTTATTATGATTTAGCTAAAGTTCGTTGGGGTAAAGGTAATTCTTGTTCTAAAGCTTATTGGATTTCAAGTTTGTGTTGTCTGGTAAAATTTATTGAAATTGTATCTACATTAGATTTTCAAATGGTTATATATCGGAGATATCGCTTAAGTACCTTTAATTTTTCGCACAATAAAGTCATCGGATTGGAATGTTTTTAAGTTTTTCTACTGTAAGTAACCATAGTTCTGTTATACTGTCCTAGTTTGAACCCTTTTTCATTGTGATTTACGCATATGTCAAAAGTAAGTTGAAGAAACCATCTCCAAACATAAATGAAGTAGGCCTAAACCATTGTTTTTAGTTGTTCCCTGCCCAATTGTTCTTCAGTTGTTATATTTGTTTACTTTCAAACTGATGACTGTAATGTCCATCCACTTAAATATAGTTCACTAGTGACATGCTTCATTCTTCTTTATATCCAGTTTTTTGGAAAAGTTGTCAAGTGTTGATTTTTGAGTGATCGAAATGATCATTTTAAAATTTAGTTTCAAAAAATAAAACATTAAGTTTCCTTTCTTACTATAACGTTTTTTAGGTACTCACCTGGAATTGAAACCACATTTTTATCCCATTAAGTCACATAGTTCATTTAGCATAATTACAAAGATTTATTCTTGGTCTCTTACATGTGATTTTTTTAGGCACTATTAAACATACCTGTCTGTCAATGTGAGATCTTTTATTTTTCTTTTCAGACCCTCAGTTTGATGTCAATAAAGTATTAATTGGTGAATTAAATCACATGGGTAGTCAGTTGGATAAATTAGGAAGTTATGTATTAAATAGTGTTGAAACAATATCATCTCCATCATCTACAAATTCATCACTTGCACCACTTCCAACGCCACAACCAACTTCCATGTCTATTTCTGATCTACCTGTAAATTGGAAAGACTTAAATTTATTTAAAAATTCTGGTCGCATACCTTCAGGTGAAAATAAACCTGTCAAAAATACAACGGATAGTGGTGTTCTATCATCTCCATCTTCTTTACCTAGTCGTTCAGACCACGGTCGACTATCCTCTGTATCTCCATTACATTCTCCAATTGTTGAAGGTTTGTTTTATAATTTGTTTACTTTATTTCACATCACTCTACTTGAACTACATATATATTCAGAGTAATTGTATCTTAACTTGTCGACTAATGATTTTTCCTAATATTTCTATGCCTTAAATTCGTTGAATTGTGATGTTGATATGTGAACTCTTGGATAGTGTCTGTGCTTTTGTAAAAATCGTTTACTTCAGGAAAATCAATAATATTTGTTGAAATTATTTACATAGAGTTTTGTGATTTATTGTTTGTCTTAACTTAGTACGTATCCAGGTGTTATGAGGTTTAGAAATTCTGGGTGGTAGAAAGTTTTTCTGACCACATGAATTTTTATGATCATGGTCAATGAATACAATGGTTTCTCCTCAATACACTCTGTTTTACAATGCCAACAGAACTATTTGCCAGTGGATAACATCTGCCTTGTGATGAATTCATATGAATTCTTATCACTTTACAATTCATATTCAAATAGCTTAATACTGAGGTTTTGAAGATACTTGAATAACTCACTCTGATTATAATAGAATGCACCATTCTGAAGGGTTATTCTGACCATACATCATAGTCAAGAGTTAAGTGAACATCAATTGTGAAATGCAGGTACATGCTGCTGACGAGTCCAAACTTAGACGAAACTCTCATCTTGGATTTCACTGCTAGTCACCATCCATCGTTGCTTATAATGCTTGTGACTTGTTGTCAATATCGAGGCGATCCGCATAGGATTAATTGCAGTCCTAAACAGCAATGGGGAGATTGAAATAACCAATAAAATTTAAATACTGAACTTACCATATTGACATTCATCAAACTGTTTACATAAATGATTTCAGTTAAATGTGATGTTTAAATACAAACAGTATTTTCTGTCCTTATAATCAATTATCAGAAATGTCCGTTTCAGGTAAACAACATTCGATGATCATTAGGATGTTTACAGTGTCACTGCTTCATAATAAATCTGTTAAATATCTAACATTTAAGATAAATAAGTGGTTTATTGAGGTCATCTCAACTTTTATTTTGGTATATGCTGCTGAATCGTTCACATACTTCTCATACTCATTGTTTAGTGACAAATGGAAACGAGTAGAGCACTGCATTAACGGTTAAGTGGTTCAACCTTTCGCCACTAATTAACAGGTTTGAAGCCCTTTCTACCTCCGTTTTGAGGAACTTGGTGGTTTCATCCGCCCTTATACTTGATTTGAAGCCAAGTATACGAATCTATTACTCGCTATTGGTTAATAATAAGTGAAAAGGAGATAGAACAAACCCAAAACTAAGATATGATACTTATTCCAAAATGCTGTTTACCTTTGATGTGAATCATACAGAAAACTGTCTACCTCTTGAATGTATCAGCTATATATCAATGATAATAATTGGTGTTTGCATATGTCATCTACCGCTGATTGTTTCTGATATGATTAGTCTATATTTATTCTTACTGGTCTTCTGATTGTAAATGTAATGAGAATATTTAATTTCAACTTTGTTTCAAAAGTCTCCCATATTCATTTATCTATCATCTATCTATTCATCTATCTAAATAATAATACATTAATCTCATCTGGGATTCTTCATATGGCAACCGTACCTTGTTTTGTATAGTTTGGTTTTGTATTGAAGTTTATCGAAGTTGTTCATGATATTATTTAAAACACGACTGTATACTTTTATTATATATTTCTATCATTATTGATGAATAGATTCATTATCGGAACTTGAGAGTGTATATATTGAATTGATGCAACATTACAATAAGATTAAACAGCTTCCAATGACTGCCTTTCGAGCTGAACAATTGTACAATTTGATGAAGGTAAGATAATTTAATAATTATTATTCATAACCTTCACATTTTAATTCCATGTTTGTATGGTCAGTAATAATGATAATAAAAGCAATAATAGTAATAATAACAATAATAATAATAATAATAATCAGTTTGGGGATTTATGGAGACTGTAGTTTTTTCAAAATTGAATTCACGAGTCAATCTAAGTTAGACTGAGAAGTCCCATACTGGGACGAATTGGCCGTCCATTGTTCCAGGTTTTCAGTGGTAGTCTAGCTTAGATCAACTAGTAAATTCAACTGTTAAAATTAATAATATTACTTTTATTTAGCTATTTATTCCCCGGTATCATATATTCGAAGCTTCTTTATTATTAGTTGGGGAGTAATCCTACTATTGACGTTTATTGATTTAGTCCGATTTTTTTCATCTAATGGGTTTTACAAATCATAGATTCGAATTATAGCGTTCCTATAACCTTTCCTGAGGCTTGCATATCAAAGAGATTGTCTTCGCTTGGGTATGAATTCAAAACAACTTATCATCTTTACTCATTAAGAGTTAAAATTCGGTGACTTAAGCATTTTACACTACTCAGCGATTAAGCCGGTTATGAAAGCTCTTTTTTATCAGAAAAGTTTAAAATCAAAACTTCAAGTCCTGATATCCTTAAAAAAACCTACCTAGGCTATATGGGATTGCACCAATTAGATTACAAACAAAAGGTGTTGCCATACTGTGGCTATTTCAGTGTAGAAAATGAAATAAGAATCACGCCTTATCAATCAGATCGATCATTTTGTTTAGTTTTCTACACAGATGTGACGTCACAGAAGCTTTTTTTCCGTATTAGTGATGAAATATTATAATGAATTCATTTTACTGGTCATATTCTGCAAGTTTCAAAAGTGAAGTATTCACTTACCGTGAACATAAATTGTTTTTTCCATATTCCACACTACATCATTTAAAATAAAATTCTTCATCCAACAATTGTATTTGAACAAATGGTTAATTATCAGAATGGGAATCTGTAGAGATTTTAGTAATTTTAATGATCGACTTATGGGTCAATCTAAGCCAGACCGCCATTAAAAGCCTGGAAGCACTGAACGACCCGTTTCGTTTTAGTATGGGACTCCTCAGCGATGCACATTCACGATCCTTCACGAAAGGGATTCAAAACCAGAACCATCGGTCTCGCGCGCGAACTCTTAACCTCTAGACCACTTAGCCGGTATTCAATGGTGTTCAGTGCTTCCAGATTTTCAACGGTGGTCTAGCATACGAAAAACGTTTGAACTCCATCTTTACTATTTTGTAGGTTCCAGTATGTTCATCATATCATATTCAAATATGTTATATGCTAAATTTTTATTCCTTATTTTAGCGTTTATATGATTTGGCGTTAACTGCTTATAATCGTTCCAGTATTATTGCCTCACCGGATGAATTAGAACGTATTTTCCAATTAGATGGGGATACCAGAAAATTAAGTGAAAATTTAGAACGTGCTATTGCTTTACAAGAACAATTATCAAACTATCAGAATTGTAAGCATTAAAAAAGAAATAATGTGTAATTTTCATCTCTTCCCGTCTCTCAAGTCCTCTCATTTATTAATAATAATAATAGTGTATAATATGTAAAACGTGTTAGATTTCGTTTCGTAGGTGATAGTATGAACGAGATGCCTACTTCATTATGGTGGGTGCGAATCTAATGAGATGATTATGTGTTATTGAATAGTTTATAACTTATTGACACGTTTTCAATTCTATTCATCTGTCATCATAATAAAAATGTAATGGTTGATTATTTACAAAGAACCTTTTTTGTCTGAGTAATATACATTACTCAAGACAGTCGAACACTGTTCTCAAATTCTCTGAAGCCATAACTACCAAACAACTAGAGCCTGACTTATGTATCCAAAAGGACACAGTTGTGAATCTGTCTTTACTACGGTGATTTCATCGCCATTTTATCACATCATTATTTTGCGATTTTCTTCCCTTTCCCTCTTTTAATTACATCACTTTTTTCGAATCCGTAACCTTATTATTTATTTTTTAACTGACTGATCTCAATTCATGTTATTCTTGATCCTTATTAACTTACGTTCAACTACTTTATTATATAATCAATTAGTTACTTGTTACTATAGCTGATGCTCCAGAATCTTCTCTCACATATTACATTTATATACAACACTCATTACATTTTTCCAATCTCACTACTCCATCACAATCATAGATATCCATTTTACTGCTACGAGTATGTAAACTTTACAATAATTTTGATTTTAAATACTACAGATTGTAAGCAGCTGATGAGAACCTAACGAAATAAAATAGATTTATGTTACTGTGCTCAATTCTTTGTTCTAGTTTTATTCAAGATAATAAAGGGAATTAAATGTATGAAATTACTTAAGATATTTGTATTTATGGCTGATAGTTGACCATAGACTGCAGTGTACTATGTAAGGTTAAAAAATGAAGTATTCATTTGAAAAAAAGATAGGGAATTTCATTAAGATGGAAGTTTGACAAGCTGAGTGAAAATAATTCAAATGTATGGTTAATAAATGGGATTTTATGGAGTCATGTTTCTTTTTTCCTAACGTCACTTAATAAGATTCAAACCATTTATTACAAGTCTTCGTTGTTTGTAGTGATTTTTTGGAAGTTATTTCATTATGTTTTTAAACCTGTGATAAATATCTTCTTTTCATTTCTATCTTTATTTGTAGTTCATAGTTCTGAATCGAATACTTCATCACCACACAAAGAGGTTGTTCCACGGACGAGTGAAATAAACGATAAGAAATCTAATCTGCCTAAAGATAAGAGTACGACTAAATTATCATCATCTGTTTCATTATCGTCGTGTTCCAGAAGATGTGATGCACAAAATAATAAAAAGGTAGGATTATTTGTCTCTTGATATAACTGTCTGCTGAAATAATTTTGTTATAAAGTAGTAGTAGTAGTAGTATTGGTATCAGGCATAATAATCTTGTATAAAATACGTTATTTCTATCGGTGACTTAGTGATTGAAGCACTCTGTTTAAAAAAAGATGATGTCACACATTCGAATTTCACTCCCTTGGTTTCACAAAATTCTCACCGAAAATCGAGTCCATAAACATGTCGCCTGACCAGTAAGTTTCATTAATATGTTATGTCAGTTATATTTACTGTATCTGTAGACGTGCGATGCAAACATTGACCATCTGTATTAATTTACCACTTTGGACTCCTTGTTGATGGAGTATGTTTTCATAACTGCGAAATAATATGATTACCCTTAACCTACCCTGATAATACTGATTTATTATTCAGAGTGGTTATCACATTGTTTTTGTGTACTATATATATGTATTTGATCTCGAGAAACATAATTTAGGTTGAAGTATTCCTAATAATTTTTACTTACGGTGCTACATGAAATTAAATATGCATTCTAAAATTTCATAATATTACATTTCCTACATGCAATATGTTTATTGCCATAAAAATGCAAATCCGAGTGTGATTTAATAATGCATAAAAAGTACCTTGGTAATCACCTTAGTTTATATGAATCACCTTTGAATTTCATAATATTTAGTTAAATCGTCATACTTATGTTCAATTCTGTATTAGAGTGTGTCATGTTTCGTGTTTTTTTTAAAATATCTTCCTGTGTATCTACTATCTCTGTTAATTCTTTTGTGGATAAAAAGTACGGCCCACATTTTTGTTGTCAATATGACGATAAAAGTTTCGTGATGTAATCCTAATGCATGTAAATTTGTTACATCATGCTTTTATGTAGTAATTCTGTTGGAAATATTCATCATTCTATGACAACATATATTGGTTTGACAGTAATTCTCCTACGACTAGATTCAATGATTTTAGGAACAGCAGCTGTTTCTTTGCTTCCTAATTATCAGTGGGTTTTTTTTCGTTGAAATCATAGTTAAATGTTTAAAGCAACTTTTAACGTATTAAGTAATGACCTTTCAATAAATTTCTAGCAATAAATCAGAATAGCTTTTATCGCAAGAATTTGTGTTCCGAGTTCAAAAGTAATCTGGAAGTGTTAACTATCTTAAATCAATAAATGCAGTGGTATAGTTTGCGTAAATTGTACTACCATCATAACTGTGTATATTTCTAGGTACCAAAACTTGGTTGATACATTTTTCGAATTAGATATGAAATTATTACACCAAATAAAAATTGGAGGGGGGCGCAGAATTAGATTTGATCAGTACTGTTCTGCATTATTTGTTTTTGTTGTCCGGAAAAAAGTCAGCTAAATGTTGCACAGTAATTTTTTATGCTCATAATCTAACAGGTAATTTAATTTGTCTTAGTATCAAAGTCCTAGCCTCAAATTCTCAGTGATGCTTATTGCTATATCCGGACGAGAATAAATGAGTGGTAACCTTTAGGAATTATATATGTATTAATGTTATATGTAAATTCTTATTGTATATCTATTAAGTAACTATATTATATGTATATTTTTATTTATTTATTTATTTATTTATTTATTCATACACATAAATATTGGTACAAGGGGGTACCAGATACATATGCGCCGCACAAATCTCATTCGATTTGTGTGAGGGCTGTGATACTGCTCCGGTGCCCAAACTGAAGCTTTTATTTGACCTTTTGACTGTGATTGGCATTCTGGACTTAACAGGCAGGGTCAGACGGAAAAAGGGCCAATCGGAACTCTAGACCGCTCGTACTGGTGTATGCATCGTTAGGTTGTTCGTATATGTCAGCGTATCTAAATTGGCAATCGTATTTCTCAATAGTCGAACAGCTAAGGACATAGCACTTGTGATATTGCACACAATAGACTAAGTAACGTTTTAACAATACACCTACATTGACCTCAATAATCATAATTTTGATTAATTTTTGTGTACTTTTCTTCTAGAATTCCACTCATTCACAATCATTCACTTCACCTGACTCATCATCCAATCAGGATAGTGGTCTTTCAACACCACCTGAAAGCTCTGATGGTATGAAACATGATGAAATAGATCATCATAATCATCATTACCAACAAAATGAATCTAACCAATTACCTAACCATTATCAGAATTGTTATCCATCTTCTTATCAAACTTTAAAGCATAAAACACCACCTATTAATAGTAATTCACAAATAGATCATTCATTTGATACACCAAAATACGACCATTCTGATAGTGGTTTAACAAGAACACATCCTCAAACAATTCAACCTATACAACCTATTAATTGTGACAATAGAAAATCACCTATTAACACATCTTCAGTTGAATTAAATCATCCAGTCTTTAATAATAATAATGATAAACAAGATAAAAGGATAATAATGGAAAAGAAATCACCTGTTTCATATTCTTCAACATTATCATCCAGTCCAAGTACTAAACAGTAAGTTAATAAAACTTTGCTACCTAGTTTCAGGTTGTTTTTTATCTGTATTTGAATAAATTTGAATTTTGTCTCAATCAAAATGCTCTCCATAGTAACAGTTCATTTACTACTGTATGTTATTGTGAATTTATATACATCCAACCACACAAAATCCTTCCAATTCTTTTATTTTTATGTCGAGTTCTTTTTTTCAATCGAACTGTTTCTGTATATCATTTGTACAACAGTTAACTTATTGTGGTATTCGTTTGTAGTTATTAAATGGTAAATATAAAATGGTAACTTTTGTTATGAAAAATAACTTTTAGATCAGTTATTATAATTCTTATTGGATCGGTTTTTCAATGATCCTGAGATTTAGTGTTCTATGGTATTGATCAATTCTAGAAATATGTAAACAGTTATGGTAATAAAATTATCAAATCAATTTTTTTTTTACAATGCGTTCAAAGTAACAAAAATAATGTTCTTTTTGGGAAAGTCTTCCATGATCGGTTCAAACGGTTAATGATAATAAATGTATCATGTTAATTAGAATTTAAATATGAGCGTAACATGTTTAGATACCTGATTGTCGTCTAGTGGTATGAATGGGGTTGTCTTTTTATGGTCTTCCATGCGGTGAAAGGACATTTCTCGAGATCAGAAGTGCTATTGACGATTTGAGAGTACGAATGTAATACCCAAGGGATAACTGCTTCAAATTGCTGACATACGACATTTTATGAGTAGTTATAGATAGGTGAGCTCCATACTTTTAAGGTTTTTTTGCCAACTATGAGAATCCATGTGCTATTTTCGTGGTTAATGTTTTCCAATTCCATTCTACCATTATGAAAAGGCAATGAGCTCCAGTTTTTATTTATTTTATTTGAACACAAATATTGGTACCAAGGGGCACCAGGGCGGGCCCACCCCACTCTCGGTCGTACCAGAGCCTTTGAGGGCAATGAGCTCCAGATCTTGGTACGTATCAAAAACTTTACTGCTATGACACTCCTGTACAGTTGATATTACAACTTCGACTTCGGGCCATATTTGTGCCACTTTTATTTGTATGGTTCTCCAACAAACCTGAAGGAACAGATTTTCTAGCCAACTGTACTAAACCACCACAACATGGAAGCTACGATTGGGTATATACGTATCAAGGACAGTGTTGTTTTATTGACACCTATTAAAAATAATCTACGACCATAGTAAATTCTACTTTTTATCGGTTTACTACCATGACTTCCAAGGTTATTGACAATTCTTGTTATTTTATATACTTGTATCAAAACAGGTTAATCAACTATCTGTAATGAATTAAGAAAGTGTTCATACAAACTCTATAGATTAAGACATGAAGTTTATGTTTCAGTCGACTTTTAACTTTGTAATTTAGGTGATCGAATTAATAGATTGATGTTTCCATGTGACGTAAAATGTTGTTTAAAAACTGTATTTATTTTTATAAAGTTTTATACATTCGTCTTTAAATCAAACTATTTATATTAAGGCTACACTGTTGTCTGAACTATTATAGATGGGGTACAGTTAAAAGCTGTGAATTACTTACACGACTCAAGAAATTCATGTAAATTAAGGCTTTGTTATCTTGAGGTGATTTCTTTAAGAGTTACTCTTATCAGTTTTGAAATTATTACCACCTATTAGTGGGATCAAAATTATATTATCATTACAGTTTAGTATTTTGTTTAATACAGTTTGCTTTTTCCATCATTATTGTTAGACGAATAAATGATCTTGAGAATGGTGTACGTTTATTGAAGGAGAATCTTGAAAACCTTTGTTTAAAAGCGAAAAATGGTGCACAAAATGGTAATGTGGAAAATGGAAAATCAATTTTTAATCAAAAATCTTGTCAATTTGTTTCACCTACATTTTGTTCGCGTAATAATCTTCCGTCACCAGGTGTAAAGAATTCAGATAGTTCTGCATTTCCGCATCTTATCAATAGTGGTCCTCCTTTGAACATCAATAATAAAAGTGTTGGTGTTTATGCATTATCTGAACTACCGAACACATCATCATTATCCATGCAAGGTGTTTACGAAAAGAACCTCGTTGAGAATTCGAATAGCAGAAGAACAATAGTTCCACCTGGTCGAGTGTATCATAGAACAGTAGATCGAAGGTTCGTCAAAAGACAATTATTATTTCTATTATAACATACGATTTATTCATATCGCATATTTTTTGTCGTTCTTAGTCCCTGAATTTTTGTAATGAACTAGTATAGTTGTAAGTTATTAACTAATGCTCTCGGTTGATTTTCTCTTTCTCCCTCTCTCTGTGATTTTGCTGATTTATGCTGTTGCATATTTGACTGCCACGTTTTCACGCCAGATTCTATGTTGTCTATATATAATTGACTTAACTAAGCTGATAATTTACCTAATTTATATATTATGCTCTGCTATTTACAATCATTACTTGCATATGATTCTTGAAAATTTTTAATGTTTTGTAGCTTACCAAGTTGGTCAACTCGTCACATTAATATCTTATTAGATTTACCTGATTTTCGTTTAATAATTGTTTGGTGTACTTCTATGGTTTGTTTGAAATTCTATTAAGTTTTGAATTCACTTAGTATTGTTTGTTTGAATCTTCCCATTGATGTTTTAGGACTGCAATTAATCAGTCTCTTATTGGCATATGTGGATACTGTGCGTATTGCCTCGATATAGCCTTAATTCACAAGCATTATAAGCAAAGATGGATTCCACTACTAGCCACTGTCCATATTTGCTTATAAGTCTATGAAGTTTTGTTTGTAAAACTCGATTATTCCTAATACATAAATTACAATCTACACTAAGATTGGTATTTTAACGTTATCATTGTTTAAGCATAATGAAATTTGATAAATAAGGAAATAGTTTAATCGATAAATATTGAGTGCGAAAACGTTTGCTACTTTCTGCCCATAGATATCAAGGCCTATTTTCAATAGATTAGTTAATACCACGGTTGAGTATTCATGATGTGAAACGGAGTTTTTTAATGCTGGCATCTGCCAGTCCATCATAACTCCGTAGTTTAGGTATGAGAAATAGTCCAGGTCAGTGACTTGAAAAGTTATCAAACGTGACTCAAAACAGAAGCCAGTGATTATCCTTCTTCAATTTTCTTTTACGTTCTTCATTAAGATAAGATGCTTTTTTTTTAACTTCAAAGGGTTTTTCTTGATATTATTTTTACCGAACTGTATCTACTATTATATACTACTTGTTTGCGCTTTCTTTTTCATTTCTCTTCTTTTCCCTTCTTTATTTCTTTCTAATGTTTTCTTTATTTGGTGTATACTATTTTTGATGACCATTTGTACTGGATTTTATGTGAATTAAATACTTGAGTGATTGGTCTGTGGAATTTCATGAGTATGTTTTCTTTCTATTGTGATTAGATAGAGATCAAATCGTTACTGGTATTTTATTATCCTGGGATGTGGGACATGATTAACCTACTTTATATCGCGTTCTGCGTCGTTTCTTTGCCTTAGTAATATTTCTATTGTAACGATCTTGTATTATGTGCGATAATTCTCTATATATTTTATGCATTCTATTTTTTAGGTTAGTAGTACGTGGTCAGGAAAATGATTGCGATTATTCATCTATTAAACCTCAAACCAACAATAAAGGATATGTGAAATCAAAGTCGAATCGACCTAGCATACGTACTTTGTCTAATAATAATTCACGTCAAATTTCACATCATACTGGCAATTCCAGAGATTTCAGTTGTTCTAGAATAGTTAATTCTTCACGATCCAACAACAATACAACTCATTATTCAAGTATGTTTAATATTAATAAATTTTTTCTCTTATATTTCTTGCTTATACTAACCATATGTTATTCTTTTCATTAGGTTTAAGTATGTTTATCTGATATAGGTTATGCAGTTGATCTTGTGAATTTCTTACCTTTTAGTGTAATTTTAACTGTGATAGCAAATTACACTTAAAATGACTGTAATTTTCAAAATCAGTGATATGATTCCTTCTTTTGAGAAAGTCCTATATCGTCTAAAAAATGTGAGATAGACCTAGTTTAAAGATGCTTAGAATAATAGAATGAATCATTGTCATTGGAGAAAAGATGTTATAACACAATAACATTGTTGGAGTGATCTAGAAAACTTCTCACAAAAGACAAGAAAGGCTCAGGAAACACCAACAATCATTCTATACAATCAGCGTTCACTAGAAGTTTTATCAGAAACATCACGAAAGTGAAAGGTCACATGTAAAGTTTCTGATTGATGGATTACTATACTGCTACTATGTTAAGTAGCATTCCAAAATTTTCGGGCAAACCCAAGGACTTTTAAAATACTATAAAAACTTTATATTTTCTGTACAGGAATGAACCTTTGGAGTAAAGTGCTTCTCGTATATTTTGCGCCTTTTCTCCCGTGTTCAAGTCGCTGTATAGATTTAGCTTGGCGGTCACGAGAATAGCTTAAAAACCGAGTATAGCGTTCAATTAGAAAGACTTGCCAAACATTTACAGCACTCATTCCCATACGTTCTGTTTTTCCTAACTCATCATCTTTTCTTGTGGTTGTTCCTGTTACTTTAAACACGAAATATTACTTCTGGACTGGTGTGCATCAGCACATTAACTACTAGTGGAGAGTGAAGTATTTAAGTGCTTTGGTTACTTCACTTATCTTAGAATTGTGATTAGCCCTGACTTGTTGGTGTCTAATATAACCTTGACACAAATTCAAAAAGCTTGGTTGGCGTTTCCCAATTTGTATCACATGTGCTGAAGGCCGGATATTTGACCACTAACCAAAGGGCGCATATACTGTGAGACCTTTTTCGCTGTTCTACTTCGTGGTTGTGAAACATGGTAATTGGAAGTACATGACACGCGTAAGCTCCAGGTTTTTGATCATGGAAGTTTTTCAAGCATTACTCTCGTTTAGCGGATTGGTCGAGTTAACAATGTTGAACTTAGACGTAGAAAGCTTATGAATGAATCTTCACTGACTGAGGTGGCTAGGATATGTTTTAAGTATGACTTGTCAGCTCCTACCTCGATGACCGATTCTTTCTAGCGCAGGAATAGTTTGGAAGAAGTCTAGGTGTTATGAAATCAAGATTTGAATCTAGTCCATGAAGTGACTGTCTGTATGTCTGACCGACGTAGATAGGTGGAGGCTTGCTGGTTAGAGTATGAGTGGTAATTGTGATAAGACGTCGAAGACTTAAGGTAACATGATCCAGAATCGGTCATTATGGTGCACGTATATTCACTCTGTATCGTCTCCTCGATCTCAAAGTCCAGTATCCTTCAATACATATTCTTCTATTTTGTTTTCTTAAACCACATTCACAAAGCTTAGTCTTTTTTATCATTGCTACTACACAATTTTGATCTCTTTTTCAATTTTTATTTCTTCATCCTATTATATTGTATGGCAAGGTGGTTCAACGCAAAGCTATATCAGTGTCTGTGTTGATGATGTCTGATTTTCTAATACCTGTTTTATCCTTTACCGTTTTTGTTTTATCTATTTAAAAATTAATTTAAACTACCTATTTTTCTTTGGTTCAGTTTTTTTTTTGCATAAATATAGTGGTTTATAGTGCGTATATCTTATAGGCTTTAGTTATCCTAGTCAACACAAGTTCACAATCGATTAATGATCAAGTGGTAATTGATGTCATATTTGTATAACCTTGTATAGGCCTGATCGAATTCCATTGATGAAAGTGCTATGTGGCTGCTAATTTAAGTGATTTGACAACCCATACACTATGTTGAGGTGTGGGGTAGTTGTATTTGTGGTCGTAAAAGCTTCATGGGAACCTCTCGTACTACAAAACTAAGGGATACGGGATCGAGTCCACCAAGGAGAATTAGTTCCCTCACAACTACAGGTACATAGAATTTCCTGTAGGTTGACTCCAATCATCTAACATCAATATAAGTCCCTGAAAAGTACTGTTCTACCTTGAAATGTGTTACTTTGCAGTGGTTTTGTCAACCTACCGGTAACGATTGATGGTTAAATTAAAATTTTACAAATCTTTTAAACTGAATTATAATACAAAATAATTACAGAATAAAATTAAATCTTCAGTAATAATACTATGATATTTCTGAAATATATTTTTTGTCAGCATGCGTTAACCTTGAAACTAGAAAAGTTGACTGTACTTTTTCTTCTAAACCAACACTTTCATTTTATAAAGTTTTGTTTATGCGGTAAGTGCTTTGTTGTAGGTAAATTGCTTCTTTTTTTATATCTCCTGTGGTTTTTTGTTTGCTATCGTCCAATTATTAATATCAAAGGTTTATCAGAATATATTCGTTTTTTAATGCAGAAATATTCATATGAGTAATCTAAATCAACTGAAATCGTTTTATTTGGTAGGATATTGTATTTTTTGATTAAAAGACACTGCAACGATGTGTAGATAGGTAGTTTGTAATCAGTTAATGTTTCAGGGTTAACAATATACTGATAATATGATGATAGGAAATTGTACGCTTTGTTTTTCTTTTCCAAGAAGGTTTTTCGTCATTCATCATGAGGTTGAATATATAGCCTTATAGGAATCGCTTTGACTTTCTGATTTGCAAACTGTTACCATTAATGACATCATTGTTTTATTGCTGTCGTATGAGTAGAATGCCTATTCTAATATTTTTAGTGTACTTTTTTCTGTATCCCTTCTAACATGATCAACCATAAAAATTAAATGGTGAAATATCCGTTGGTTGTTTTATATTCACCTTTTTTTTCTTACGAGTCAATCGTAACTAGTAATTATCAACTTCCTGTAGAAGGTAATTACAAATTATAGTCTTTGTGTAACTTCAGCTTAAACAATCGCCTTTTTTCTATTTATGTTTTGAAATGATATACTTTTACATTAAACGCGATGTTCTATTAAATGGGGTTCAATTAGATATAGTTCGAATTAACTCCAAATGTTTTGATACTGTTAACCACTAAATTGCTCTTCCTTGGACACTAATTTTTTATTTTGACTAATACGTAAGCCATAAATGATGTTTATATAGTAATATTTAGTTTGACTTAATTTTCTTTAGTAACTGAAGATATAACAAACTTTTTGTAACAATATTTTATTTGAATTTCCTGATATAATCCATTTCCTTCTTAAGTGTTTGTTGAGAAAACTACTGTTCCACGTTCGTTCATATTTTAATCACTGATTATCTGGTTTATTTTTTGGTTTTTTTTGTCTCTTGTTTGTCAGGTAACGGCTTAAATCGTTCAATTAAATATTATTCTACTTATCAATTAAATGGACCACATCAATCTGATTCCAGTAGCAGTAGTGGTAATAGTTGTACATCATCAGTTAGTAGTGAATACTCTACAGAAGATTCACCTACTATTGCTTCACATATTTCATCAAGTTTATCTTCCAGTTCTATTGATGATAATTTCAATTTAAATAATTCTTCAAGATACAAACTAAACAGTAAATTATCAATGCCTGAATCTAATTGGCAACGTAATGCATTACCGAATTCGTCTGTTTCGAAATCAAATATACATGATGAACAGTCGAAATCACATAGAAAATATCATCGGTCAACAAGTCTTTGTAAACCATCGGATTCTTCTCGTACGCCACTACGATCTGTAACAAACATTCATGACAATTACGGCTCTTTGAATCGTTTGAATTCTGTCTCTTTTAAGAAATCTGCATCAAGTAGTCCTTCGAAGTCTAAATTTGTACATAATCTAAAAAATACATTCGGTGGTTCAGTACCCGTTGTAGCCAATCTGGACACATCGTACGAGCCTACTCATCTCCAACCAGGAAAACAGCAATCTTTACGTGTATATACTGCCTTTGATAGTATTCAAAGAAGACCTCAAGTTCCATTTCAACCATCTTTATATTTCTACCCTTCGACAGAACGAATTCTCTACTCTCATCCTGCTCAAATACCATCTGTACACTTTCTTAGTGATCACCATGAAGGTGTTTTGTTTTCACCACGAATCCCTTCTAGTTTAAATCATACCTCTGCTTCTCGTCTGAAGACAACATTATGCGGTGCTTGTGGTGGAAGTGGTCAAGTATTAGATAATTCCAGTGATGGGAATCCTCTTAGTGGTCGTTTAACTGAACCTCCCCTTATCCGCCCAAATATTGGCTTGAACCCGTTATATCGAAAAACTCTATCGTCAGCCAGGTTAGTCTACCACTTTTTTCTAGAATGCCATATATATATATATTGTAATTATTAGTTCATACTGAGAACTCATGTTCACTTAATGGTGTGTTTATCTGGAAGCTTTTGTGATAAAGATAAAGACTGTACGCTTTCAGTGATCCCTATTGTCCACATGTCAGATTCTTTTAATCGATCTCTTCGAATCTTCTGATGTATTTAATTAACCGAAAAATTCACCCAGGATTCAACAAGTTCATATTCTCATTCTACATGTCTTATTTTACTTTAAGGTATATATTCCATAGAAATATTGGTTAGGTGCTCAGTCCCCTGATTCTTTCATTTCTAATCTTCATGTTTCAGATTCTGTTAACTTAAACAATAAAGTGTTATCCTTTGAAAGTATTTTTCGAATCACTTCTCATCCAGTTATTTGAGTGTTTAACGGGGTTAAAAAGGTACCTAACGACACTATCGTGTTATCCTTTATATGAACACGATCTTTTGCATCACATATTTCTGTAGTGTAATACCTACCGTGGTTCGTTTATTTTCAGTAACACAATATACTACTTATCATTGTATTTAGTAGATTGTGTTGTTGACACTGTTTCTTACAACTTATTTCTAATTTGCACTGTTTGCAAGCAATCTTTAAACGGTGTCTTTGTTTTATCTTAACTGTTTTACGCGTGTAAGGTTAGATTTTGTGTTTCTGTGATTTTCAATTATTCTGGCTTTGAACTTAGGCGACGAGAAATACTGTTATATAACAGATAAAGAGTTGACAGAAAAATATTTGAGTAACTCTATGTATTTGATCAGTTAACCCTATGGGATCAAAATGCTTTTGTGTGCAAGAAATAGTCACATTAATACATTAATTATAGGGTTATCTCACCCCGCCCTTTAGACATTGTCTTAGAAAACCAGAAAACTGATGGTCACCTTTAAATCATCTAAATCCAGTCAATCATGATTTAATAGGTTTATGTTTACATTAACAATAGAGAAATATTTTTGTGAAGAGAAAAATGTTTCATTTTGAACTTACTTATATATATATATGCTACTGACAATCATGGGTCCTGGCTAGATAGATGACTTCAAATAGTACAAACACTCCCATATATTTTATTTGGAATATATAATACCTCATAACTTTATACTTGTTAGTTGAGCATCGTTGTTTTGAAGCAGTCTCACATGGAAATATGACCTAAAGTCTTATTTACAAACCTAAACTTTGTTGTCGTGTCGAATTTTTATTATATTCGGTTAATATGCTTTGTAAAAGTTCACAATATACGAAAATAGCCTATGAAGCGTTTAGAATTACTGAAAGCATCCTGATATTCTTCAACAGAGTAAATCAAAGAACTGAGTGTAATTCTTTGTTCTTGCTCTAATAAAGATAAGTAAATGCGTGATACTCTTCAGCTCAGATATATTTTTTTAAAATATCTAATTATTGACAAATTAACCCTGTACTTGAAGTAATAATTCTCTTTTTCCCTATTTCATCTTATGCACTATTTCGTTTTGTGTACTATAATAGACACTTTTAGATAACTTTTTGACATTTAATAATTACACTTTATTATCCGATGAAATTTGTTGTATTCCTAATATGTTGTTTTCGTGTGATAAAACTCCACCTGCTTTTTCTCATGTTACGTCATTAAATTCTAATGTTTATTGTATATAAATTAGAACTAAAGAATCTCGTGCACGTCCTTTAAGAGCTACACACCCTTGTGATGATAACTCTTTTTTACAATCATTACCTTCAAAGTAAGTAGAGTTCTTTGTTTGTTTTTTCTGTTGACTATATGTTGCTTGCCTACTGATCAATGCAAGAAAATTTTCTCTTCTCTTTAATATTTCAACTGTTTTGCTTGTTCATTTGCATGCTTAATGTTTTTCGTCTGTTTTATTCGACCGTTGGAATTAATGTCTTGAATAATAATTGGCTTGCATTTGCTTGCATTATGTTATATGAATAAATCTGTTCTATATTTGTTTCTGCTAATTGTATGTTACATTAATTCTTATGTATATATGTTATGTTTTAACCTAATTTGATGATTACTTGTTTTTCTTTGTATCTTCGTATTTCTAAGCATATGGAGTTAATTACTAGGCTTATTTTCTGTGATAATCCCAATTTAATAATACATCCATGTGTTTTATTCCTATCTGAGTTTCGACACGAAGTATTTATTCGTTTTTTTTGGGGGGGGGCATGAAATTTGTTTTGCCTTGATTACGTATAATTTTATTAGCTCCAAGTGCTCTTTTTCACTTATTTACCTACCTAAAATGATGTAAAGTCTGTTTTCTTGTGGGTTCATGACGCTTTGTGTCTTGATATACTGTCTAACCTGTAGTTTAGAGATTTCTACGGTATTTAGGATGATATTTCTTACGATAAGTATAATTTGTATTTTGAAACTGAATGTTGAATAGAATTACTAGTAGTTAAGCTATATTTGCGTATTACGAATTTTGTTTGAAAAAGAATTTTTCCATAAACGTGGAATGGATAGATTCTGGAATTGGTCAGTTTGCTGCATTTATACGATCGTATGGTTGACTGATTCCAGTGCATGCGTTATTATTTTGATGTTATTTGAAGTTTATGAAGAGTTTAATAAACTATATCGTTTATAGATTATGTAATGCATTGGTCAAGCATTTTGTTTGAAAAACTCATCGAAATAGTTTGTTATCGTAAAAAAATAATGATATATTTGTTTACACTATCGGTCATTAGTTGATAATTAGGAATTGCTGATTGAATTGAATGGTGGATAAAAAAATTGATCTGAATATTTGTTTTTTTTTTGTTGGTGCTATACAGTTCTTAGCAAGATGTGTAACAACATACGCCATTGTACATATTGTTAGACAGATTTGAATATTAATACTCCAAACTTTGAAGATCGTTTTTTTCTATTTCTTGTCGTAGTCTTCGCCTATATTCTGTTTCCACTTTTTTTTCCATGAAGCTAATTTAAAGGAATATCAATAAGAATAAACTCATCAGGATAAAAAAAGAATGTGTTTCCTTAAAAATGTCTAAAGCTAAATTCATTCCATTCTGATAGATGATGATGAATAACTATAAATGCATTGAAGGTAACTTTGGAAATATAAGTATACTTTAGTTTCATTAAAAAAAATCTTTATTCGTAAACCACTCGTTCATTGATGCCACTCAGACCGAGTATTTCTCCACTTGTTATACTACAACTGTCATCAGCTATCTGATGCAACGTAAGGTACTTCATAAAAACTTTCATCTTTACCATTTTTCATACCGATTTCTCGTTAAACATACTTGTGTTTTTTTTCAATCGAATGATTATTTTGCTCGCAATTGATGCATGTTTACAAAAACATTTACCTACATTTTATGTATATTGTTATTTTGAATAGTGTTTTTCAAATCATAAACAAATTTCAGACGATTGAAAATTACCTTCACCCTGATTAAGTAGCTATTTGATTAACTATAACTAACCATCTTTTCCATACTATTTAGCATTCTAATTCATATTGTATCCCGCTGTATTTTTGATTGATTTGGTATTATTGCTTTGTTTGTTTGTTTTTCTTTTTTTTTTAAAAAGCCTGTTTGAAAATGAAAATACTTATAGAAATATCATTTTAAATCCATCTACTTATTATTATGACTATGAACGAACTGATCAATCTGCGAGATTGGGATCACTGTATGTTTTGTTATGTTATTGTTATGATTATCGTTGTTAATATTCAAGTCTTCATAACATAATAATAATAATAAATAAACGATAATAATAAAAGATTAAGTGGATGTTAGGGCAATAAGGCAAAATCACGGAGAGCTAAGATATTCGAGATGATTCAAATCTCCAGTAGACATTTTTAAGCCTTATGATCGAAATCACTTATGTGTTAATTTTAATGATAGACACGAACATGTGGTTTTTGATTCGTCAGTGCATTTGATATTCATTCGTTTGGTTGTTGTTTTGAACTGTCGTACTTTTTCTCGATCTAGTTAGTCGAGTAGTATCACCAATCGTTTTGCAGCAAGTGTAGGTGTAGAATAAAGTTGTATTATATGGTAGACTAGTAACTAACTAGTTGTCGTACAAGGAATTATGGTTTTATTGATACTAAGTACTATTCATCATAGTTTAAACAAATTCGACTATTGAATAAATCATATGAAAATTACTGTGTTGAAATATTCATTTTGTTTTTTTTCTGGTGTTAAACAAATCATCTTTGTATCCTTACTTGCATTGTGTAATTCCTATTTTCTAGTACTATGTATGTTTTAAAAGTAGTCTTCTATGGTTGATATGACTAAATTATATAGTGTATGTTTTATTCTCATCACTCTATAATTGAATTATTAATTATTAACTCATTTTATGTGAAGAAAACTTTCAAAATAACATTTGATGAACTGATCTTGGTTTGTTTTTTTTTGTTGAAAAATAGGTCTCGAGTTAATAAACATTCTCGTTCAAAGCAGATTGATCGTTCACGTCATACACATATTTCACCAAGTCATCCAAAGTATTCATATCATTCGAATAAAAATAGTAACTATAATAATGATAATCATAAATGTAAAATGATGGAGAACAATAGAAATATTGATGTAATGGATTCATCTGAAGATAGTACACCTTCGAATGATAAACATTCAAATCATCATAAACAAGTTTTACTAATGAATAATTCGAATTCTGTAAGTTATTTTAAATATGATACATATTCAATATTAGTTCGCATTATGTGTATGAATGATTTGTTTGTTTGTCTAAATACTCTATAGGCTTTTTAAGTCTAAGACATGAATAATATAGCTCTTGACTTTGTTACATAACTCTTCACCTCTTCCCCCACCGTTTTCTATAGTCCCTAAGTATCATTTAAACAGTTCTGCTAATCTGTTTCTGTAAAATATTATTTAATTGTTTGTAGACTCAAGCCATGAAAGATTAGTTCATTGACAGTAATTTTTTTATTATCTGTCTCATTGTTTTTTCCTGTAAATGGTCGCTCTGTATGTACGATTTGTCGTCTAACACCATAATAGTTTTTTGTGAGATATTTGTTTCATGCTTTAACTTTCGTATTTTCATCTCATTCGTTTGTCATTAGAGTATATACATATATATAGCCTCCAAATGCCCTGGTACGGCCGAGAGTGAAGAGAGTCCGCTCTCCCTCTCGAAATGCTCTCATATGGCCACGCGTATATAGCCTCTGCCAGGGAAGTCCTACTCACTGCCTTCTCTCACAATGGGTGTTATTTACGAAATTGAGAAGATGAAAAGCGAATGTCCGGCGCTTTAACCGGGTTGGTGAACACGGAGGGTCCACCTAGGGGAGTTGGAAAACACTGATTCCAAACCAATGGTGCACATGGGCTTCAGTATCCTGAGGGAACAAATGGCGTATGAATCAATAGTTGGTCACCGGTTACCATGGTACTGTATCTCCTCACAATGCTCCACTGCCTTGTGGATCAGATCTTAAGGTCAAAGGCTATGGGTGTCGCCCCCTAAGAAAACCACCTGGTTCGCTTTGGGCACCTGGGCAGTATCACAGCCCTCACACAAATCAAATGAGATTTGTGTGGCGCATATATATCTGGTGCCTGTTCGTACCAATATTTATGTGTTCAAATATATATATATATATATATATATATATATATATATATATAGACGAAGTTACATAATAGTAGCTGAAGGTGAATACAGTATCATGTACAAAATAAATTGGTTTGAATCTAGCATGTTGTTACTAGGATCATTTCAAGCAGACAGTCACGGACATGTATTCGACGGGGAAAAAATCAAAACATTGGATTTAGGAAATTCTAAGACTAGCAGACAATATGTTAAAACATTGCATTCAGATTAATCGACTGTTAGTAGACGCATTAGCGGTGATCTCTAGTCTATCAACGCAGATGATCAGAAGTCAGCCAAAGAAATTAGTCAACGTAACTACAAAGATCAATGGAGATACCAAGCCTCAAACAAGGTTGTCTGAATTAACTGACCTAACACATGTGGAATAACTACAAAGTTCACTTTTACATAACTTAGGTTCGAATGATCTTTTCTATGATTACAAACTCAACAACACTAAATTCAAGAAGTGATAACCTTGTGAAAGAATCTTGAAATATCGATTTGGTGCTTTGGAAATGAGCTTTTTTTTCTCTTTGTTTAAAAAGTTTGTTCCTTGTTTGAAAAGTAGAATATTTATGAGATTAACTGAACTTCTATGTGGTTTATAAGATTAAGTATTCTTGAAAACTAAACTATTGATTTCATTGTTACAGCAATTAATGTGGACTACTCAGGAACTTTATTTAAATTAAGAATCGATAAAAAATTTCATTTCACTGCATAAACACTTGTTAAAATACTAAGGCATGTTCTGGTGTGTGATAAGTTTTCTTTGGGAAATTACTAATAATTTTTGGGGTTTTTTTTTGTTGAAAAATTTATTTATAGGTGGGGAAATGTGTTTATCAATCGAGGCAAAAGTCAACAGGTTCTCCACCGACATCAACATCATCCACATTATTACCAACTTCATCAGCTCTACAAGAAATTCTTAAAGCAGCTTCATCAACTAGTCGATTAGCACAAAAACTTCGTTGTAGCTTAGAAGATTTATGTAAAGCTGAATCGAAATAGAGCGAATCCTATATATTTCATACTTTCAACTATATTGTGTATAGTTGTGTGTACTTGTATGGGTATTTCCTTCTCATATAGTTTTACTGATTTACTTTCTTCTGTATTTTCACTATATGCATATCCTATCTCATACAGGCCTACCAATTGTATGTAAACGGATATCGTGATAAAGGGTGTTTTCTGTTTGTGTATATGTATACATTTCTGTGATAGGGAATTTATGCGATCTTTTTTTCGGCTTTATCTCCTATCTTTCATATATTTATACTACGTATAATTATTCATATATATGGACTGATTGATTAGGAATAATGTTTCTTATACTGAATATAACTATATTTTTCTTTGTTCTAGTAAAACAAATAACAACTGTATTCTATATGTAGATAACCCTACTAGTAAATAGTGTTTATCCTTTATTTCACTGCTTCATTTTAACCGTCATGTAGTGTTAAACTTACTCATTATTGTTACCTTAATTATATTGGACCCATCTTTATCATATTCTTCTTTTTGTAATGATATTCTTCAATACCTTAAAAATATACTTTCGAAATATTGTCATATTAAAATGAGAAAGTGTATGAATTAACCACAATCAACTTGTTTTTTTTTCTTACACATACATAGAGTACTGCTGTACGTTACTGCTTTCTTGAAACATTACCCCCCTTATATTATGATAATTATTTTATTCATTAAAAAAGTGCATTTGTCCTCATCTTATTATTATTATGAGGACAGAAATAACTTACTGCCTCTCTGTTTTTTTTTTTAAAAAAATAGATTCATTAATCATTTCTCAATTGAACAGTATTACAAATATTCTGTCTTTGAAGACGGTTTTCTATGAGATTTCCTTTCTTGTAGAATTAGTTATCCATTCATCTGTTGTTTCTTTTTAATTCCTCATGTACTTGAGGTCCAGTTGTTTGTTTTTTTGGTTTTTAAACCCTTGAATTTATTTGCTTTGTTCTCTCTATTTGTTTCTTTTATCGATGTCACTTTTTTTCCAGTTTGTTATAATTCCTGAATAAATATTAAGTGAAATATTTTGTTCGGAGGGGTTTTGTGGGGAATTTAGTATTTTCATAGTTGAAATCATGAATCAATTGAAGCTAGACCACCATGGAAAACCTAGAAGCACTGGACGGCCGTTTCGTCCTATTGTGGGACTCCTCACCAGTGCGCATCCACGATCTCGCCTCGTGAGATTCGAACCTAGGACCTACCAGTCTCGCGCCAGAGCCCTTAAGCAATAGACCACTGAGCCGGCATCCAACGGTGTTAATGTCTAACTTCAAACGATCCACGATTTTGAGCAACCGTTCACCAATTGTCTTCAGTGAGTTGATATCTCTACAACAGACTTGGTAGAACTCTACTGGTCACTGCTTCCCACTAGAACTCAAGGCCGTCCAGTGCTTCCAGGTTTTCCATGGTGATCTAGCTTCAATTGACTCATAATTTCAACTATGAAAATATTTTGTCGTTTGAAATCTTGTTTCGTTAACAATATCTCAAGAATAGTGCTTTAATTCATGTGTTGGAGAATTAATAACTACAATCTTTAAGTGCCGTTAACCACACCATCTTATACGGATGTTATCGACTCTTTGGTAGCATTGAAATTTCTATCACCAAACGAATAAAAATGAGACCATAGAGCCCATACAAATTAGTTCCGATACTAATCCTAACAGTTATTTATGTGGTCACAAGTGACCTTGTAGTTTGAATAACTAAAGACGCTAAAATATGTTGTGATTTACCAAGATTCGATCAATCAGATTATTAAAAAAACAAATGCACTACTTTCTAGAACACTTTAATCGTTGATTCCTCAAATGTACTCCAGGTAGCATTCATTTCTTCTAGATCTCCATAAATATCTACCGAAAATTTCTAACAAGCAACTGTAGCTATTTAGTTGAAATTACTCAATATTTGAGAGTTAAGTGTTCAAGTTATCAGTGCACGAATGTAAGTTTTCATATTACAGTGGTAAGATGAAATTTTATGGATTACTATCGAAGTCTATTAATTCAGTATCTCAATAACTTTAGTCAGTTGAACATAAAGTTTTTTTAAGATGAGTGTTCGAAATTTCAGCAAGTCATGGAGAAGGGTGAACATACAATCGGATGTAATGTTTAAAACTGGTTAGCTTCCGCATTTTGCCGTAACAAATGAGAAACTGATCAATATTTGAAGCTCCACTTTCAATGTTTGATGGTAATACACCAAATGTCTCATTTCTTAAAATTAAACAAGTCAGGAGACGATTGCATCGTTTATTCTGGTACTATTCGGTCGAAGTTTTTATTGTTTTACTAGTATAACTTATGGAGACTCATGGGGCACAAAAATGTTATACTAAAACGAGGGGATGTTGTTTTAGCACCATTCGATAAATACGCTTGTCCAGTAATTGTTTTGGAATGGATCTATATCTTCACGCCTAACTGTCGCTTACATTGACAGAAGTGATCGGTCTAAACATTGTATTTTTTTATAACTTAGTCGAGCATATTTACCACATAAAAATTCGGTCAACATAAACACAAATCAAAAACTTAATTTGATTATATGACATTAGTGTATACAACGGATGTAATTCTTTTCAACTAATGTATTACATGTCATTTCGTTCCCCGATAAGCACAAATTGAAATATGATAAACAAATTTATGTGTTATGGAATATCAAGGTGAATTATGTGAATTGTTTACTTTCCTTTAATGTTCGGGTTATGAGGCGTGTCACTTGTTATTGGTATTAACTTCAACTGATTTTTACTCTTCATTAGGCTAACATTATTTAGAATGGTCTTACGTGGTATGGTAGTTAAACTATGGATTATTTTGGTTTTCAATCAGAGTTGATTAATCAATTAACAGATTATCAATGAATTGTTAATGTTGTTTTCAAAGAATCCTATAGTAACAAAGTTGGATGTTCACTGAATGTCATAAGTTGTCATCTTATGATGCTTAGATTTAACAAATGGAAACTTTCTTTTCAAATTTATTTGTTGTTGCCAACCAACGCAAATATATGTATCAATATATATACTTATAAATCATTTCCAATATTTATATTAACGTAGCTAAATATTTATATTATCATGTTGCACTTGACTTTAAGAGCTGGATGCTAATATATATGAGAAATATAACATATTTGATCCCTAACGTTTAATACTATGTGTATAAACATATTCATACATATGATTTCATCTAGTTGTTAAGATAGTTTCATAGGCTTTACCAACACAACCATGTGTACTTCTTTGCTGTATTATAAATGTAAGCATACGATCACTAGTAACCAAAGGACGGGTTTACTGTGCAGCAGTTCGTTCCGTCCTACTTTATGGCAATGAAACATGGCCGATAAGAGTAGAGGATATTCGTAGGCTACTAGTGTTCGATCATAGGTATCTTCAAAGCATTGCCGTATATCCCAGGACCACTGGGTAAGTAATGCAGTTGTTAGGAAACGGGCATTAGGCAATGATGACAAATCGATTGATGAAGTAGTGAAACTTCATCAGTTGAGATGACTGGGACACGTGTTACGAATGCCCAATCACCGACTGCCCCGACGTGGAATACTTCATGGTGTAGGAGTAGGTTGGAACAAAGCTAGGGGCGGCTAGACCAAAACGTGGCACAAATCCATGAAGTCACTAACAATTAGACTGAGCCATGTTGGTAGGTGTAGACTACCTGGTTGGGATTCGCGAGATGATAGCAATCGATGGTTAGAGACCTTGAATGACATGGCTCAAAACCGTTTGCAATGGTGCAGGTGCACCCACTCTTTGTGTTCTCCCATGTTCTAATCCTGTGAATTATTCATATCCCTTTCTTTTTTTCTCGTTCCAAATTTATTTCACTGGATTATACTCCTCGAATGACATCTTCAAACCCTAATCTTTCGGTTTACTGCTTATACTCTTACTACTTCTACCACTATGGGATTTGAATCGACAACTGCATCTCTGTGCTAATTTGGTATGGCAACTCGAACTGATGTACGTACATACGAAGTTCTACGTTGTGACCGACTAGTATGTTCCAATATACTGTCATATCTTTTTCAGAAGGGGTTTTGTGTAGATTTTAGTATTTTCATAGTTGAAATCATGAGTCAATTGAAGCTAGACAACCATGAGAAAAACCTGGAAGCTCTGGCTTGAGACTAGTAGGTCCTGGGTTCGAATCTCGCGCGTGCAGGATCGTGGATGCGCACTGCTGAGGAGTCCCATAATAGGACGAAACGGTCGTCCAGTGCTTCCAGGTTTTCCATGGTGGTCTAGCTTCAATTGATTCATGATTTCAACTATGAAAACATCTTTTTCAGTCGAACATAAATGATTAATAATACATCTGATAATGTTTTCTTTGGCAGTGAATATTTTCGTAATATTATTATATTACTAAATAAATCAAAAGTAAACTAATTAGGTAGGAAAGGTTTTCCTTATTAAACGACTGTTCATAAATATAAGATTATAACATTTAACTGTTTAATTAGTCATAATTAGACAAATGATTTTCTAGACTATCTACAATCTATTTATGCATGAGTGTATTAACTTCTTAATGTTATTAGTAACTTAACCTGAATAATTTTCTTAGTATCTGACCTGTTTGGAAACAAGCAAGCGAAACATTTATTATCGATTTGTCCAAAATGACAAGTTTGTGTTAGATTTCGTCGCTGCGTATTTACTATTTGTTCTAATTGGTATACTAAGAAATGTACAGAACAAGCAGGTTTTTTCCGCAATACTCTGTGTGTACACATTCGTTTCATTTAATATGTCTTTTAGCGCTTTTTTAGTGGACAAGTATTTGATTTTATGAATCTGTTCTGACTTTGCTAACTTACTATTTTGAATCCATATGAATTGTTCAACTTTGAAGATAGATTATAACTAGATAATAATCGTTTTGAAAACACAATCGAGTACGTGTCAATTCCATACGTGCTTAACAGAGCAAGAATAATTTAGTAGAAAGCTTTGTGTTACTGACCCTTAGTGTATACATTTTGAAGTATATTTTCAAGAATTTGTTTATCTCAAGTCTCTTATAAGTTAACTCTGTTGGATTTAGTTATAATTTGTTGTTACTTATTGCATAAAATATAGACTGAGAAGTTGTTTCCTTAGTATGTCCCGTCGATCAGTAGGAATACCATTATTACTTCGTATATTATTTGTAGTTTTAGTATATTAGTTATTTTATCGTATATGGACAACAAATGATCACATACATACACGAAATGTTTCAGTGTATTTAATATTCTGTGGGATACAAACTGAGCTCACAGTACTTCCAAGTTTTTGCTTTATTGCGGTAGTTCGATGGAATGCAAGGAGGACTATAGCATACTTTGGGTGAGAAACACGTTTCTACTGGGTAAATTGTTCGTAACATTCAACTTAATTCGATTCTTTATGCTGTAATTTGAGTAACATACAAATCAAAAGTCATGAAAGAAGAAAGATCTGTTTTACACATTAAGTTCTAGACTGAATCGCATCATCCAATTTTTAACTCTGAAGGGCTCCTACGTTTGATCCTTATCAATCAGAAAATAAAACTGCCAGCTTCTTGGAATATATGTCGAAGTTCTTTTCTGGTTAAATACATGTATTAATTTTCAATCTATCAGAGGCCTAGAAGAGCTCCCTAGAAAGTGTTGTCATGAATACGTATACTTCGAGGAAGTTGTTGAACTCGTCAGTGTCCGTCAGTGTTCCGACTGCGTGATCTCAAACAAAACTGGAAACTTTCTTGAAACTGTATACCTTTCATAAAGAAGGTTACATGTATGGACTACAAATTGATGCAAGTACATTCTTTTCTTACATATCATTTTAATTCTGTCTACTGAATAGTTTATTAAAAGGTGCATATAGTTATATCATTATTATTTGCAGTTATTAGAATCATAAGATGTTTGGTTTATAGATGTACTGATTCATATATCTCATTTGGATATTGATACGAATAATAATGATAATTATTATAGTTTGTATTTCTCTATTTGAAAATCTTCATCTCTCAGACTGATGGTTGAACAGTTTGTTTATTTATCATTAAATCGAATGTGTTTTTTTCGTAAATGAATAAACTGACATTTTGAAAAAACTAATTTTTATATTCTACCTTAATGATTCTATGTGAACATGTATTAGGCCGTGAATATGTAAATAGTGTGTTTTTTATCTAACGATTTTTGTGTGAATCACTCAGATAAACTTTTCTGATTAAAAAACCGACGGTACAGTATAACACCTTTTCTGTACGTTCAAATGGAACGTTTAGGAATTAAGAATGATGGTCAAGAATATATTTCATCTGCTCTTATGTTAAGGTAGATTGATTTCATATAGCCTCATCTCAACTAATTTAGTTGATTGGTTTCATTTTATAGAGGGTTCAGTGGGACTTAGAGAATAAAGAAACCAATTTCTGAAGAAGCGTGAATCACACTAAACAAAAATTAAAACCACCTTCTGGTGAATTTAAACAAGCAGAAAAACTAGGCTGGTGAATTTGAGATAAACGATATCATCAGTGCACTACTATATAGAGCTGTTCAATGATTAATTGGATCATTATCATCATTTGCATAGTGATTAAGTTCATTTAACAGTTGATTTAAAGTTTTCTCTGTTATACGGCGTACTTACATGGATCGTAGACGTACAAAAATGAAGTTTGTTTTAATCGTTTTTATCAATACAATTTAATTATAGTATTAAATATATATATCATGTTTTATTAAGCGTTGATTACACTCATCTCCAAGGTACTACACGTTTGTATTAGATTTTAAATAACTTGAAAGAAATATTTTTATTTCACTTACACAAAACTTTACTATTAGTACCACTGTAGTGTGGTCTATTTATATCCATATAAGTAGTATATGGTGATGGTCAAACATAGAATATATTTTGGCAGAAGACCGATTAGAAAAGAACTGAAATGAAGCGCAATTGGTAGGAAAATGCATGAACAGTGGAATTAAAGAAGATGAACTGATATTTACAGAAGGAACAATGAAGATTGAGACAATTGGTTGTTACAATTGGTTGCATATTAACCATTTACTGTATAGTTATCAGAATTTAATGAGATAGTCTGTAATTTGTGCTTAAATACATTCGATTGTCCCCAGTCATGTTCTTGTTCACTACACCAAGTGTACACTATATGATCCACCTATTAGTTTTTATTCAGATTCTAAAAATGTTATCCTATTTATAATGGTAGTTAGAGTTATATGATATATATTTTTTATTGTCTATAATATGAAGTTTACTGATTCTAATAATATAACTAGTAAAATGATTAGGTTTCTACCTATTTGTAAAGATTCAATGACTCAAACTGTATGAATATCATCTTTTGTTTTATACTTATTTGCGTGAAATTGTCGAAATCAGTTGTTATCCATACCATCTCATGTTACATCGTCCAAAGATTCATCCTTCTCTGCTGCGTGAATAAGTCAGCATTATCCTGATACGCCCTGTCTTAACTTTATTGTATATTCATACATAATAATCTTAAACATTTAAATTCTCTGAGTACATTTTCTGTCGGAAATTTTTTATGACAACTTGCAATTAACATGTAACACATTCAAGATTATCTTATTTTCAATTATTCCACGTTTGTACGATCTCAAAAAATGCCAATCATTTTCTTTATTGGACTTATTTACATTTTATATGCAAATGAAGTCAATGATTCTAGTGTTATCCTATTTTTCTCTTTCCTAAATTCTTCTATCAGTCAAGTAAAATAAGACTTCCAGATGTGGACTTGCTTTACTTCACTCCTCATTAATAATAATACACTTACTGCCGAGGTGTGATGCTATGAACCCATAATATTAGATGTAACTATGAATAACTAGCTTATCGGAGCTCCCGTCAGAACCGAATAGTTTGTGGTGGTCGGTATTCGATATTATCCTTAAACTTTGTGTATTGTTCGTCCTGATAACCGTTACTTAATCAGAAGGCGAATAGAAATTGCTGATTGCGTTTATTGTTGAACTCCGCACAGATGTCCAAAATTACAGGCACGTTAAGCAAACATGAAAGAGTAGTGCCGAAAAGCAAGCAAGTGAGCGTGTGAGTCGAATGAGTGAGAAAGTGATCGAGTCAATGAACGAGTGTGTGATTCAACGAGTCAGTGAACAGGAATAAAATGTACATATATATACATAGTGAAATGAATGAATCATCGAATCAATTATGAGACCAATAGTAAGGCTAGAAGAATGAATAATGCATAGGCAGTAAGTAATGCTCAAGCATACATATTTATACATGTGCAACAATAATAAAGGTACAATAGTACAGACTGTTTGTTACTGTACGGATGACTCTGTTCATTAAATAAGTTAACAAAAAGGCTTAACCAAATTAAATATGAACAAACTCAATTGTACGTTAGCTGCTATAAGTTCTCTGATTACTGATTTCACAAACAATATAGCAGTATAAAAGCCTTTCGATAAAGTTTATTACAAATATATGTTTATTCTGAGAGTTCCTTTATGTACTTGTCTAAAAAGAGTTATTGAGACCCAGTAGCCTAGTGGCATTTTATAATAAGTCTAAGTCTCACTAGGAAGGTCAACGAAAGGATGCAAGTACAACCTCGTGATAAGTCCTAAACAGAATGAAATGTCCATTCTAGGTTAGTTAAATTGCATGACTATGTAATGAATTGATTTATTAAATGTAAATAATATGAAGTCTGATACACTACATCTAGCTAATCCTTTACTTAACCATAATAATCTATAGGCCTTAAGTTATGAAAAATAATCATAGAAACTTCATATACGTAAACGGTAAACTGAGGAAATGAACAAATCAATTCGTGATTAAAATACAGTAATCTACACATATCACTGTTTTTTGTTGTTGTTTTCAACTGATATTCAGAATACATATAACATTATCATCAGACGACTGTATCAATCTTGTTTTAGATTATTTTATGACATTCCATAATATCATAGTATACAAAACATACATTGACATTTTACGTAATATCTGCCTTAAAAACAACATTATTATTGATTCAAGAATCTATCAAGATCTATCCTACCAAAATGGGTTATCTGTTATATTCGTTGATAAGAAACATTATTGATTGATAATAACTATAGTTTTGATTGTAAATTTCCCGATAGTTACATTTATTATATCCCGAAGAGAATTGTAAATGGTAACTTTTGAGAACTATTGATGGACCAATGTGATATGTATATTTCCTATTGTATAATTGTTAACTAACTAAAGTATTCATATTCGTGTTCCTCTTATTATGAGCTTTATTTTGACTTATGGACTATTATTATACGATTCACCATTCTTCAGTTATCTCTAGTACATTAATTACTGTTCCCCCTATTCACAGCCACATTTGGCTAAATCTTGTACAAATGTTATTTTCTATTTTATGGTAGGATGTGGTCAGTTTCATTGATATAAAGATCCAGTATGTTTGAGAATAATGATTCATATTGTAGAGGCTGTTATCGACGTTCTGGACTTAACTGGCTGGGCTAGGCAGAAAGCAGGACTGATAAGTACTCAAGACTGTTCATAAGGCTTTTGTGTATCATTGCTCTGATCAATAAGTCACTCCTCTCTGATTGGCGGGAATCAGCACGTTGATATATTAACAGGGCATGAACCCGATCGATATAACAATATTGCTTAGTATAGTTTCATTACTACAAATGTACCGTGAAATATGAAGCTTAAATCGATTGAACAATTTATATTTCTAATAAATGTTCTATGAAGAGTGATTTGTTTCTTTTTACAAGCAGTTCTAATCTTCACATTCATCATTTATGACTTTGATGCAGTCACATCTTATAATTTTGAGCTGTCAATTTAATTTTTGATGTACATCATAAACGCATCAGCTAGCAATCATAGTTGAGGAATATGCCAACAATCCGTTGAATGGTCAAATAAAATCAAAGGATAGAGAAACATGTTCTGCTATTGGGAAATATTAGATTGAGATAGTGTTCAAAAGGAGGGACTAAGGTTTCTTGAAGCCTTGGTCACACGAAAATTCAAACCTCCTCTTTGTTATCACTCTAGACTTACTCTATTAATATTGATATATTGTTTAGAGTGATGTATTTCACATTGTTTTCTTCATTATCTTTGATACCTCTTACCTAATATACTTAAAGAACCCTTTATTTTTCACATATAAGCGTCTTTACACATTTGCCATCAGAGTGTTCCAAATTTATTGCTCTAATATATCACGTACTTCTAATAATCTTCGTCTTCTTATTGCACTATCCAAATTTATCAAAATAGCTAACTGTTTTAATCTATTTGAAAATATGTCTATTCAGACTACAATATAGTCTTATAATCAACTAGCTATCGGTAATCACCGAAAGTCTTGGCGTTAAACAAAGAAGGTCTTTTCTAAATTACATCAACCATATATGTTTGCAGAATCATTGAAAAGTATACTTCCATGGAGATTTGAACTTATGTCTTTCAGTAAATTGATCAGATATTTAATCTCTATTACTTCGGGTAACATTCAATACTAAATTACAAGTTTACAATGATTGCTCATTAGACAATGTGGTTTACATTAAACAGTAACAAATAAATACTCACATAAATACTTCAGGTTTTTATATTGTGCTTGTTCTCTAATAGACCTTTCAGATCAATATTAATTATTATAATGTTTTACGTTTCACTGTATCATATAATTGCTATGCTTTGTATGTAACTGAAGAAGGATGAAATCTCATTTGGTATGCCAACGAATAAGGTCCTTTTTGTTGCTGTAACTTATGTTTACTATACATTTTATCTAAATTACATTACTGTTGTATAAAAACCAAGAAAGCTGGAAAACGAAGTATTAAGGCCAAGCATATTTATCAGCTATTGAAAAACTTCCATTAGCAAAACACCTTTCACTAATAATAACATTTTTAATAAAAACGATCTGTTGATGAATGTTTTTGTTTAGTGCTTAGTTTAAATTCAGAAGCTACTGGTGGGTGGAAAATTAAAGTCTCTATTACACCCTTATTGATTAAGTTATCTGTTTAAAAAAGTAACTATCAGATTGGCTGGGATTAAGAGAGTTCATAAATAAAGGCGAAGATTAATAAGGGTGATTATCGAAAAGATGACCATCAAAAAAACTAGCATGGTAAAAGGGAATATAGTTTTCTAGAATTTGAAACCTGATCGATTCACCACATATCTATGCTTTTACGACCAATGTCTATGACCAATGAAAAATGTAGTTCTTCAAGCGTTTCGTGAAGAGTTTACTATTAACAAATACTTTCATTTTTCGATTTCAGTAACAATTAGTTATTCTTATTACGTCAGTCATGAGTGATTATTAAATTTCGTGTTGAGAAATTAGGATTACATGCCAAACGATTGTCTCATCATAGAAAAATACAAAAATGTAAGGATCTTTTACACTTTCATTCTTCACTAAAATAATTAGTAGAGTAATATATCATATTTTTAACTTAAAAATTATGTAATAGCCTAATTTTCAGAAAATATCAAGTCATAAGTAGAATCAGAAGGGGGTTTTGTGGAGAATTTAATAATTTTAAATAGGTTGAGATCATGAGTCAATTGAAGCTAGACCACCCTGGAAAACCTGGAAGCACTGGACAGCCGTTTCGTCCTATTGTGAGACTCCTCAGCAGTGCGCATCTATGATCCCGCCCCGCGAGATTCGAACCGAGGACCTACCAGTCTTGCGCCAGAGCCGGCTCAGTGGTCTAGTTGTCAAGCGATCGCGCGGGAAACTGATAGGTCCTGAGTTCAAATCTTGCAAGCTGGGATCGTGGATGCACACTGCTGAGAAGTCCCACAATAGGACGAAACGGCTGTCCAGTGCTTCCAGGTTTTCCCTGGTGGTTTAGCTTCAATTCACTCATGATCTCAACTATATATCATTAGTAGAATGTCAACAACATAATCTATATGAGCTTTCGTCCTGAACATAATGTGATAAATATTTTAGAACTTCTGTTATCAGCTTAAAGATATGGATTATCAGTAGACGGTATTGTAAATTATGACTTGTACGATAGAACAATAATTTAAGCTCTATATAATAAACGTGAACAACAGTAATCAGGCATTTCTGCAAATTTTCCCAATATCGCTCTGTTGAGATAATTTTTCTTTCTCTACTTGGCATTATATATTCTACCACCAACTACAGTTTTTCTAGTTTGCCTATGTTCTTGTTTTCTCCATTTATTTAATTGGTGATAAATGTTACTGATCTGGTTAGTACAAGACATAGTCTTACTTGGTCCATCATATGTTAAATTTTTGTCCTCGTCGTAACTTTTAAATCATTTCATACAATTAGTTCCCTTTATGAATTTAAATAAAGACAGAGCAAATATTGATGCAGAATAATATGAATTCATTATATATCGTGGTTTCTCATCAGCTGCTTACAACCAAATAGGTACTAGAATTTTAGCATTGAGATAATAAATAGTGTGGAACAACTGATATAAGTTAACGTAAAGGATTGGAATGACAAAAGGTTATCAATGATATATATATAGGTCAGATGTTATTAGGTATTAGAATGAAGGAAGCATAAAGGGTGGATGATGTAATAGATGAGTGGAGTTCAGAGATAGATAAATTGTGTGATAATTTTAGAGGTAATAAAAGATTCATGGAATTAAAAATAAATAGGTTGGGCTACGTAATAATTGAATAGAATTTGAAGAGTTCATACAATTTAAGAGAAACAAGTGAGCAGAAATGTGTGAGTGAAAGGGTAGTTTAAGAATTGGGTAATGGAAGAGGGATATAATGCAAACCCAAATATTAAACAAAATAAAACTAATGATGAAGAAAAAGACACACAAAATAATTGGATTACCAGGCTAGTAATAAGCTTATTAATGTCTCTTTTTGAATACATAGTTTTTTTTTTATCGCGATCGCTTCAGAAATGCGAACATGCACTCTTCTCTCAGTTCTTCGAATGTATGTGCTTTGGCACGTACATGTAAATTGGTAAATGCAGTTAGAGCTACTGAGAAAAGACGGCTTGTCGATTTTAGTTTGCTTGAGTGAGCAGTTCGTTTCCCAAACTGTTGTCAGTTTGGTTGCTGAATAGGTCGCTTTCAACGCAGAATTAATTCTGTTATTAATTATTCCATCAATTTCATCCCCTTTGAAGAGAAGCACGTTTTCTTTTCCACAACATCATACTTTGCCTGATGGTTGGTGTTTGCATATTTATAGATGAATTCCTCTGGATATGCATTTTCACATAGGCACTTAGTGATTAGAATAATGTAACTAAACTATTCAGTATGGATTAGTTAAATAAACGCTAAGTTAAATGGATTAATTCATTAAAAGTCTATACAACCTAAAGGTGAGTATGAATATAATTTACATATAATAAATAAATCATAAAACTCACTATTAACGTGACTTATGAGTAACACAAATAAAGTTTAGGTTATTAGAGAATCTAGACTTAATAATTTCGATTATATAGTTTTCATTAAGGGTAATAAAAGTATATTGATTCAATTATGCATAGAAACTATAAAATATATTTACTCAAATTATTTGTAATCTTAACAGTTAAGACAATTACTTTCTTTTACATGAAATATCAAGTAAGTATGTTATAAATTCACTTGGTATTGTTTGTTTGAATCTTCTCATTGATGTTTAGGACTGCAACTGATCAGTCTCTTATTGGCCATATGTGCATACTGTGCGTATTGCCTCGATATAGTCTTAATTCACAAGCATGGTAAGCAAAGATGGATAGTGGCTAGCAGTGGAATCCAGGACGCATGTTTCGTCCTATATGGGAGACTGATCAATTGCAGTCCTAAACATCAATGAGAAGATTCAACCAAACAATACCAAGTGAATTTCAACTTCACCCCATTACAAAAGCAAGTGGCTATCAGGACTCAATAGCTAGGTGGATAACACGATGGCATTTGATGCGAACGACATTGGTTGCGAGTCTCAGAGTGAACATCAACTCTGAGATACAGGTACATCCAACCGATGAGTTCAAAATAGGACGAAACATGCGTCCTGGATTTCACTGCTAGCCACTATCCATCTTTGCTTATAAGTATGTTTTAGTCGTAAAACATTTAGACAACTTATGATTTGCTTCATTGTATCTGATCAAATTTAGAGGAATTTAAATGTATCAAATAATTCTTGTTGGTGCCCACAACATAGTAGTTTGATATATGGTTACTAAAAGAAATATGTGTTACTATAGACACTTTTGTCTATCTAAAAAAGGTTTGTTATTGATCATAAGTATCTAAAATATTGAGCAGATTGTATTACTCAGATGTATCAGTAACAAAGCCAGAAATTATAGATGGATACAGAACATCATAAATCGACTGTTTTATCAATTCTTTCAATCATTTAATATTTAAATGGATGAACAATTAATCATTTTTTAAATACATATTGGTCTAGATAAGTAATATTTCGTTAAATGATAACTACTTCCAAAGTAAATTTCTTTAGTGATCTAATAAAAGCACGTTATTTTGACGTCAAATCATTTTGAAGTGAGATAGTTAACTGTGGACTTTTTTTGTATGAGAACCGCATTATACTTACTTCCTTACGGCTGTTACCCATCATGGAGGAGCATAGGTGATTCACCAGCATTCTCCATCCAACTCTCTCCTGAACAATCTTTTCCAGTTCTTTCCAGTGGCTAATCCTCCCATTCACGTCTGCTTCTAGTTCCCGACGCAGTGTTATTTGGCCTTCCGCTTCTTTGTTTCCCTTCAGGATTCCACGTAAGCGCTTGCTTCTGGATGCAGTTTGATGATTTCCTGAGTGTGTGTTTCATCCACTTCTAACGTCTTTTCCTAATTTTCACCTCATATGGAAGCTGGTTTGTTTTCTCTCACAGTAGGTTGTTGCTGATAGTATCCGGCCAACGGACATTCAGTATCTTACGCAGACAATTGTTTATAAATACTTATATCTTTTTGATGATGGTTGTAGTAGTTCTCCAAGTTTCAGCTCCGAACAGTAGGACTGTCTTGACGTTCATATTGAAGACTGTGACTTTGATATTGGTTGGCAGTTGTTTCGAGTTCCATCGGTTCCTCAACTGTAGGAGTGCTGTTCTTGCTTTGCCAATCCTAGCCTTTACGTCTGTATCGGTTTCGTCTTGTTCATCGATGATGCTTCATAGGTAGGTAAGATAACTCAACATCTTCCAGAGCTTCTCCATTGAGTGTAATTGGGTTTGTGTTCTCTTTGTTGTTTTCATTAGTGTATATTGAAGCTTCTGCTACACCGTATAAAACAACCTTGCTAAAATCCGCTTACCACGTTATAACAAGAACTATAACTGAGACCATATGAATTCTCATTTACTAATCCATTGGTACCAACTTCATCAAGACATTTGAAGGCATGAGATTCTATCATGTTTAGTTATGTATACTGAAAGTTTTATTAACAGAATGAAATAGACAGCCTAAAGCAGTACAATTTGAAACAGAACTTCACTTTGTTGCTAAGCTATCTTAAAAATTGCCTTCAACTTCTCCAAAAAAGAAAACAGACTTAAATTAACTATCTTCGTACTATAGATCAATTTTTTCTCTTTTCTTTAAATCAATTCATAATAAACTGAACCATCTTGGGTCGTAAATTTCCATCTTTAATAATTCACATAAAAAATATTTCAAAATTCAAAATATGACATTTTTCCCTTGTTAACATAAAATCTTGAAACTGTATACCCTTTCCTTCAATATAGGATATGTTAGGCTTGATGTATTATGTTGTATCTCACCCCCCCCCGCCCCTGAACAAAAATAATAGTCATAAATATTCATTTAAACAAATAAAAACCACTTTGTGATAAATCATAATTCATTATTGAAAAGCAGAAGTTTTTTTTCAAGTTTTGTATTAAAACAAAATTCCTTGTATCATTTAAAAAAAAATCCTATTCCACTGTAACTATGTATTGACGTCATTGAATTTGTTCGTTGTTAGGTACTTTTAGTTGCTTGTTAGTTTCATTTCGAATTTAATGTTAATCTGTTTCGCATTCATGAATCGACATATGGTTACAATATTAACTACTTTGAAAGAATTTGACAGTAGTATTTTCTACTTTTTTTAAAAAGTTGTAATGATATTTCTATTGAAGATATGATTGTTGTTTTTTTTGTCTTTACAGAAAAGCAAGCTGTTTATCAAATATAGGCGTTTTGAAAGAATTCTAGAACTAAGCTACATAAACTGTGACTGAAAAATGGATTCAGTTGTCTGTTGGTCGTTTAGATAAACTGTTGTATTCCGTGGAGAATAATGAATAGCAACTTCGAGGACTATTTATGGACCAATGTGATATGTATATTTCCTATTTTATGGTTGTTAAGTAACTAAACTATTCATATTCGTGCCCCTTTTATTATGAGCTTTATTTTGACTCATAGACTATTATTATACGATTTACCATTCTTGAGTTATCACCAGTCTATTGATTACTGTTCCCCCTATTCACCGCCACACTTGGCTAAATCTTGTACAAATGTTATTTTCTATTTTATGGTAGGATGTGGTCAGTTTGATTGGTATATAAACCCAGTATGTTTGAAAATAATGATTCATACTACAGAGGCTGTTATTGGTGTTTTGGACTTAACTGGCTGTGCTAGGCAGAAAGCAGGGCCGATACGCACTCCAGACTGCTCGTACGGTTTTTCGTGTGTCACTGTCCCAATCAATAATTCGCGGCTCTATGATTGGCGGTCTTATAACGTTCATTTATTAACAGGGCACGTACTCACTCACACGTTATAACATAAACTATATAGTGTAAGTGTTTTTATGAAGTTCTATGACATTTTTTGACGAAATTACATCAAAATAATATTTTACATAAATTTAGGAAACCAAGTACTATCGCCTGATTTTCATCATTATTAAACAGTGATTCAGAGAATCAGTGACTTCATTCTAAACTAAAATCTCATTTTATAAACATGTCAGTTTTATCATAAGAAGCGTCTTCTATATGATCAAATTATTTAGTTGGTAAGCTCTTTCACATAGATAATGTTGATGAGTATTACAGTAAAACAAATATTTAATTTTCATAGTTGAAAGCGTGAGTCAATTGAAGCTAGATCACCAGGGAAAACCTGGAACCACTGGATGTCCGTTTCGTCCTATTGTGGGACTCCTCACCAATGCGCATCCACGATCTCGCCTCGCGAGATTCGAACTAAGGACTTCCCAGTCTCGCGCCAGAGCACTTAACCAGGTTTTTCCTGGTGATCTAGCTTCAGTTGACTCACGCTTTCAACTATGAAAATACTAAATATCCACAAAAAACCCTTCTGATAATAAATATTTAATTGACTGGAGTATTTAACCCGTATCATAAGAGTGATCTATGACAATATAGTTCTTGATTTCACTAAGTACCGATCAGCAGTCTATATGTACATGATGGTTGGTAACATGTCAGTGAGGTTATATGGAGATGATTTCAGCAAATGTTTTCGTTCACAGGAAAATATGAATCGATATGGTTGAATACAGTTTGATGTACTAAATCGGATAATGTAACATAAATAAATGAATTAAGTAAAGCACATCAATCATACTCAGAATTTATTTTCTAATTACAATTACGGGAAGAAAAAATGCTTGATTCTATGAAAGAGGTAATCGTATAAATCGTTTATTTGAAATCTGGATCATTCACCGAAAATCCAAGTGAATTTAAAATTTCAAGTGTAATCTGTTGACAACTAAAGGAAAATATCCACTTAGAATTTATTTCAAAAAGCGGAAACCACAGCAAAATATGTTATAAACGCTAAACGTTTTATGTAAAAAAGAGGGGAACATTCTGATTGACTAATACATAATCTTTTATAGCTTCTATACCGTTACAACCGTGTTTAGTAAGGTTTCTGTCCAACAAAATCCATAGTATTTGCTTCACAGATAGTGGAATTTATAAACCAATGTAGAATCCAGGTAATATATCAACTCTTCATTTTTCTGTTTATAATTAATGTTGAACATCACGTTACCATACAAATTAAAATCGAGAACCATGACAAATGTAAGCTAAAACATGAAGTATCCATTGAGAATGTATGTTATGTTTTCAAACTAGTCATCAGTTAGCGGTCGCATTTCATGATTTTCCATAGACTACAACATCATTAAGGTGATTCCGTCATAACTTATCTCATTTACCCCTTTATACAGATGTGAAAAAACATACATAGGGATAAGTAGTCTATGTACAATGATGGTATAAGTTGATATCAGAGGTACAGATAAGCAAAGAAAATAGACACTGATACAGCTCAAGAACAAGTCATACGATTGAAATGGGTCATGTAATTAACATGAAATCAAGTAATAAATTACCACATAGAAAGCGCCAGGTTCATATCCTTAGGTTTCTGTAAATATCTGTCTGTATGATAAACAAGCCTCCTAGATGTGTCCAAACCAAAATGGTTTTCACTGAGAAGTCCTAGCTATTCTTATTTTATCATAATCTTATAGTTTTTGTGGCTAACTATCCTTCTTTCTGCATTATGAAATCTCATCTCAGCTTCCAATCATCACTTTCATGTATTCAATCTTCCTATTCGATTGGCCTTGTTTGCTTTTAAGATAAAATGTTTTGACAAGTGTGTTTGAAATATTAAACTACCTATAGCGCACAGCATTTTTATCTGTGCTCCCTTTGAAACCTACTACGTAAGCACGTTTATGATTTCGAACCCATCTTTTTAAGCATAATCTCTTTGGTCAAGATATTGCATAAAATCTCTAATTCTACCATAAAAGTAATGTTTCTAACTTCTTCCATAACTAGTAATTAGTTGATAATAACTCCATTTAAATTCTTATCCTGACTAATCATTTGTTAGTTTCATTATAATGAACGAAAAGACAGGACAACTTCTTGGTAAAATATGAGGACAATACTTTGAATACTTCATTTGCAAAATTTCATCATTTCTCCTACACTTTCTGTATGGTTGAATCAAGTCACAGTTCCTTACTATTTCCGTTTTCTTCAAGTCGACCTCCATGGCCTTCTGTTGCCATGCATTTCTCTTCTGATTATTGTTACATATTACTTATATCTGTCAATATAAATAGCATACACCACACTATTTTCTTGATTTTCGTATATTGGACTAATATCTTTCACAAGTCTATTCTTTTTTCTTCGCTTTTACAGACTAACTGGAAGATATTTGTGACATGTGAGATTTCTGAAAATTTTTTTACAATTTTATCATCCGTCAATTTTCCAACATCTGGTTGTTGAATAACAGTAAAGATGATTTAAACTGCTTCAGCAAATAACACCATGAAAAATAACATTTTCACTGTTAAAATTTTTATTTTTCCCTCGACAGTGACAAATTAAGTTACATCCTGATCAGTATAATATCCCTTCTGTTTCTTTGTATATGACGTATCTCGTTAATGAATAGTTTTTTTTTCTTTATTACCTGTTACATCAATAAACTTGATGGCTTGATATTATTTAAACCATAAATTACCATTGTCTATATACAGTTATCTATCAAAACTATATTTCATTACAAAATAACAATCAGCGTTTATCAGTTCCTACTAAATGTTATGTCCTTAGCTATACGATTATTGAGAAATACGATTGTCAATTTAGATTCGCTGACTTATACGAACAATCTAATGACGCATACACTAGTACGAGCAGCTTAGAGTTCCGATTGGTCCTTTTCCCGCCTAGTCCTGCCTGTTACGTTAAGAACGTCAATCTCAGCCTCCGCGATACGAGTCATATATTTTAAATCTACTTGGTTTGTGTACAAGCAAAATCAGACCACATTACGCCATGAAACAGAAAATAACATTTGTACAATATCAAGCCAAAGTTGCTGTGATTATGAGGGACTGTTACTAATAAATTGATAATATCTCAAGAATAGTAAATCGTATGATAATAGTTAATAGGTCAAATAAAAGCTTATAATGAAAGGAATATGAATACATATAGTTTATTCGACAATTATACAATAAAAACATTTTTTTATTATTCATCCATAAATAGATCTTAACAGTTACCTTTCATTATTATCGTCGCAATAAAACACTAAATTCTAATGAAAACTACATGATCACCCACAATAACCTATAAAATGCTATTTTTTTGATAAAATCAACACAGTAAAACCAAAAGTAACTTTACTTAGTTCGGAAAACATTTTGTTCTTTAATAGTTGAAAGCATGAGTTAATTGAAGCTAGACCACCAAGGAAAACCTGAAAGCACTGGATGGCCGTTTCGTCCCATTGCGGGACTCCTCAGCAGTGACCATCCACGACCTCGTCTAGCGAGATTCGAACTCAGAACCTACCTGTCTTGCGCCAGAGCACTTAACCGATAGACCACTGAGCCGACCGGCATCCAACGATGTTAATGTCTGACTTCAACCAATCCACGAAGTTGAGCGACCGTTCACCAATTGTCTTCAGTGAGTTCATATCTCACAACAGACGTGGTTTTGAACTTCACTGGTCACTGCTTCTCACTAGAACTCCAGGAAGTACCTCTTGAAGTCAGTCACTAGTGAACATATGATTCTTTACGAAAAATCTGTTCTAAATTTCATCTGATAGCCACTATTCAAACTATATCAAACTTAATCCTCAAGTTTCGTAGCCTAATTAACTGAAAGATTTCTTAGTTTAACTTTTTGTTTTATGTAAAAAAGTGATCTAACCATTGATCGCTTTAAAATTTGAATTTAAAATAAGATATTTTTTATTCGTCTGCCACTATTTTCAAAGATCTAGTTAAGTAATCGTGCTTTGAATTACTGGATATTTGAGCTGTAAAACTCCTTTTATTAATTTCTAATGCTCAGGTGTGTTTCTATACGAGTAAATTAAGTACTTTGTAACGATAGATTATTAAAAAAATGCAATGAAATTATCTGATTTTAAACGACAATAAACATACTTTTGAGTACGATCTTTGACAAGGTATGTATTAACAGACAGGACTTAGTCGATAAAATATTCTATTCAAGTGATGAACCTATCAAATTTTGGTCATCATTGAAAATTCGGAAGCACTGACAACCGTTTGATCCTAGTATAAGATTGTGCAGTGCTCATCCACGACCCTGAACTTGGTAGTCAAACCCAGAGCCTTCGGTTTCGCAGATGAACGCCTGAAATCTGGACCACTGTGTCAGCATCCAACGATGTTAACTTCTGACTTTAATCCATTGTCCTCAAGTGGGAAACTGCCTCTTTTTCGACACCGTTTAACTTTACTGATCACGACTTCTCATGAGAACTCTGGAAATTTCCTCTTGAATCTAGTCACTAGTGAAAACTTTATAATTGTCACTATGTGTTTGTAGGGGTTATTCAATTTCATAGAAAGTATTTTATGACTTCAATTTCAAGAATCAAAATGTTAATATATATACCTTAATCTTCGTTCCTTCTATAATGAAATGATGTTAAACAAACTATTTACCTTGATTTTATAGAGTTGAGATCATGAGTCAATTGAAGCAATTTCGTGGATCGATTGAAGTCAGACATTAACACCGTTGAATACCGGCTCAGTGGTCTATCGGTTAAGTGCTTTGGCGCAAGACAGGTAGGTCCTGGGTTCGATTATCGCGAGTGCGGGATCGTGGATGCGCACTGATGAGGAGTCCCGTAATGGGGCGAAACGGCCGTCCAGTGCTTCTAGGTTTTCCATGGTGGTCTAGCTTCAATTGACTCATGATCTAAACTCTATAAAATGAGTAAAATCTCCACCGAACCCCTTCTGATATTTACTTTAATATTATTTTTATATTTCTACCTATAATTCAATGCGCAATTGATTATGAAAAGAATCATAAATTATTAAGAATTATTAATTGAATCATTTATCAACAAAACAGATCCTAATGTAATTCAAGTTTTCAATCTTAAGGATACTCATTAAAAGTACTTTCAGAAAATATACAAACTTATATATTACCTGTTATCTAAATTACATTTAATTGTTATACCTTTACAATTAAAATGTACCAAATTGTTCTCATTTTCAATGGTAATAACATCATAGACAATTTTAAAACATTCTACAAATATATCATATATATATGTAAATTTCAACGTCATTTCATTCTTTTGAAAGGGAATTCAATTAACAACATAAAACTAAAAACAAAAATATACACTGAAATTCACTTGGTATTGTTTGTTTGAATCTTCTCATTGATGTTTAGGACTGTAATTGATCAGTCTCAAATTGGCATATGTGCATACTGTGCGTATTGCCTCGATATAGCCTTAATTCACAAGCATTATAAGCAAAGATGGATAGTGGCTAGCAGTGGAGTCCAGGACGCGCGTTTCGTCCTATTTAGGACTCGTCAGCTGGGTGCAGTTGCATCTCAGAGTTGTTGTTCACTCTGGCACTCGAACCGAGTACATTTCGTTTCAAACGCCATCGCGTTATCCATCTTTGCTTATAATGCTTGTGAAATAAGGCTATATCGAGGCAATACGCACATTGTGCACATATGGCCAATAAGAGACTGATCAGTTGCAGTCCTTAACATCAATGGGAAGATTCAAATAAGTAATACTAAGTGAATTTAAACTTCAGCCCATTGCACAAACAAGTGGGTATCAGGACTCAGTAGCTGAGTGGATAACGCGATGGCGTTTGAAGCTAACGGTATTGGGCTTGAGTCCCAGAGTAAACTGCAGCTCTGAGATGCAGGTACATCCAGCTAACGAGTCCTAAATAGGACGAAACGCGAGTCCTGGATTCCACTGTTAGCCACTATCCATCTTTGCCCAAAATACACTGAAGTTTGTGTTATTTCTATTTTAAATTTAAAAAGATTGATGATGTTTCACCAGATAGTGAAAATAGTTATTTGATAATTTATAGATTTAAGAACTTCTATTACTGTAAATAAATTAATATAGTTATAATATCCCAATGAGTAGAAAAATAAGATTTTCGGACGTTTCGTAACTCAGTTTAAGCCAATTCTTCAGAGAATAATATTACTGTATTATTTACATGACGATAAATTATTTTAATCTGAATTTAACATATCCGATTTTTTTTATTTTCAATGTTTTACTATTATATTTGAAAAAAAATAATAAACAAAAACAATAATACTTCATTTTCTTTTATTTCCTACCAAAACTTTACTTTTTCCCCTTTATATCAGGTTAAATATGTCTATCTTTCTTTGAATCCATTCATATAATCCCCCACCCCTTTTATCTCCCCCTTCTTAAACCTATTAATGATTGAACAAATCATGTGTCTATCTTTTAAATATATATATATATATATATAAAGAGGGGATAGTTTTAATTACTTATAGAAACCTCAATATATATATCTATATAAATACAAATGAATCCAAATTGTATAGTTGAATGATAGTGGACTATATATATATACCATAAGGAATTGATATAATGTTTTATAAAAATATTATTACTTCTATTATTATTATAATAATTGATTATATTCATTTATATAATCAAAAATTATTGATTATTAATGCAACACAATTAACCCGTTATCAACGTTCATTAAGTATGAAAAATATTATATTATGGCCAAATGGTATTGTACCATATATTATTGATGATATAGATAAAACAAAATCTAATGAATTTACAGAATATTTTAATAGTAAGTTATTTAATGAATATTGTATCATTATTTTTTTTGTTATATTGTATAAACAAATATGAGGATAAAACTCCTCCTGGAGCACTTCTGTGGTTATTACTAATCTGAAACTTGTGAAATGAGGAGGTTTGGGTATGAGGTTAGCGAACCTATCTCGCTAACCAAATTATTTAATCTCTGTCCTGGGTGTTAGAAAGTCTTCATTTAGAAGAGTTATGACGAATAAACACCGAATCGAGACTACATATATTTATTTTTTTAAATAGATTTATTCATGGACTGATTCACTAATAATTGAACATGAAATTTAAAGACTAACGTTGAATTCTTTCTATACCGAATAGCTGAAATCCACATAAGTAGTATATGGTGATGATCGGGTATTGAATGTATTTCAGTAGAAGATCGATAAGAAGAGAACGGGAACGGCACGCAATTGGTATGAACAATTATAATCGGAGACTATGAATGAATATTAGCAGAAGGAACAGTCAAATTGAGACAATTGATTGTTATTTTGCAAATTAACTGTTCACTATATGGTTCTCATACTTTAATGAGATATTCTGTAACGTTATGCTAAAACATATTCGATTGTCCCCACCCGTGTTTTGTTCACTACAGTTTAAGTGTTAAGATACTAATATGACAATATTTATGCATGGAATAAAAATATTTCACTATCTAAACCGCTTATACATGGAAAGTACGTTTTCGATTATTTCCCTAGTAGTCAAATTTAAAGTTAAGCAGTTGCCTATCTCCATGTTATTCCGTAGATTTAAAAACACTATAAAATTAGTACTGTAATAATCATGAAACCAGGAATTTTTTTTAGTTTATTTCATATGACGTTATGAATTTTTCCTACTGAATAGTCACATTCGTAATTAGTACAACTGTTTGCTGCCTAGTTGTTTTTAGCAAATCATCTAATAGTTTTACACTATGGTAAAAAGATATTGAAAACCGTAGTGCTCAATATTTTGACTTCTTTAAAATAAGATAATTTTTAACAGAATATGCTAGTTAAAACATTTCGGACAGATTTTATTGTTTCAGTGACTAATTACTTCAGTCATAATTTGGTTGTAGCTTTGAACAAATATATATTCTGTATTTTCAGAATAGGGTTTTGTGGAGATTATAGAATATTCATAAATTTTAACTGACTAATTACCCTTATATCACCATTAAAAGCCTGGAAGCCTAGAACGGCCGTTTAGTCACAGCTTCGGACTCCTCAGAATTGCCTATCGATCATCCTCGTACCTGATAATTTAGAACGAAACGGCTGTCAAGTGTTTCCAAAATTTAAATAGTGGTCTGACTAAGATTAATTTATGCTTAAAGACCTATAGAAATTTTATGTTTATTGTAGTGATTTCCTTTGGGTAAGTAGACCAAATCACAAGATAGAAATGGTAAAATCAAATGAAATTATATACACAGTTGACAACTACCATCAGATCTTTAGAAAATCTCATACATTACCATAAGTTACATTTCAATTTTTTTCTAAAAACACCTATCCCTCTAGACAATTCTAAAATAATGTTGAACAATATACTGCAATCAATAATTGCAGCTTTAGGGTTGAAACTTTGATTCGTTTAACAGATAAAATTTAATGTCTCTAAATGAACAGCTGTGTAAATTAAAAGAATACAGAAAAAATCCTAACTGTATTATATTTCGATAGTTAATTGAATCGCTAAGAAATTCACCCGTGATTAGAACATATGGTTATCAGTTAAGTGATATATTTCAGAGGGGGTTTTTGTGGAGATTTAGTATTTTCATAGTTGAAAGCGTGAGTCAATTGAAGCTAGACCACCAAGGAAAACCAAGAAGCACTGGATGGCCGTTTCGTCCTATTGTGGGACTCCCTAGCGGTGCGCATTCACGACCTCGCCTCACGAGATTCGAACCCAGAACCTACCAGTCTCGCGCCAGAACACTTAACCAAAAGACCACTGAGCCGGTATCCGACGGTGTTTGTCTTTTTCGTTAAATAAATTATTCGAGATCAAGTCCCCTGAAATATTAATATTTTCAACCTAAGTAATTTTCTGCTATATGGCAACATTTAAACTGTGAGTTGATATCCTTAACGACAACACTCAAATGGTTTTAATTGTTTTATGAGTTAGATAAAATGTGTTTGGCATTCATTAAAGATTTTACAAGGTTACGAATTGCTTATGAAAATATTCTCACTTTAAAGTAACCAGTTATTTTAGTATACCCAAATAGAAATCAGTTAGGTAGTGAGGTTTTTGAAAGCGTTTTAATAATTTATTTTCATAGTCAATATCTTGTTGTTATGATTATTGTTGTTATCATTACCGAAATGAAAGAAACAATAGTTTACAAAAACACACATAATGGATTTGTTAGGACTATTGAATTTTCGTAGTTTTACATTACTAATTGCCCTTATTTGGACAACCATTAAAAACTTGTAAGCAAAAAAAAGCTGTCTCGTCTTAGCATGGGACTCTTCAGAAGTGTTGGCCCACCGTTACACCGGGGAGTAAAATCAGAACAATCATTGTTGTAACTGACATAGTGTATCCATGATTTTTATAAAGAAAGAAAGCAAACCATTCTGGAAATTCTTCACTAAATAAAATAAACTTAGTCAAATGACTATATATTTTCAGAAAACTTAAAATAATATCTTATGGTAAGCAGAGATGGATAGTGGCTAGTAGTGGAATCCAGCACGCGCGTTTCGTCCTATTTGGGACTCGTCAGCTGGATATACCTGCACCTCAGAGCTGATGTTCACTCTGGGACTCGAACCTAGTATCTTTCGCTTCAAACGTCATCGCATTATTCACTCGGCCAGTTGCAGTCCTAACACATCGATGGGAAGATTCAAACAAACAATACTAAATGAATTTAATAATATCTTATGTTCGCATATATTCTCTATCGCGTTTGAAATTTAGAACATTCATATGAAGCGAACAACAAACTTCTTCAGTTGAACGCTAAAATATAAGCCAGATAACCGTTAAGTTAAACAAACAATTGTTTGACAACAATATTATCACACAATTGAACCTAAAATTTTATGTGCATTGTAACTCTGTATACGATTTAAGCAACGTGAACAGTATGAAAAAAGAATATGCTAGCCAGTTTTACTAGCTTAACTAGTTACTATTGTATCCAATTATACTGCACAGTTTTCGAAAAGTGATTATTCGGAATGGAATGTCAGTGTAGATTTTACGGAAATAAAGATTTTTCAATATCAAACTGTTATTCTATCAATAACATTTAAGATGTAAATGAATTGACTAAGACATAGATCGCTGGTTTTCTTGATGGACATTATTATTTGAAGAACACACAATAATAGTACTAGCCGATCAAATTGATTTCTTTCTGAAGATAATGCAAATGATTCCATCAATTGATCTACTTCAGGGGAATGAGTTATTTAAGCTATCAGATGCTAGTTAGCTATTTAAATAAAGATAAACATATTGTAGAATTAATGCAAGTATTTATCAAATCTGATTTTCAGGTATGAGTACTAACGTTAAATTATATTAAACATATGTACATTTAACAATGAATAACTAATGTTATCATTAGCATATAATCATTATTATAATCAGTGTGAACTTCTGTCAAACACGAATACATCAAAATATTTAGTCAATATTTGATTACATTTAGACCTTATATAATCGTGTTTTATTCACATTAAGAAAAGCAATCTGATAGCGGCGCGAAAGCGATTGTCAGTCGTTGTCTATGATATATATATATATATATATATATATATATATATATATATATATAATTTGAGATTGCTGACACGAATATTGTTTTGATTCTGATTAGTTATATAATCTCAGCCTCTAATTCACTTTTTTTGGGGGGGGAGGGAATTGTGTTAGGACCAATGCATTAGTGATCTTATTTCATAAGCTGAATTGATCTATAAGAGCGAATGTCCAGCGCTTTAACCGGGTTGGTGGACACGGAAAAACCATTTAGGGGAGTTGGAAAACCATCATTCCAAATCAAAGGTACACATGGGCTCCAGGATCCTGAGGGAACAAATGGCGTATGAACCAATCGTTGGTCACCTGTTACCATGGGAATGCATCTCCTTATGATGTTTCACTACCTTATGGATTAGGCCTTTAGGTCAAAGGTTCCGGGTGTGGCCCCCTAAGAAAACCACCTGCTTCGGTCTGGGCACCCGAGCAGTGTCATAGCCCTCACGTAATGAAATGAAATGATATATTTTTGTGTGGCGCATATTTATCTGGTGCCCCCTGTACCAATATTTATATGTTCAAATAAATAAATAAATAATCTATCAAAGTTTTATGATTATTATTGGCAATAACAAAGCTAGAAGTTTTTCTTTTAGATTGATAATTACATGAATTACTAAGAGGAGCTTCTTTGATATGTATGTATGTTTGTTTTCTAATTTCTAGAACTTGATGTTTTATTAATTAAAAAAGCGATGTCAATTATTGAAGAAGAAACATGTATACAATTTTATGATCTAACTTCTAGAACGAATACACGAAGATTTTATGATAGACATTTGATTCGAATTAAAGGTCGAGGTCAAAGGTAAGTGAGTTATTATTTTTTACTGTTTTTTTATGTATTTAAGAATATAAATAATTGTATTGTGTTTATGTAAATAAACATAACTAATGTGTTATTCGTTAGTTAAATTAATTTGAATATACCTATTAATTAAATAGGAATAGTTGAAAGCATGAGTCAATTGAAGCTAGACGACCATGGAAAACCTAGGAGCACAGGACGGCCGTTTCGTCCTATTATAGGACTCCTCAGCAGTGCGTATTCACTGAAATCTCCACAAAACCTCTTCTGATTATGATTATATGCTCACTAGTGACTGACTTCTAGAGCTACTTCCTCGAGTTCTAGTGAAAAGCAGTGACCAGTGGAGTTCAACCACGTCTGTTGTGAGATAAAAACTCACTGAAGACATTTGGTGAACGGTTGCTCTAAATTCGTGGATAGTTTGGAGTGAGACATTAACACCATTTGATGCCAGCTCAATGATCTACCGGTTAAGTGCTCTGGCGCGAGACTGGTACGTCCTGGGTTCGAATATCGAGAGACGGGATCGTTGATGCTCACTTCTGAGGAGTCCCACAATAAGACGAAACGGCCACCTAGTGTTTCCAGGTTTTCCTTTGTGGTCTAGCTTCAATTGACTCATGTTTTCAACTATGCAAATACTTTATTTATTATTTAATGAGAAATTTTTTTGTGGTTGCCCTTATAGGGTTGATAATCAATAACTGTTGTTTAAGTATCTCATAATTATTTTATAATCTTCACAACATAAAAGTAGATTTGAACAACTTTATTGAATGGTTTTTAATACGCACTGTTGAGAAGTTTCCACTGGACACAAATATATACAATACCAGAATAAAACGATCTGTATTATTGTCATATTGACTTAATAGTAACAATGAATGATCAATTCTATGTTTTCTTAGAAACTTCTATTAAGGCACATAAGAAAAACGTTTTCACTTCTTTGTTTAATGAATCACAACAATGATAAGTCGATAAAAGTTCAGTGGGACAATGAATGAGTGTATATTGCTCCGAATATCTATAGCTGAAATGATAATAAATGAACGCCTTAACTCTCAAATGAACCTGAGATCCATCAAAACCACAGTTATATCTTGATGCTTTCTGTAGAAAGTTAAAGATTATGATATTATTCAAAGTTAACTCTTTAAAAATTTAGAAACGTTGGTAATATCATCCTTAATATCTTACTAGGTGGAATACATTCATTTGATAAAAGATTTTATTGAAAGAAATACAGCACAATCAATTGAAAGAGATAAAATAGGTGAATTATCTTATATATATATATATACTTACTTACGCCTGTTACCCCTCGTCGAGGAGCATTGGCCGCTCACCAGCATTCTCCATCCAACTCTATCCTGAGCCTTCCTTTCCAGTTCTTTCCAGTTGTTATTCATCCTTTTCGTATCTGCTTCTATTTCCCGGAGTAGTGTGTTCTTTGGCCTTCCTCTTCTCCGCTTCCCTTCCGGATTTCAAGTTAGGGATTGAGTCGTGATGCACATTGGTGATTTCCTTAATATATGTCCGATCCACTTCCAACGTCTTTTCCTAATTTCCTCTTCAGCTGGAAGCTGGTTTGTCCTCTCCCATAGAACGCTGTTGCTGATAGTATCCGGCCAATGGATGTTGAGTATTTTGCGTAGACAACTGTTTATAAATACTTGTACCTTCCTGATGATGGCCGTAGTAGTTCTCCACGTTTCAGCTCCAAACAGTAGGACTGTCTTGACGTTCGTATTAAAGATTCTGACCTTGAAATTGGTTGAGAGTTGTTTTGAGTTCCATATGTTCTTCAATTGTAAAAATGCTGCCCTTGCTTTGCCAATCCTCGCCTTTACATCTGCATCCGATCCTCCTTGTTTATCAACGATGCTCCCCAGGTACTTGAATGTTTCCACCTCTTCCAGAGTTTCGCCATCAAGTGTGATTGGGTTGGTATTCTCCATGTTGCATTTGAGAATCTTGCTTTTTCCTTTGTGAATGTGGAGGCCTATCGATGCGGAGGCTGCTGCTACATTTGCTGTCTTCATCTGCATTTGTTCGTGTGTATGAGAGAGGAGGGCTAGGTCATCTATAAAGTCCAAATCATCTAATTGATTCTAAGAAGTCCATTGTATTCCGTATTTCCCTTCAGATGTCGAATTCTTCATAATCCAGTCAATCACTAGAAGGAAGAGAAATGGGGAGAGTAGACAGCCTTGTCTGACTCCGGTCCCTACTGGAAATGCATCTGTCAGCTGTCCTCCATGCATGACTTTGCACTGTAGTCCATCGTATGAGCTTTGGATAATGTTGACAATCTTTTCAGGAACTCTATAGTGTCGAAGAAGTTTCCATAATGTTCTCCTGTCCACGCTGTCAAACGCCTTCTCATAGTCAATGAAGTTGACGTATAGTGATGAGTTCCACTCAACTGATTGTTCAACGATGATCCGTAGTGTCGCAATCTGGTCTGTGCATGACCCATCCTTACGGAATCCAGTCTAATGATCCCTAAGTTCGGCGTCTACTGCGTCTTTCATCCGATTCAGAAGCACTCTGTTGAAAACTTTTCCTGGTACTGATAACAAACTGATGCCTCTGTAGTTCTCACATTTGCTCAGATCTCCTTTCTTTGGTATCTTGATGAGATATCCTTCTTTCCAGTCTGTTGGCACTTGTTCCTCTTCCCAAATCTTCTTGAATAGAAGGTGAAGCATATTTGCAGTTATTTCAATGTCTGACTTCAGTGCTTCTGCTGGTATATTGTCAGGTCCTGCCGCCTTCCCACTTTTGATTTGTCTGATGGCCATCTTGACTTCTTCGATCGTTGGTGGAGTGACATCTATTGGAAGGTCAGTGTGGGCTGCTTCGATGTTCGGTGGATTCAATGGGGCTGGTCTATTCAGCAGTTCCTCGAAGTATTCTGCCCATCTTTTCCTCTGTTCTTGAATCTCAGTGGTTGTCTTTCCTTCTTTGTCCTTGACTGGTCTCTCTGGTTAGCTATATCTCCCTGCCAATTTCTTCGTTGTATCATATAGTTGTTTCATATTCCCTTCTCTTGCAGCTTTTTCCGCCGCCGTTGCTAGTTCTCCCATGTATTTCTGCTTGTCGGCTTTAATGCTTTTCTTAACTTCCCTGTTTGCTTCTGCGTAGTCTGCTTGTGCTTTGACTTTCTCTGCTCGTGTTCGGCTGTTGTTAATTGCTAGTTTCTTGTTCTTCCTTTCTTGAATTTAGTCCAGGGTTCCCATAGAGATCCATTCCGTGTGATGATGCTTCTTAGGACCAAGAACCTGCTGACACGTTGAAGTTAGTGCTTCTTTTATACCTTTCCAGTTGTCCTCCAAAGTAGTTTCTTGTTCTTTCAGTAGATCCTGTAGAGCCTGGAACCTGTTGTTGAGAGTTATCTTGAATTCATTGAGCTTGTCAATATCTCGAAGGCTGTATTGAACCTTTGTAGTGCTGTTTGTCCGGTTGTCCAGTCTTTCTTTAGCTTCAGTCTCATCTTGGCCACAAGCAGGTGGTGATCTGAAGCTATGTCAGCTCCTCTCCGGGTTCTCACATCTTCCATTGATCTTCGGAATTTTTTGTTGATACAGATGTGATCTATCTGGTTCTCTGTGGTTTGGTCTGGTGAGATCCATGTAGCTTTGTGTATGCGCTTGTGTGGGAATATTGTGCCGCCTATAACCAATTTGTTGAATGCACATAGGTTTGCAAGTCTCTCCCCATTTTCATTTCTCTCTCCCAGTCCATGTCGTCCAGTTACATCTTCATATCCTGTGTTATCCACTCCAACTTTAGCATTTAGATCTCCCATCAGGATGGTCAGGTCCTCTCGTGAGCACTTCTCTATAATTGATTGCAGCCTTTCATAGAACTGATCTTTATCATCGTCGTTGCTATCATTGGTGGGTGCATAACATTGGATAACGTTCATTGTGATCCCTTGCTTCTTTGTTCTAAATGATGCTTTGATTATCCTGGGTCCATGAGATTCCCATCCAACAAGTGCATTTCGTGCTTCTTAGGACAGCATTAGAGCAACTTCCTGAGTGTGTGGAGCATTTTCCCCTTCGTGACCGGAGTACAGCAGCATCTCTCCTGTACCTAGCCTTTGTTGTCCAGTTTGTGTCCAATGGGTTTCGCTGATTCCGAGTACTGCCAAGTTGTATCTCCTCATTTCCATTGCTATTTGACTGGTCTTTCCTGTCTCCCACATTGTCCGGACGTTCTATGTACCTATAAAGAGTGTTGCTCTGGTTGTTAGAAGGTGCATCGGTCTCGTGACTTCCGAAGAATTTCGGCTTTCATCATGAGACGTCATAATTATTCCTTCAACTCCCAGGGCAGAGTTTAAATGGTTTGAATTATTTTTTCTGGTTAGCGTTTTTTTAGCGAGTTAGCTTTTCTACGGGATGGGGTCGCTAACCCCATGCCCAACCCTCCTCCTTTACCCGGGCTTGGGACCGGCAGTAACTCTAGAAGAGCTACAGGCGGAGTTATATATATATATATATATATATATATACAACTATATGAATTCTGTGCATGCTTGTTGAATGAAAGCAATCTGTTTAATGTTGCAGTTTAAATTACTGTTTTAGATTCTACTCTTTAGCAGAGTGTACCTACAATCTTGAGGATAGTGATGCCTTCCAACTCCTCACTTATCATCCGGTGTCATAGGCAGAAAATTTATCATTAAGAGCATAGATCATTTCTGGGATTGAAATCTGAAGACTATTTGATCGTTGATTCTTGTTCAATTCTGTATGAACTTCTCCCTTACCATTAACGAGATTTTGTCGATTACATCTTCCTAATGATTGCTACCAAATGGCTCTGAACTAATTGTACTTGATTTGAAGGTAACTCAATTAGATTAATCATGGTAATGTAGTTTGATAAATAGAATATGATCTCCATCAAAAGTTCAAGAACATAATATAGATTATTATCCGATGAGCAGGCAGTATAATTATATACAAGTACCTAGCATAATAAAGAACTTCCAGATTATTTTATTGGTTGTGCATAGATAAAATAGGTCGTTATAAATCAAATTTAATAGTTAGTGATAGCGTGAATGAATTGCATATATCATAAACTTGCGCTATAATTAAATCTTGCATAATAGGCTATGAGATTCTTGCACTTATACCATCAGTAAACCCATGATATCCAGTATGATCGGCTATCATTGCCACACACTGAAGCGTTTATTAAAATGTGTCTGTTTTTCATCACGTTCGTGCATCTTTCAGTCAATCGGCAATTCGAAACCTAAATGGTTTCTTATGGGGAGCTCTTTTCAGTCATTAGGCAACAAATTTTTGAGATCTCTGATAACAGGTTATGTTTTATTTACCTAATCGCACACCGAGAGAAAAATCCGTGGACAGCTAATCACAAACAATGAACTAACGAATAAAAACATTAATATTATATGTCCTTCCGAAACAGGTGAATTCTTACCAACTCAGAAGGATTTATTCTGCCATCAAAGTAAAAAATATTTAAAACTATTTCAGCCAAATGATTTTTTTTTAAAAAATTCAGTACTGAAAAGTTGACAGTTGATCCTCTGCACTGAACTGTTTTTATCCTCACTTTTTTTAGAGGATGCTATTCATCACTAGGCATGATGAGAAATAAGAATCAAGTTCTTCGACTTGGTCCGACTTGCCGAACCGTAAGTACACGTACACATACATATTATTTGTGGATTAATACTATATATAACGATAATTAAGATGCTTATTAGAAAATATCTTGTATATTTTGCTTTAGTAATGTTTTTCTATAATACAAAGATTATTCACGAGTACATTTACTGATAGAATTGCCGACTGTCGCATAATAATAAACAGTGTGTTTTTCACTTAGTATTGTTTGTTTGAATCTTCCCATCGATGTGTTAGGACTGCAACTGGTCAGTCTCTTATTGGCCATACGTGCATACTGTGTGTATTGCCTCGATATAGCCTTAATTCACAAGCATGGTAAGGAAAGATGGATAGTGGCTAGCAGTGGAATCCAGGACGCGCGTTTCGTCCTATTTGGGACTCGTCAGCTGGATGTACCTGCATATCAGAGTTGATGTTCACTCAGGGACTCAAAACCAATACCTTTCGCTTTAAACGCCATCGCGTTATGCACTCGGCCACTGAGTCCTGATAGCCACTTGCTTGTGCAATGGTGTGTGTTTTTATCTACAAACTAATTTTGGGTTCACTAAGGTATAATGTTCAACACATTTATCCTTCGATTAGCATGGGAATGTACAGTTAAACTTATATAATAACAAAAATAAAATTGAATCGAAACATAGATCGTTACAGGAAATTGAAATGTCATCTATAAACAGTACGTATAGCACCGTCGACTGACTACCATAAGAGTAACGAAGGACTTAGACTTTCCTTTATATTTCGACTATTGAATCCTATATATTAGTCATTTAGGACTACATCAAATAATCTAATCACAAATTTATTGTATACCAAATAAAATATAAAAGAATAATTATAGGCATAGTGTTATGAAGATTGTCGAATTTCATTTATATCTAATAAAATCAAACAGATTCAACACCAGAATCAATGTCAGTATTTAGTTTGATGTCCTAAGTGCTTATGTTTTATATCTAGGATGAATAGTTTACAAATTTTGAAGTTTGGTATTATTATTATTACTATGATTAAACCTCCAACAGTGAATATTGACTCTTTGATGAATCGACACTTTTTCTATAGTTATGAAACATATAGATCATCTTTCAAAATTTATCACCCGCTTTATGATATAATTAACAGATATATTTAGTATTATTTAACTTTTAATCCATTAAAATGACAAATGGCGGCAAAATTTATTGTATAAGCAGATGAACCAAAAAAAGTGGATAGGACATATTCTATGTATCAATATTCTCAAATACATAATTCACTTAATGAGTGTATAAACATTAAAATAATTATTGTATGAGATTGACTTTCAATGAAGAAAGTATAGAGTGTTCATGAAGTATCTTGTGGAATATATAATATTACGATATGAGACTCCTCAGAAGGTCGCATCCATGATTCCTGTTGGAGTGATCCAGAAAATTTCTCGCAATAGATAATAAAGGCTCAGGAAACACTAAGAAGCATTTTACGCAATCAGCGTTCACTAGAAGTTTTACCACAAACATCACGAAAGTAAAAAGTCACATGTAAAGTTTTTGATTGACAGATTACTATACTGCTACTACGTTTAGTAGCAGAATTTTCCCAGAATTTTCAGGAAAACCCAAGAACTTCTAAAGTACTATAAAAATCCTATATTTTCTGTGAAGAAATGAACCTTTGGAGTAAAGTGCTTCTCGTATATTTTGTGCCTTTTCTCTCGTGTTCAAGTCGCTGTATAGATTTAGTTTGAAGGTTACTAGAATAGCTTAGGAACCGAGTATAGCGTTCGATTAGCAAGACTTATCACTAACTGTATATTTTATTATTAAAATCTATTATTAAGCATACTTTCATCATTGTTCAATTCACTAGACTTAAGTAACTTTTTCCTAGTTTTCTATGAAACTTTAACTGACCTATACCAAGAATTTCGACGAGAGGACTGAATTAAACAAAAGTTTTACGTTATAACTTAGTTATGACAGGGGTTTCTTTATAATGAAAAACTATGGTCTTCGAAGTCTGCCATTAAGGCACATAGACAACTATCCGATGGGATGATAGTAAAACTATTATGTAAACCTGATTAATTTCAGAATTTAAAATAGTTTATTCAAACTTAATGATTCAATGTGAAATATGAAGGTCCTTTATTTAATCTAACTTAGTTGTTCATTGATGAGTTTTATTATTTTATTTATTTGAACACAAATATTGGTACAGGGAGCACCAGATATATATGCGCCACACAAAAAAATCTCATTTCATTACGTGAGGGCTATTATACTGCACGGGAGCCCAGACCGAAGCAGGTGGTTTTCTTAGGGGGCCACACCCGGAACCTTTGACCTAAAGGCCTAATCCATAAGGTAGTGAAACATCGTAAGGAGATGCAGTCCTACGGTAACCGGTGACCGACTATTCTTTCATACGCCGTTTGTTCCCTTAGGATCGTGGAGCTCATGTGCACGATTGGTTTGGATTAAGGGTTTTACAACTCTCCTAGATGGATCCTCCGTATCCACCAATCCGGTTAAAGCGCTGGACATTCGCTTTTCGTCCTCTCAATCTCGTAAATAACATCCGTGGTACCAGAAGTCAGTGAGTAGGACTTCCCTTACAGAGGCTGTATACGCGTGGACATGTGAGAGCATTTCGAGAGGGATAGCGGACTCTCCTCACTCTCGGCCATATCAGGGCATTCGGCGGCCGATGAGTTAGGAGGTAGAGCATGATATCAGCTTAATATTTCCTAATTAATGATACTTGTAATGATGATATTAGTTTCCTGTAAAGAATTTTTACGATTGTGTTACAGGTCTAAATGGATAAAGATTTTTTATAAAGTAAATTGTATCATAAGATTCACAAACTTCCTTTTTTATTACTTAAGATTTACACGGTTAACACTGTTTTTTCCCACTTTTAGTGTATCCATTACGTTTGTTACCTTTTTTCTTTCTCTATTCAAATCACTTTGTAATTGAATTATTATTTTAACGATACGATTAATTGAATTCACACTACATTTTGATGCTTCCTTTAATGAAAATTCGTTATGTAAGATTATACACTTGATAGTTTATCAAGTATTATTGATGTCATTTATAGTTAAGCATGTAAAAGGTTAAAGGAAATTACATAATTTTACTACAATGTTGTATCATTAATTTGGACCTATTCTTTATGTAAATGTCAAGCTTTAATTATATTCACTAAACATATGATTATATTCTTATAATTGAATGCATATAAAGAAGGAATGAATGAAGCTGACTTACGATTCCCTTCGATGAAAATGTTAGCAACATTGGTAAAAGTTTGGTTTATATATGAAATGATGGATTTTAATGAATATTAGTAGATTTGTAGGTTTATATTCGAAATCACATGTTTATTTAAGCATAAAGTTGAATAATTTCATTATTTTATGTAGTTGAGATCATGAGTCAATTGAAGCTAAAACACCAAGGAAAACCTGGAAGCACTGGACGGCCGTTTCGTCCTATTATGGGACTCCTCAGCAGTGCGCATCCACGATACCGCCTCGAAATTTCGTGGATTGGTTGAGGTTAGACATTAACATCGTTGGATGTCGGCTTACCCAGTGGTCTATCGGTTAAGTGCTCTGGCGCTAGACTGGTAGGTCCTGGGTTGGAATCTCGCGAGGCGGGATCGTGGATACGCATTGCAGAGGAGTTCCACAGTAGAACGAAACGGCCGTCCAGTGTTTCAAGGTTTTCCATTGTGGTCTAGCTTCAATTGACTCATGATCTCAACTCTATAAAATTACTAAAATCCGCACGAAACCCCCTTCTGATAATTTCATTACTGTTATACTGTGGTGAATAGTTACTAGGAAAAATTAGAGAAACACAAAAAAATATATATAAATGAGACATATTACTGTAAGTTATGAGTAGTTTAAACTCCATCAGTAAATTTGAATGACATTAAAATCGTTAAGTTTCAGAATTTGTTTCTAAATTATCAGTATAGTACATAATCTCAGGAAACAAACAGTTTCAAACAATTCTGTTCTTCAAAAGAAATCCAGGGAAATAGAAATAAGATTATCGATCTGTTATGAGAAGTAATGTAGCAAGATGAAATAGTATTGTAGATCAACAAAATACTTTTAGGTTACTGATGATTTCGTTCTCCCACCACGTTAGATTATAAGAACCAGAATCATTTTAGTAGAAAATCAGTTAACCACACTAAGTTGATCTTTTGAATACAGTGAATTATAAGACGATTGTTATAAAAGGGAAGAGGTTAGTCACTAAAATGTTCTACTGATGATTCGAAAAATCGATGATGACGATTTTACTGAAAATGTCTATGGTAAATTCTTTAAACTCGAAGATGATAACAACCAAGTAAACTTAGTATATCAAAATCGAGATAATATTGTCTAAATGGCCAATAACACTATCACTGAATTACACAAACCACTACTGATTATCCGCAAAACAGACTTACTGTTCCTTGATTGGTAACTAATATCATGAAGTTTGGCCCGTATTACTAGCCACAACCTTTTGATTAGAAATGCATATTTAAGAAATAACAGTTCCTTCAATATTCCATGTGTTTTCTGCTGGTAAATGCTGAACAATACAAAGTATAAGTAAAGGGCTTCAGTTGATTTCCTGGAAAAATGTGGAGGGTACAATAATTTTATTATTTATAGAACACACATCACAATCAAGTCAGCAACTCAGAATCAGTTGCTGCTTGCTTACAGATTAGTGTAATGAATTCAAGTAGTCAGTCAAGTTATTTCTTCCAGGCTACAAATATTACGAAATACATATTATAACACAGATGACGACTATAAACATTCAGAAGACCTTAAAACTCTTGTTATATCTGTGTGCAATCAATCTGATTTACTGATGATAAGATAAACTAATGTCAGAAATTTTATCTTGGGAAACTTCAAAGATTACTTTCACTTGAAGACTTGCCATCTGTTCATATGAACTGTTCCAAGATGTTTGATTGGATCTATTTTTGAGAAAGATTTAGAAATTTTTCAATAGTATAACATTTTGAAATGAATAACAATGACTACTCTATTATTTAATGTAGGTTGGTCAAATCCTTCATGAATTACTTCATGCATTAGGTGTAATGCATGAAATTATGCGACCAGATCGTGATCAATACGTTATTCTACATGAAGAAAACATTGATAAATCATATTTGGAAGAATTTAAAAAAATTAAAGAACATCAATCTATTTTAACAAATCGTAAATTTGATTTTCAATCAATAAGTTTATATGATCCTTTTGTAAGTGAATCTAAATGTTACTTTTGTTCTTCTTAATGTTATTTCTTGAATCTTTACAAAGAACTTAGTATATGAATAACTATGAGTATCTCCATTTAGTCTTTAGTATACATTCAGTTAAGCCGTATACTGAATCACGTATAACTTGTAGATTGATTGGTGAGACTACAATTTACGGACGAGCCAATCAGAAGCGTTTAAGGAATTCAAGGTTACGGCGTCAATTTCAGTGTCTAATGTTCATGTACGATCGATTCACAGAGGATTTTAGAGAACACTTGACAATTAAGCGACTACAACAAATGAAACTACTAATAAATTCCTGTATTTGTAATTACGAGTAATTCATGACTTGTAAACCTTGTGCAGACTACCGTGATGTTGTCCTTTGATGTAATATATGTTGAAGAAAGATGTTTGCTAGAATAGGAACCTTTATCGCTCGATCCAGATTGAGACTAAGGCTTATTATAATAATTGCCGCCAACTGTATGATAAAAGCACCAGTAACATTGGCTGCAATAATAGTAGATGTTACTGAAGCTTCGGCTGTCCAACAGGTATGAGTACTGTAGGAACATATCCATAAAAAAAATGATAAACTTACACAACCGTAGTACACACAAACAATAATGAAGGTATGTGGTCGAGGCTGAAAGGGTTTTCGTGACCTTGTCATGGCTCCAGAGACCAACTATTATGGAGCCATATGAATGAGTTCCTCTACATTATGCATTACGATTTTGGAACCTTTGAAACTTTTTCTGACCTTGACAAGTTATTGGGCCGTATAAAAGAAGTGTATCCACTTTAATTATTTGGTGTTGTATAATATATTTTTATTCTGTGCTGACTGTTTGCTGATTGGCTAACATTTCTCAAGGTCACGTAAGATTCGTTCAAAGGTCGTCCATTAATTATAGTCTCGCCGATTGAGTCAATCTATTTCATCTGATCATTTATATTTTTAGCAAACAGTGACGAATATGTTTAATCATTTTTTATCGATAGAAATATAGGGAAGCTTCAAAAATCAATCAGTAGACATCAAACAAAAGTGACACATAATGGAGAATTACAAATATAAGTCAAGAAACATTGAAAAACATGAATAATACTTTTTTTTTAAAAACCATATAACCTACTCTGCAATCACGTTGAAGTGCTAATTATGTAACTTGTAGTGTCCGTTGATATGTTAGCCCATATACATTATTCTAGCTTCTGGACAAGTCAATTTACCTAACCATTTCAAGTCCCGTTTTGACCTTGTTAATTATTCACTGACTATTTTTATATGAGCGAATGAGTGTGTACACTTCTTATCCTATTCATCACATGTCTGTAAAACACAATTATATGAACGAGGAATATTCTTTTCAATAATTTCTCATCAGGTTCTACAATGATCAAATCCAAATTAATAATCCATAAAAAGAAGTTGGCCAAGTTTAAGGCAGAGTACATCATTTAAGAAACTGTAACATGTGAATCAAGGAGTGTTTGTGTTATCAAATCAAATCGTTAATGTTTTTGGGATGACTAATATGAAGTGTTAACTTGAATCAGTTTATAAGTGAAATAAAATTGTAAGATAAATGATCAGAATATATATAGTTATAGAAGGGGTTTTGTGGAGATTTAGTATTTATCATAGTTGAAAGCGTGAGTCCCATAATAGGACGAAACGGCCGTCCAGTGTTTCCAGGTTTTCCATGGTGGTCTAGCTTCAATTGACTCACGCTTTCAACTATGATATATATAGTTGACATGGGGGTGAGAGATAGAAAAATGGGATTACAAATCAGAAATTACGTAATATGTAGAATAATATGAATTAGGTCAGATATAGTAGATAGGGGTGGAAGCTAAATAAATTTCTCTAAAAGGTTAGCAAGTGTGATAATAATAATAATGACTGATAAGATGTGTAGATAAAATAAGTTTAGGATATAAAAATGAACATTAATCAAATTAATGTCACCATATTACAAAATTGATTATTAACAAGTTGACCCTGAAGTTGGCCAGGGTAAAAGGAGCGGCTGGACATATTTCTTTTGGATACAAACCTCAGGCTTTTTGATCCGAATAGCAATTGCCTCAGCCGTCTGCAGGATTCTCAGTTTGACAGAATTAGGTAGACTGCTGTTAACACGATATATAATTGTGAAAGATTGGTCGATGTTGGCTCTATGTCCCGTCTGAACTAAATAAGATAAAATAGAGCTGTTAACCGTTTTGACTACACCTTTGCTTAACCACACTGGGAGGTGCTCACGAGCCCGAGTATACAAATTCCTAGAGCATCTGCCTATATAACTTGCCCCACAGGAGCAGTTGAATTGATAGATAAAGAAAGAAGTGGCTAGTCTAGGCAATTTATCTTTCAACATCGGCGTGATCATTGGACGTGTGGAAAACATTAGTTGTAGTTTACCTGCATTAAACGCCCTTTGGATTGATCTTCGTAGCTTCAGTCTTAACATTTCACTAGGTGCGTCGCCTCTGAATTGTAGACGTATATACAGAGGCTTTTTGTTCACAGTTAAACAATCTTTATGCTCTCTTTTATTAGCTATGTTTTTATTTATAAATTTCTCTGGGTATCCGTTTTCTCTCAGGGTCGTGTACAATGCTTTTGTTTCATCTTCGACCGTATCTCGAGAGCATATGGTCTTGATTCTATAGTGTAATGTCTTGATCAGGTTCCTTTTGTACATTAAGGAGAAACATAAACAGGAAAACATCATGGACGGGTCAGCATCCACCCCTATTTACTATATCTGACCTAATTCATATTATTCTACATATTACGTAATTTCTGATTTGTAATCCCATTTTTCTATCTCTCACCGCCTTGTCAACCATATATATACTGATCATTTATCTTACGATTTTATTTCACTTATAAACTGATTCAAGTTAACACTACATATTAGTCAGCTCCAACATTAACGATTCGATTTAATTTTAGATGACAAACAACACTGATGGGAATTTTTCAGCGATTAAAAACATGTCTGTAACTTATTCTTGTCTGACTATAAATATTGATTAACGCTTGATTAAAGCGAGTTGGTTTACCCAGCATATCCAATGCGTGTCGTTTTTGTTTTGCTCGCTAATATTCACTCATGTGTTTATAACTTTCTGGCCTGCGTCATTTATCAATAAAACTGTAGTTGCCGCTTCTCTTTGCCTTCTGATTTTATTCACCGTTAAGATTTGTATCATAACGGTTATCGACGTGAACGATTAGCGAAGCCCGGCACTACAAACTATAACTTATGACGTCCCTAAAACTTCAGAAGAGTAGAATAACGTTTCGACCCTCAGTATATATTAGCTACTTTGTATTTTATTAGCTCAAAAGAACAACTGTTTTCTGAATCAAGAATATATAAGTATATAAATACATGTTAGAAGATTGAATCAATTTTTCCATTATGTAATTTATATTACTTTGTATATGAACGTTGATAATTACATCAGTTTGACATGATCTTTTGAGATGACTTATGATAATTAACAGTTGAATTTTAACTGCGGCACTACACTGAAAAAATTGGAATCAGGTTTTTTTTTTCCAAAATATCAGTCAGAAATCAAGATGAGCTTTAGGCTAAAAGCTAACAGACAATAGTAAATAAAACCCACAAGTTGCTAAAAAATGCCTTCATCACTTCTCAATCAAAGTAATATCGTGTTCAAAAACATTTCAAATAATTAAGATCTTTTATTTCATTCCAGACTTTTACATCAAACGGTAATCCAGTATGGGAACCAATTATTAATTTGGATGATGTACCATTGTTTTCAATCAGTGAAAAATATTTATCATTTGAAGATACTGTTGGTTTAAATCGACTGTATAAGTGTGATAGTAAGTTCAAATTTTAAACCTGATTATTAAGTAGCTGTTAACATAGATAACAGTTTTTCTTTTAATATTAGGTTTCATAACTGTTATTTTTAATTGATATCATGAACCGATCAATGCTAGACCATAATTAAAAACCTGGAAACACTGGATGGTAGACTGGTCTTTGTATGAAACTACTAAGCATTGTGCAACCACAATCACGCACGCTGAATTGGGACTCAGAATCCTCTATCTCGAGCGCGAACGCTTTATCGGAAACGGCACACGATGGTGTTAATGTCTAACGTCAACCAGTCCAAAATGTTGCGCGACTACCTTCCAATGATGGTCTATAAATTGATAGGCTTATGATCTCTATTAAAACTCAACAATCTCCACAACTCTGTACTAATAATTATCATGTGCCCATTGGTGACTAACTCTGAGGGGTGATTCTCGGAGTTCCAGTGGGAAGTCGTGTTTAATTTCAAACAATCTACGATGGTACACGACCATCGTCTATTCTCGCCGATGGTTAACTTCCTCACTTCTGGCACAGTTGAACTCCGCTGGATATTAGCACAAGTGGGTGCCAACTCAGTGATCCGAAAAAAACGTTCGCGCAGAAGACCGAAGGTCCTAGGTTCCAATCCAGCGTGCATGGTCGTGGACTCGCACTGCTGAACAGTCCCAAACAAGGACCAATCGACCATCCAGTGTTTTCAGGTTTTTAATGTTGATCTAACATTGATGGGTTTATGATCTCAATTAAAACTTAACAATCTCCATAACCCTTTAATTATAGTTATTATTTTTGTTTTAAAGGGTATCTACAGGATAATTTTTCATGAGATAAGAAAGTATCCACTTAGCGCTTATTCTTCTATGAAACTCGAAAACTTAAGTTACTATACACAAGTTTTGCAGCTATAAAATCTAGAGACATATGAAATGTTTTGGTTAATTTATCTTTCATTTTTACCTTAGAGTTGTTTGAATTTTGTTCAGCTTTAGAGTTTGATAATAATAACGGAACTATATCAGTCGCATTTTCTAGCATATTTAGCATTTGTATAAACCAAAGCAACGTTTCAAAACAGAATGAAGGTAAACGATATCAGTATACATTAAGCTTTTCTAAACTCCTGGCAATAAATTCTCACTACTTTGAATAGTTAATAAACAATCCCTTTCCAAAGTTAGACATAAAAATTCAGTAATTTGGATTTATTTTTTTGCTATTTGGAAATGAAATTTATCAACTAGAAGTCCCTGTAGAAGGATTATAGATTTTCAAACAAAACGCACCTTCAGCCAGATAATTTTTCAAATTCTGTAACATGCAAACTGGTCGTTTTATATCTAGTTCATACAATTTAAATAGTATCAAACATTGATGTATGCACAGAAAGGGTTTTGTGGAGATTTCAGTATTTTCATAGTTGAAATCATGAGTCAATTGAAGCTAGCCATTCACTTCAATTAACTTCACAAACAAATTAAAAATATCCAGTTATTGTAAACTGAAAAATTTATGTGAGTCTTAACTTTCACTGATCGTAATTCGTTTGACATTCTTAACTAGGATCTTGCTCCAATCAAAGTACACTGTGTGAACCAGGGGAATTTCGAAACAAACATTGTGTTTGTATAAATGCCTCAAGTAAGCACAAAATATGATTTTTGCAATTAAAGATGGGTGAATATTGTAAAAAGGGGTTATTGATAATTTCTGAACACGTAACTATGCATATACTGTAAGAACCATGAAACTAATAGAATGAAGTGTATGAATAATACCATTCAAACACTTTTCATCAACTATAAATAGTTTAAATTTACAATTATTAATATGAGTGAAAGCAAATGTCTGATGAATCTTAATTAATAGAACTGAGAAGGAAATTGAAAATATACGCAAGATCAAAAGAACTGGGCCCTTATAAAAATTGATAACAAATATTGTAATTGAATATGAAGCATTCCCATATTGTAAAACATCCAGTCATCTTAAATAACTAATTAAATGAAAGAAGGACCTGACACATATGACACTGATCACCACCTAATAATCAATCAATTGTAAATACATCTCAGTCCTACAGGAGGTCAGTCACGGCACGGATAACTCAGTGGTAACGTCTCTGACTGTGAAGCCATGTGACACGGTATCGAATCGGTCAGGGAGAATCAGTTCCCTCAAGATTACACCTTGCTGACCAGTGCCAAGTAGTACGAAACCTAGGTCCAGAGTTTCCTGTTGACTACCTCCAACCACCATCTCATTTTAACACAGTGGACGCAATGTCGAGTCACCTAGACTATTGAGCACACTACAACTTAGCCAATAGGATTCGACCTGCACTAAGGAGGACCTGAAATACATGACAGTGATTACCACCCAGTGACCAATCTATTGTAGAAAGAAAAAAGATTAGTAGATCGGTAAAAAGAATTGTGAATTTATAATCACTGAAATTGTTTCCGGTTCTGATTTTCATCATGTTAAAGTAAAGCATACGTTATGGAAGTGAGGTTTTCAAAATCAGGAATTAAATTGTATTTTTTTGAGCTAATATTCTAGTAAACGTAAGCTTATGCTCAAGAATCAATAGTAAGGCGTTGCGATCAGTTTATCTTATTTATCCCCGAACCGAATATTTGCTAAGTGTTCTCACTGCATAATTTGTTGATTATTACCAACTTATTTCTAATAGAATATGCTTTTGATCGGTGTAAAGATGATGTCAATGAAACTAAATATTGCAGTGATGCAGTCTCTAAAAATAAATGTTATGATGAAGCGAAATATGCCATACCTTTTTGCAGACGTACATGTGGTAGATGTTTTCGGGCCGGTTCAATAGGAATATCAACACCTCCAAAAAAGTGTAAGTTTAAATTCCAATGTATGAATTCAGTTTTGGAAAATTATTTAAAATTGTAACTCAAACATTTAGTAATATGTTGTCAGATAACAAGTAAATGAAATCTTACTTGGGAAACTGTTATATCTAGAGCTTAGATTCTTAGTATGTCGCGTAATACTTGAGCACTCGAACGATAAAACCCTCCCAAGTCGCAAAATGAGAAGCCAGAAGCCTAGTGAGTATGAATGTTAGTCCCAAAACAGTGTCAAATGTAGTACAAAAATCTCATATATTTACAGTTTTTTGACTGAAAGTAAATCATCATTTCGGACAACCAATAGGCACATAGGGGGGTCTTCTTAATCATCCAGTAGGGACATTCTAGAATGTTCTTCTAGCGGTGATTGGATGGAATGTCTTCGGCCCTTTCTGGGCTTCTTGAGGCCTACCTTGAGTTTGCCAACGAGCTATCCTTACAGAAACATATACTGGAAACATATGGAGGCTCAGGTTTTACACATCCTGTAAGCAAATTTACTGATTTAAAAACACAAGTTGATTATTAAAGATTCTGAATAAGTTTAAAATATCTAATGAAATAACAAAGATCATATTTTCGGATTCAAACTTCAATTAATTGTTTTATCAGCAGTTGTTAGCATTGTATTTAAATCGAACTGGATGAAAACCAGGGTAAAACTAAATAGCTGTTTACAACAACACACTTTATTCGAATTACAAAGGCGAATATAACTATGTTCGATATTTTCAATCAACTGAATGTATCAATCTAATGCTCTCTTGACTATGCGGTAACCAATAATATCATACCTTTTCTTTGAGTTATGTTAATTGTTCTACAAGCTTGGCTATAGCAGTTAGGATTTGTTACGAGTTTCCGATTTCTTGATATTTAAAACTCATTCACAATAGTTCGATATCTTGCTTGTGGGCTATTTTATCATTCCAAAAAGATTCTGTTTTGATTTACTGCATCTTCTTACGTGATGAACTTTATTTTCACTGAAGGCAGTATTCAACCTCCACATAACGTAAATTTCATCAAGAGTATTTCGCTTATTAATTGGAACAATTTAAATGTTAAAATCATTAATTTACTTGAACAAATACTTGCTTACTATGACGTTTTTACGAGCTAAAGTTTGATATTATCTTTAAATAAAGTTTGGTCTAGTAGTAAGTTGTGATATCACCACGCTTTAGTTTTCAGCCATAGGTAATTATTAAAAGGATACATAGGAAGATAGGTGAGTTGAAAGTTTTCTCAGTAAACTTATGAAAATTACGGAGAATAAGACTAATGTTTCATCATGAATCAAGTCTCTTCAGCAGTGCTCGCTCTATAGGAACAAATGCAAGACATTTAACCCTCAGTATGAACGTATCATTTTTGAACCACTGATTTGACATTCAGTGATACTTGTTCCCACATTCAACAAATTTGATACCGTTGCCAGTATTAGTAACTGTATCACTTTTAATACCGCTTGGCTCCAACGATTACGGTTCCTTACTATAACTTCAAAAAGCCCTCTCAAAATGAGTTAATAATCAACAACTAGTTGTTATTAAAATACGTTTACAGGGTTTATCAAGCCCGTCAAATTGTAGATAGTGTACATGTCAGCTAACAGAAGAAAAACAGGGATACTGGAAATTATACTAGATTTTGACAATATCACTAGATAATTCAAGAATAATTAGATATTTAATACAATTCCCATCCTTTAAAAGTTTCAATAAAATGAGAACAATACAATTAGGAAAATTGTCTTTACGAATAAGAAAATCGGGGGAGAAAGTATAAATTCATTTTATTTCAGCCAACAAACCATAAGCCACATATCACCAAATGCACAGGACAAAAAAACAGAAAATTCAAATGCCAACGCTGACAATTTACTCTATATAATTGATTCACATTTTCCCAAATAGAATTTTGGTGCCAAATCCTGATGATTTTTGGGTTTCGAACAATATAGGAGGTTTCAGAAGTATTTATCAATAAAATAGGGCAAGGTAAATAAGTCAGTGAGTTTTCAAACCTGCCCGCCGTTTCGTTTTAGCGACCTTGAACGGCCTGACACGAGGCGGTCATTCCTTATTTGAGTTGTTGGGGATCGGGGAGTCCATTTTGAATTTTCCCGCTGAAATTTTCAATGTAATTAACCTTGTAGTAATTAATTCACAATCTAGATATGACAAAACTGTTCATTTAGGATATCTAGAATCTCTTTAATATAACAGCGTTGTGTTTGAATAAATAAAATTAATTCAACGCATTTCATGTGGTCCCAGTGCTTTAAAATATTAATGTAATCTAAGTAATTTATACAACTTCTTTCGTTTTTAGTATGTCAAGATGTGGAGATTAATATGTGCGAAACCTACGTTAAAGAAGGATATTGTCACTTTGATGGTTGGACCAAGTTAAATTGTCAGTATTCCTGTAATCTTTGTCCATCACCTGATGTCGTCAAGAGACAAGTTGAAACAAGTGATGTAAGAGCATATTTAGAAGCTTATCGAAAAGGTGATTGTTTCAACAGGTATGATGATCTACGGTGTGAAGTATTTGCTGAACGTGGTGATTGTCGTACAAATCCTGGTTTCATGTCTAGTCAGTGTACTCAGTCATGTGGTTTATGTCCAGATGTAGAAAACCAGCGTCCAAATGGTAGTTATACTCAGTCTTCCAATACAATACGTTTACCGGCACCTTGTCGTAATTATATTGATGATCAACGTTGTGATGCCCTTGCTAAAGAAGTAAATTTCCTTTCTTTTTTCGGGTTAGTTTATATCAGGTCTGAATGCATTCTTTGAAAATGCACCAGATTATAAGAAAAATATATTTTATCAATATGGAAAGTACATATGTTGTGTATGTTCTCTAACATCCTTTGTTAATTATATGAACCTTCATAGTTATCAAAATGGTTGTAGCTAAATGAACTTTTTCTTTCAGTCTTACAGTAAGCTGTAGTCAATTTAACCATGATGGTGTAAGCTGAGAAACCTGATTAATCATTTTGTTATCTTTACTTAATTGTTGAATCTTACTATCATTGTTTTACAACAGATAAGTTATTAAGATTTTAGAATTTATCTAATGAATAATTTTAAGTTAATTAGATAATCAGAATGGATTTTTGTGGAGATTTCAGTATTTTCATAGTTGAAAGCATGAGTCAATTGAAGCTAGACCACCAAGGAAAATCTGGAAGCACTGGATGGCCGTTTCCACAAAACCTCTTCTGATAATAATATATTTGTAATATCCCAGTGAGTAGAAGTGGCTTACACTGAGTCACAAAACGTTAAAAAATTTGAAAACATAGTTTTTCTACACATTGAGATATAACAAATACATTATTTATTGATCTGATTAGTATTGCTTGCTTGATTTAGATTAATATATATGAAGAGTTTGTAAATATTTATCTTATGTTTACTGGGTATAATTTACGTGTTCCTTTTTGTGTATATTACGTATGGTTTTGTTATCTCATTAAAAACATTATGATTATGTTTATCTGATAGCCTAAACAGAAGCACTTGAAACAGTACGTTAAAATTTTAGTAAAGAATCCAACAAAAATTCATCTAGATCCATTTGACTGACAAGTAGAATGAAATTGATATTTTGATTTTCATTGCATTCATCAACTAAGTATCGCGTTCTGTCTAATGCCCTCAAATGCCCTGGTACGGCCGAGAGTGGGGAGAGTGTACTCTCCCTCTCGAAATGCTCTCACATGGCCACGCGAATATATAGCCTCTGTCAGGGAAGTCCTACTCACTGCCTTATCGTGGCAGGGGTTTTGTCTACGAAATTGAAAGGACGAAGAGCGAATGTCCGGCACTTTAACCGGGTTGATTGATACGGCGCGTCCACCTAAGGGAGTTGGAAAACCCTGATTCCAAACCAATGGTGCACATGGGCTCCAGTATCCTGAGGGAACAAATGGCGTATGAACCAATCATCGATCACCGGCTACCATGGGACTACATCTCCTCACGATGCTCCACTGCCTTGTGGATTAGGCTTTTAGGTCAAATGCTCCGGGTGTGGCCCCCTAAGAAAACCACCTGCTTCGGTCTGGGCTCCAGGGCAGTATCGCAGCTCTCACACAAATCAAATGAGATGGGTGTGGCGCACATATATCTGGTGCTCCTTTGTACCAATATTTGTGTTCAAATAAATAAATAATAATATGTTCTGTCTAATATCAGCATTATTACTACATAGTATCATTGTAGAATATATCTGTATTGTATATTATCATGTCTATGGATAATGTTTAATACGTGAACATTTTTATCGAAATGTCACCGAAAAACACATTAACTTCACAGTAAGCTATCAATTATACTTCGACTGAAATTCTATTTGAAATAAAAAGTCAAGTTTATGAACAATTATCAACCAATTTTAATCATAATAATTTATCCAATTAATAGTTGAAAGCATGAGTCAATTGAAACTAGACCACCATGGAAAACCTGGAAGCACTGGATGGCCGTTTCGTCCTATTGTGGGACTCCTCACCTGTGAGCATCCACGACCTAACCTCGTGAGATTCGAACCCAGGATCCACCAGTCTCGCGTCAGAGCACTTAATCGATAGACCACTGAGCCGGCATCCATGGTGTTTATGTCTAACTTCAACCAATCCACGAAGTTGAGCAACCGTTCACCAATTGTCTTAAGTGAGTTTCTGCTGAGGAGTCCCACAATAGGACGAAACGGCCGTCCAGTGCTTCTAGGTTTTCCTTGGTGGTCTGGCTTCAATTGACTCATGCTTTTAACTATGAAAATATATTATTCACGAGTATCAATCTACCCAGTACTCAATTTATTTGAATATACTAATCACAGTTTATTCACAACTAATAATGTCAAGCTCTTCATAATCCGTATCTTATATTTAGTTTATTAAGCGATTAGAACATAGGATCCTTTTGATTTACGATAAAATAAAATTCAATAATCATATCACCGAGTTTTTTTCGGTATGACTGATGTGCCTATAAAGATCCCCAGATATGGATAGAAAGCTTGTTCAGTGTTCCTTGATCTTCAATATTTTCTCAGCTTGTGTCTCTAGTTCATAAAGACCAACTTCGAAACTCACAAATGTTTAGTAACCACTCAAAAAAAACAATAACCAAATTCTGACTAGTGGCTGTAATAGATATGGATTATCTTATTTTGATTTCAAATCTAACTAATAGAGCATAAATATATATCGCAATTAAAACAGTTACCAGCCAGTAGAAACATGTTTCGATGCACTATCATGAGAATTGAATAAATTTAAGAATGTATCCTCCAATGATATATATGCAATGGTCTATCAATGAGAATTTCAAATCCTAGATTTGATTCCTGATGGAATGGTAGATACAAATTCCTGAATAGTCTTATTCAGTGCTTACTTATTACAAATGAAGTTATATTTGTGTTCATTTCAGAACAAGAACTTCAACTTTGAATATTGACAAAAACGTTATCATATAAATTATTCTATTGTCATACGTAACCCCTAAAATCATTTAACCGTAATGAGGTGGTTTTTCTATCTAAACCATGAAATAAGACAAGCTATTAAATAAATTCTCAATGTAGTGTACATCTCAATATCGATTAAGTTTCGATAAATTTTTTATTATTTTAGGGTAAATGTTTTGGTACTACATTAAAACAATGTCTTGGTTCATGTAATAAGTGTGGTGATAATTATCAACGTCAAACTACTGAAATTCCTCATACTACAACAACCAATATTATCAATAATAATAAGTCATTATTGTCACTTGAATGTGAAGATCAATCATTATTATGTTCATATTATAAAAATACTTCAGAATGTAAAACAAATAAAATTATTATGTTGGAAATGTGTCCTAAGACTTGTGAATCTTGTGAAACAAACTGTGAAGATATTGATTCATTAAGTGTGTGTAATGATCTTGTTCAACGTGGTTACTGTAACTTATCAAAACCACATACTCAAAGATGTAAGAAAAGTTGCGGTATTTGCAAAGATACGAAAGTTTTGAAGACAAATTCATCCATGTCCAATAATAGGACTAGTGTAATTGTATCAAACAGGACAACAGAAATTGGTAAGATTATCAGTACTACAACAGTAGCTCCAACAAATTCTGTTACTTTTTCTACAACAAAAGATAGTTTAAATGGTATTGAAATGACGTCTACAATATCTAGAACAGCAGAAATCTCAAGCAGAAAACCATCATCGAAACATAAATTTGTAACTAAAAGAACGTATTTACCGTCAGAATGTAAGTCACGATATTTTTAAACAATCCACCAAATTTTCAATCTCTAAATTTCAAAAATAGATCACTTTTTGTAATCATCTATTGTTTATCCGCTTGTTGGTTTAAATCAGATGCCTCATGAAATACATATTTACTTAATATTAACAGAACAAGTGAAAAATTCTAATTGACTTAACCCTAAACATTTAATAAGTCTAGTTTAGTGTCAGGAGTGGGATTCGAACCCACGCCCACAGAGTGGATTATATATTTAATAGTCCGTTTTAATTAAACAGCTCAGTGTAAATCAAGGCATTAGAAAGTTGGATATCAGTCCATTTTTCATTTAAAAAAAAGTAATATACTGCTCGTCGGTGGTGAAATCGAAATATTAGTTGCTTGGTGGTCTATATTCTTTACTTATTCAGTCGATAAACTTGACTTAAGTGAACTATTTCACATACTTTTACTGAAGCTTCACTGATCGAAAGATATCGATTTAACTTAACTTGAAAATAAACAGATGTGCTATTGTCAGATAAATCAGTTTGATGCCAGAAAGTGTTCTACATGTTTTATGACTGTTAAAGAAGTATTTCTAAAGTTCCTCGTGTAATCTACCTATCCATTTTAAATTTGAAGCTAGGAGCAGAAACACAGAATAAGCTGTGAACTGACTGTAATAATTAAGTAAAGTAACATATATTTTTCTGGTTAGCGTTTTTGGATCTGATGCAGATATGAAGGCGTGGATCGGCAAAGCGAGAGCAGAATATTTACAACTGAAGAACATCTGCAACTCAAAACAATTGTCAACCAACACCAAGATCAGAATTTTCAATACAAATGTGAAGACAGTTCTACTGTATGGGGCGGAGACGTGGAGGAGTACGAAAGCCATCATCCAGAAGATACAGGTGTTTATCAACAATTGTCTACGCAAGATACTTCGGATCCGTTGGCCAAAAACTATCAGCAACAACCTACTGTGGGAGACAACAAACCGGATTCCAATGGAGGAAGAAATTAGGAAGGAGTGCTGGAAGTGGATAGGACACACATTGAGGAAATCACCCAACTGCGTCACAAGGCAAGCCCTCACATGGAATCCTGAAGGCCAAAGGAGAAGTGGAAGACCAAAGAACACATTACACCGAGAAATGGAGACAGATATTAGAAGAATGAATAAAAATTGGATAGAACTAGAAAGGAAGGCTCAGGACAGAGTGGGTTGGAGAATGCTGGTCGGTGGTCTATGCTCCATTGGGAATAACAGACGTAAGTAAGTAACACATATTTCGATTGCAGAATTAAATATTTTATGGGGATAAATTGACAATGTTATATCAATCAGTTAATTGAAGCTAAAATTGAATCAATATAATGTATGAAATGCTCATTCTCCTCTTAAATACGATAGTAGGGATAACTTATATAGTTAAACTGAGCTTTGTTCTTGAATTAAAAACTGCAATTGTCTTGAGAATCGAATATTATTCACAATCATTTTCTCATTATAAATAACTACTTTGTCCTCTGAAGGGCATGACAGTAACTGCTGTATAATAAGTGATTAAGGTAACATAGAATCACAGATTTTTGTGATATTATGAAATGGAAGAGTAAAAGCGAATTTTTTCGTTCATATTTCTTCATTATAACTACACTTATACTCAAATATAACTTTTTTTTGTTCTATAGATTCTGAGGACAAACAAGAATGTATCGATCGATACCCGAAGACATCATGTGTCGCTTGGAAAAACACAGGTTACTGTAATTTTCCACATGTTTCCAAATTATGCTTAAAAACATGTCACTTATGTAAAACTATTGAATTGTTAAGTAAATATCGACCACTGATAATTTAATTGTACTTTTACTCTATTCTAACTTTATATTTCATTGTATTTCCGTTTCATTTCTTATCCTTTGACAATGTTACATTGCATTCATCAATTATATTTTATACTAATGATTTGTATTATAACGGTTATCGAGGTGAGCGATTAACGAAGCACGGCACTACATATTAACAATATTCATGTTATGTCTAAATTGAATATCATCTGTTTCTTTTCATAGGAAAAGTTTGTTGAATTACAATACGACTTTTCTTCCTTTTAAAAAAAGAAAGACACTATGTACATGCTTCTATTTGTAATTCTTTTACATTGTTATGTAATTATGTGTAGATCTTTGCACAAAAGAATCTATATATCAAATAGAGATTATCATCATAAAACCTGAATGTCACAACGATAAATTGTGACACAATGTTGCAGAAAATGTACCGTATATATATATATATATATATATATATACAGAGAGAGAGAGAGAGACTTTAAAGTGGCAACTTTATTCCGTTAGCTACATGAACTAAATGACTATGAAGTTCATCATTGTCCTACGTATACACATCAGTATGGATAGCAAGATTCCAGTCACCTTTGTTGATGTGATTTTTTTTTAAGTAAACAAAATTGGAAGAAATCCTACAAATGTATATAGAAATCTGTCTTGTTAAAAAAAATACTAGGGATAGTATATAAATCCAGAGTCTCTAAAATCACATTTTTGACAGATTAGTATCGAGTATGAAGACTGGAAAATTGTGCAAGCAGTGCTTGAGAGACATGAGAATGGTGAAGGATGAGGAAGACTATGAACAAACGGCTCAGTAAATATATAAGGTGGGTTTAAACTTAATCGTGATGGAAATCAATAAAAATTAACAGTACCTTGAGAGTGAAATTTCAAAAGTCTGATAGATGAGTTTCGGTTGCTTTATACTAAATCACTCAATATAATGGTAATGGTGGTCTCTCAGTTGATCCAAATTACTTTTGAAAGCGTTGACTGATGACTTTCAGTCACGTATTGAGGTAATGAATTCCATTCGTTGATAATTGGATGGGAATGTCGATAGTCAGCTGACAAGTCATTTATTCTGGACTTGTGAACATTTAAGAGTGCCCTCGTAAATTCCCTGCTTTAGGAGACAAGAAAAATAATGGCATATCAGATGCAAATTTATCAATAAGTCATTACGTGTCTGATGTAGTTCATCATGCATGTGTCTGAGTCTTGATGATCAATATGAGTCACAATGCGCTCGGAAGCCTGTATCGGCAAATGCCAAATCGTAGACCAGTCACATAATTTCTCCAGGTCATTATGAAGCTCTAAACTATCACCTTCAGTTTTTATCGCTCTCCTCATCTTGGCATCGTCAACATACCACAAAACCGAAAATGATTCGAGACTAGGTATGTCACCTACATACATGAAGAACAACACTCGCTCCCAAAAATGTACCCTGAGGTACTCCGCTAAATACAGTTTCGCAGCTAGACAACTTTGGGTTCACTCCTAATCTTTATTGACGCTCAAATAGTAGATCCTTTATCCAATCAATAAATTGCCTCCAATCACGAAGTTACTTAACTTATATAACAGCCGCTTGTGAATAACTTTCTTAATAGCCTTACTGAAGTCAATGTAGGCTATATCTATAGATAACTTTTGATATTTAAAAGTGCACCAACATTCAGGGGATACTAACAAGTTAGTGAAATTTGAATAACCTATTCCAAACCCACACTGCTTGTCAGAACGAATCCGATTTTCGTAGAGATACCAAACAACTCCTTCGGAATAATATTTTTAAAATTTTAACTACCAAGTTCTTTAGGCTTACGGTTTGATAATGCTCATACTTGAGTATCGTACCTGTTTTGAAGACAGAACCTACTATAGTGTTCTTCTAATCATTTGATAATCGACAGTGGGTTACAGACAGGATAAAACATATTCTTAGGAGATTCAAAACGAAAATTTCCGATTGTTTTAATAACCTAGGTCACAATTCACCAAGTCCCATGGATTCGTCTATATCAATCTCATTTAGTAAAACAAATACATTGAGTTCTTTAATAGTCACAGTGTCGAGTGTGTGTGAGGCTTTTATGAACTGAAAGAGAGGGCATCACTGCGGTCTAAACATTGCCGAAATGATTTGAGAATACCTGGACTTTGGTATAATCGTTTTTCACAAATGATGCAGTGCTACTTTCTCCTCATAGTGCGGGAACATTTCCTCTTCTCGTATTACAAATAAAATACATTCGTTCGTGCTCATCTAATACTTCATGGTTAAATTGCATTATGTAGTGACCGGCCAGTCTCGATGAGAACACGATTGGAATAACAGAAACATCTATTATTATTGTAACCAATTGTACCAGAGATTGTTTTACTATATTTGTTTAACTGTATCAGTTTCACTTCTTGTTTCGCTCTCCGCCTTGTTTGGTTCGAACTTGCTCACGCACTGCTCATTTTGCCTGTACTCTTTGGCACGTCTCGGTATTATTTCGATACCACGAGATCGCCAATAAATATACTTGATCTGGATTAATAAAGCCTTCTGATTTACGAGCTATCAAAGGAACCAAGTCGTTTCTGGGCGCGTAAACGAATTTTAGTGGTGATCATAGTCCGTCTTCGACCCGACATCCACTACAATTACTTCTGAGATTCTTAGTTTGTAAAATAATTCAAATCGTTCAAACTATCACAGTGGCGTCGCGACAGAGCCTGCGATCTAACAGTTAGACATTCATTCAAATTTCGATGCTTTTGAGAATTGTATAGAGAGTTTCGGGATCTGGAATATAGCTAAAGAAGATGTTGAGGTTGTTAATACTGCGACTTATTTCCTAACATTCATCGGAAAAGAAGCCTACAGCCCATTAAAAACTTTGACATTTCCAGAAAAACTTATTCCACTTCTCTATGCAACTTTCAAGCAACTACTCCCAGACCATGTAAAGTGTACAAATTTGCGATGTAATAAACGAGAAAAATTTCACAAAATGATTCGTCAGGACATCAGGAATTTCACTATTTTACTACGTTGTCCCAGTCCAATACGTAATGCAGATTATTCAGATGACAATTCATTGAGAAGTTGCAATTCAGGTCACGAAGATAAGCACAAATTCGGTAAATGCTTGTTATGTGGCTAATCTCACCCATGTAATTCATGTGTATTTTGTAATTCTAAATGCTTCAACTGCGGAATGAGTGGACACATACAGGCAGTTTGTAATCCTACCATTCATTTCGCTGCAAGCAATGCTAAATTTTATAATCCTGACCCCATTAAGTTGAGTGTTTCTAATGACGAATTATCTTTATCCAAGACTTCCAAAACCAGTATAGAGTCATGTAGCAGTCCATAATTAAATGGAACTCAGAATCATCATGAATCGAAAGCTTCTAGTCAGTCAACTTTATATCGGATTTCTCATGTTATTGAATCGGATGTCGTTTGTCCTAACGATTCTCATATTTATGATGGAACTTCTTACAAATCTAAGGAAAATATGTTGAATGAATCAAATCATGATCGAAATTCCGATATAGTTCTGATAAATGCTGACTTTTCTAGTGATCCATAAATCTCCGATGACATTCCCAACAAATTTGAGAAAATAACTTCAGAAGAGTCAAATCCTAATGTCATGTTAAAAGTTATTCAGTCTCATAATGCGTTTGCTTCTTGTGAGAAACTTGTTCAATGTGAAGCACGAGTACTAAATGAGCTTGATTTTCATTACAATTAGGATGATTTCACTTCAACTGTTGTTTATACTTATCATGAAGTCACTTCTAACGAATACTCTAGTCAATATGTGAAATATGTTTTTAAAAAAGCAACATTATCCATGACTTGTGGGTATGAAGATCCAACACTATTTCGTGAGGGAGGATAGTGTTGGAAAATCTATGGTTCAAATTCTGGATATCAGTGACTTCAAGGCACCTCTGGCATATTGATCAAATACAGTTCTAGGAATCAGGTTAGTCTGTTCCAATTTCGATTGTTATTCCAATACTAAAGAGTATATTCTAGATAATTCACACACTACATCCAACACACAGCCTAACTGACATAGGATGAACTTAAAGAGAAGACATAAAATCGATTACAGAAACTTAGACTCCGATTTAAGCTGTGTCGGTTGTGCTGTTTGTATGAACTTATGATTCATTTGTGCTTGGCGACAGCCTGATTTTGAATTACACATACAATGCATTCGTTCGTGCTCATCTAATATTTCGTGGTTAAATCGCTTTATTTCTGGGACTCCTAGCTTGTATAATAATTCAAATACTTTTATTTATCACAGTCGAGGCACAAATGTTTTAACTTGCCGACATTAATATTTTATCTCGTCAGTACTCACTGAACTAAATCGCCCATGAACTGATACATATGACAGTTACCATATTATGCTTTTTCAGTATATCTTATGATATAGTTATTCCATATGGTTATCAAAGTGGTCACAGAATATAAGTGTCACGTGAGGGCATTAACGGTGAAGTGTTACTTTAACGAAAATAAGGTCCATATATTCCCACTCCATTCGAGTAGACTGCAGACATCAATACAGATTACCAACGTTGGTGAATTACATTGAACATACCACAGGTATTCGGGGTTTGACAACGCTTTGACTAGTAACACCTATTATGAATCGTGCCCACCGAGTGAAATCAAAAGACAGAGGCGAGGAGGTTCGAAGATATATTTGATAGGTTACCAATATATCGTGGATCGACTGATTTAATCTGGCTAATGACTGCAGGGGGTGTTGAGCACTGTGTGGTGATCTGTATTTAATATTATCCTCAAATTTCGTGTATTGTTCGTCCTGGTAATTGTTACTCGATAACGCCTTAGCAATGTATAAATCAGAAAGTGAATGCGAAGTGTTGATTGCGTTTATTATTGAACCCCGCACAGATATCCCAAAATACGGGCACGTAAGGCAAACGTGAAAGAGTAATGGAAAAAAGCAAGCGAGTGAGCGTGTGAGTCGAATGAGTGAGCAAGTTATCGAGTCAATGAACGAGTGTGCGAGTCAACGAGTCAGTGAACAGGTTTAAATTTACGTATATATACATAGTGAAATGAATGAATCATCGAATCAATTGTGCGACGAGTAGTATGGCTAGCAGAATGAATATATGCTTAGGCAGTAAGCAATGCTCAAACATACATATTCATACAAAAGCAAATATAATAAAGGTAAAGTAGAATAGATAGGTTGTTATTGCACGAATGACTCTGTCCGTTAAATAAGTTAACAAAAAGGCTTAACCAAATTCAAAATGAACGAACTCAATTGTACGTAAGCTGCTATAACTGCGTTTCCGTTCGTAATCTGCTGCGGATGCATGCCCGGGCACCTTCAGTTAAGTGGGTCCATTAAAACTAATGTGGTCAACATCCAATGTCAATGACTTACAGAGCTATTTATTTTGAAATTTACTTGCCGCTACATCATGTTTATGGGTTGTGTTGAATTCTTTAAATGAAGAGTCGACATGTACTTTCATTTTTCTATATCAGTGGAAAATATTCACCACTTTGAACTCTTGTCAATGTTTGGTCTTTTGAATGTGCCACAGAAACCAAAGAAGTGAATCCTAACAAGAGTGTGATGATGCAATTAAATAACTACGATGATTCGTATTATTATACAATATGTGGAGTCGTGTTACCCTAAGTAGGAAACTATAAAAGTTTAGGAGTCATACTAAGCAATGATCTCAAAACAAACCACCACTATAAGGCTGCTGCTGCAAAATGCTATAGGGTATTATGGTCTATACGTGGATCTTTCCAGTATTTGGGTTAGGAAATGTTTAGATTATTTAACTCGACTTTTGTGTGACCATATTTGGAATATGGGATTCAAGCAGTGAGTCCTTTGAAGATACCACGGGTATTAAAGTTTCACAGCACTTTACCAATAACACCTATAATCGACTCGCGCCCACCCGGTGAAATGAAAAGTCAGAAGCAAGGAGGTTAGAAGATATATTTGATGGATTATCAATATATCTAGGAGTGACTGATCTAATCTGGTTAGTGATCGCAGGAGATGTTGCGTACGCCGTTCCAAAACGTGATCTGGAACGGATGCATGACCGAGCTAAATGAGTCCATTAATACTAATATGGCCAGCATCCAATATCGAACACTTACAGAGCTATTGATTTCGGGCATTTAATTACAGCTACTCCTTGTTTCAAATATGAGACGGATATGTTGGAACGAATCCAAAGCCGAGGGACTAAATTGGTAAAATTTCTATCTGTCCTATCTTATGAAGACAGACTGAGAAACCTCGACTTATTTCCGTTATCTTACCGTAGAATACGAGGTGATCTATTATTGGCTTATGTATCATGAACGATGACCTTAGTACTAATATGTCTTATCTTTTCCTTCCGTCTAGGAATGATCATTTGAGAAGACATCGGAAGAAAGTTCAGAAACCTAGATCGAATCGTTTACGTCTGGAGTTTCTCACACCGAGTAGTGAATTCCTGGAATTCTCTACCAGAACACGTAGTAGCTGTAAATAAATATCAGCACCTTCTGTTGATATATTCAAAACGAGACCAAACCTCCACAGTGTAACAAATCTGCAAGGATTAATATAGGTCAATAGACCTTCTATCCCTATTACTGAAGACTGAAGTCTAAAGACTGAACTGTTAGTTATCATACTGATTTTGAGTGCTCTTCCGATACAAACAAACCCAGTTGCCATTGTACTAACAGATCACAATTTCTTCCCGCTGAATTTGAAAATAGATTGTTCAGATTCAAAGGCAAGTTCGATTCCGATTAAAAGGTCTTAGTAAAACACAGTTCACAAAGCTTTCATACATTTTAACATCCCTTTGAGAACATCATCCGGATCACATGCTGAGAACTGGCTGAACTATTTAGTGAAGCTGCCACTATCACCAAAAGTGATTATGGATGACCCCTTAAATAATTATATATACATTTTTTGGCGAGTTTGACTTACTCATAGCTTCGATTTTGCGTGCAGTATTGACACGGAAATATAAGCTCGCTTTTCAAATTTTACGTTTGCTTTGTCGACCTGTGAAGGTCAGGTGCAGAATATTTGGTTCTATCCAATCATCTTAAACAGTTGCACAGCATGTAACTAAATGACTTTTTACAGCGTGAAATAACTTTCTCGCCGTTTTTTTGTAGGATTTATCGGTCATCATTATCTAAATTACCATATTTAGGAAAGTCTCGATAGATATTTGTATTTGATATCTATTACAATTACGCATACGCGTAGTTCCTATTCATTATCAATTCTCAGGTTTTTGTAAAAGCAATTATTGACTTCTCCATTGAGCTTATGAAGAACATTCTTCTTGGATCTGTTAGCATTCTTGACAAATTGTGAACTGGGTGGATTGTGTCCCGCAATTGCGCGAATTCGATAAGTCACAACCACTTTCTACATCTACCGAAATAGACATTCTTCCTGGCAGCTTTTCTCAACTGGTAGCTTTTGATGTTCACCCAAAGCACATGGTGACACGAATTATGATTTTTAAACTTTTATGCCTTAGTAGTTCAAAGGTTCCCATTTTACTTATGCAGAAAGGTTAATACTTTGAAGTCACAAATATTGAGAACCTCTGCCTACAGATACCTAGGTAACTAGTTAGAAACTGATAGGATCCCTGTGAGCTCTTGGTTAATTGTATATGCTTTTTAAGTCAAATAAATCATCTCTTGATGGCACTTGTTTGGACTATAAAGTATCGAAAGGGTCAACTTGTATCACTTAATTACACAAGGAGCTCAAAATGCACAAACATGCCATTGATAAGAATGACATCGTTATAATTTGTTGTTCCTTGAAAATGATCCTCAATCTTCCCTCCTTATGAATATCGCCCCGTTTCCTTTTCCTTTAACTCACCTTGTTTTGTGCTTGTAGTAGCAAGCGACAACACCTGGCATCTTTTTCATTCGCTCAACGAAAGTGGGATTGGTGCAGCACACCCTGATGTTGTAGTAGCTTAAAGAAAGTCTTTCAGTTCTCAGCGCAATCATCCTACCTTATCATTGTATTATAAGCTGCAATTGCCCTAAATACCGATGAATGAAAGTCACTTTGTTTGTGTAATAATTTACACCAACTGCATTGATCAATGATTCATCTTTCAAAAAAACCTAAGCAATTATTTTGGAAATGGTCTTTAGGAAGCATCGATTCTGACAGGTTCTGGACCGTTTTTCAGTGCATTTAATCACTTTTCTTGATTTTCAAGTAAACGCCAACTGGAAAGTCTGTATATATATTAAAATAATTTGTATATGCAGTCAGTAACTTTGTGAACTTATCCCGCCTCTCGGTTTGACCGCCGGCAACTTGTTTCGAACTTACTCGTGCACTAACCAATTTCACGCATTGATGTGGACCAAGGTTGGTCCCAGCCACCTCAATCTATATTGATTCACCAACAAGTTTTAAGAAGTAGTTAGTTTTTAATCTATAACATTTGTTGTTTCTATCTATTCCCAACCAGCTCCTTTAAATAACTTTTAGTTTATATCTATTATAACCTTTTTTCTCTGAAATGTCAGCCTTAAATCTACCTATCAAAGTCAGTGTACTTCAAGTTGTATTATTTTTTACGCTCATTTCTTCCATAGCGTTTTCTATTCAGAAAAATCGTCAGACGGCAATGAAGCTATTCTCACTACAGATACTTTACAAAACTGACACATCAGCTAAATTATTACAAACTTCACATGAACTATCAGACTTCGGTTATTTTCAGCGATCCAGTGTTCGGGAATTTATGGACTTTACTGCTAAAGTGGTGTGTGAACGAACAGCTCGTTGCCAGCGTGCACAAATTAAACAACAAGGTTTATTTCATATATAATATTTAGCTTACTTTTGAGTAGATTATATTTGTCATGTTTATGTTCGGCATGATAATCTATGTGGTGTACTAATTTGTGACCAAGAATATCCTCCAAGGGTTGCTCAGACGTTACTAACCAAAGTGAGTTACATAATTCACCACTTTCTTGTTATCATTGGATCACTTTCTTCCAAGACTTTGTTTTCAGTACGACATTCAAACTAGACTTTTATATCACTTCAGTCCATTTTAGGTGAAAATAATTGCGGACTGAGGTGTAAATTGAAAATTCCTTAACCTGATCTGGTCTAGTCACCCCTAAATTAACAAATTTAATCGGTAGTTCCATTTACGTTTCATGGCGGTTCAACATTTTCTTGAATACAACCCACTAACCTAGACCTACAAAACACTTATTGAGGTCTGACTCCAGAACTATCATATATTGTTGATATCTAAACTAAAACGCAAAATCAAATAAAGTAGTCAAACGGAGTATGATATTTCGTCACTAAATTTTTGTGCTACTCCGGATTGCTGTTCATTTCCTTGTTTGATTCTCCATCATATTGTTTAGCAGGGACCAACTGGATTATTGTGCCTGCACTATAAATTTCTTACGATCGTGTGAATATGCGGCTGAAGAAAGTGAATATTAGGAAACATCTCTAGAAACAACGTAGCTACTATAGTATATGTCTGAGTTTTGAACAGTCCTATTTATTCTAATATCGGTCTAAACGCTTTGTTCAGTAGAAGTGTTCTCAATCCTAACTAAATTTATTACTTGATTTCTTTAATATCAGACTTTTTAACCTTTACCCTACTGATATTACTAATGGAAAGTAGTTCGACATGTTCACTTGTTAGTTTCAGTAAAATAAATATACTTGCAGTTAAATCAATTCATAGAACTGTTTTGTCGTCTCATTAAATTTTGTTCTAGGCCACTGAAGATTTCGCACTCCAATGTCCTGCATCTACTTGGACAAATATGGCTGTTGGGTAAGTTAGCCATGCGAACGAGTGCCTTCTCTAGACATTCAGTTTCAGTTTATTCTCTTTGTATTATCTTAATGTTCAAAGAAATAGTTACAATCGTAACTTTCATATCAAATGTTGTGACTTACAGTATAACTTATCAGTAATGGAATATGGCTAGAGTTTACAATAAACGCAATGAAAGACAGAAATAAAAAAAATAAGTAGGTAGTGTAAAATGTAATTAGTGGTGGAATGACAAACAATCAAATGTCTTTGAAAAGGATAAATGAACTTATTGGTGTAAGGATTTGAAATCCAACAAACACTTGTTTCAATTATGACTTAAAGTACATTAAGCTCAGGATTTCGGGGAAGGCAATACTTGAAATGTATTAAGTTATGCATAGGCATTGTGAGTTTGATATATGAAATGAAGGTTATATACCTGGTTTGTAATAGTCCGTTACATTCTCTGATATCGACTAGACAGTACAGTACTTTTGCATTGTTTAACCTAAACTAAGACGCAAAAGTGATTTTAAAAAATATTCTCCGATGCGTACTGTGTGGCTGGACACAAAGAACACATAGACATTGTTAATTAGTGTTTGGCTGGTTTATTCCGGTAATTTGACCGTAACATTTAGACATAATAGTAATTAGCTAGTATTGTATGTTAACTTTTAGCTATGTGGAGTTAAAGAGATACGATAACCTGTCAACAACGTAGATATTATCATAATATCATAAGTATTACTAGTTACTTCCTTTTACTGAATGATTAACCAAAGAAAGCCTTCAGTATTCGATGATATTTAGTACACCTTTTCACTGACAATCTTATCTCTTTGCTAATGGAGTACGGGAACATGAACTAGTGTACATACGTATCAGGTTCTACAATACAGCTGACTGACTGAAACACTTTTTACAGTGTTTTCATTACTTCAAAAGTTATGAGATATCTAGCAGGAAACTTTGATGCTTTCAGCTAAAAAAAAATACGTATTCTTTGTATATTCCCTATAATAGGAGCTACTTTCATTATTCCTTCAGTGACAAAGATTACGTACTACTTAATGCTAGTGACAGGTAAAGTTATCGTCAAGTATAAACCAACATCCCAGTTAATCATATGCATAAGCTCGAAACCAATAAAGTGTATGGTGAGCTTGTGGTATGTCTTACTTTCCATTCGAACCTAAACACTGATAAAGCCTCTAAAAACATTAAATATAATTCCGCGATGGTATTGGAAATGAGTCGTGTTTAATGGTGTTTCAGAATTCTGAAAGTGACCAATGAAGCCATAACATTACCCAAGTTCCCTGTTGTTATTTTATCTATTCCCCTCTTAAAAAAGGACGAGATACTTTTTTTGCATGTTTCATTTTGTTTTGCTTTCTAATTTTTAAAAATAAAAACAGATCCAATCCATGCAAAAAGATCGATGAATATTTACAGAAATATCAGAATCCTAGCCAAGCAGATGGTTTAATGCGACTTCAGAATGAATTAGATGAAACTAAAGTTATTTTAGTGAGTTTCATGCTGGTTCCTTTTAATTCAACCTGTATTTCATTTCAAGCAACATAGGTAGCAATAACAATTCTCTCAGAAAGATAATAGGTGATGGTTGTCAAAATATTATTTTTCTTCTTTGTCGAGGCATTACACAATTATTTGCCAGCAACATTCACCATCTTGGAAACATTATCATGTCAAGTTCAAAGCAGTACCCATAAAACAAATGACTGGCTGGCTTTTGCAGTTTTGTATACACATAGGTTTTACCAAGTGGTATATTTGAAATATAATTTGTCTATTTATTTACCTAGACCTTTTACTTACCACCCAATCGTTTTTCGTCGGGCTGGTTAATGTCTCATCGGTTTTAGGAATGAGAATAATTGCTAGTTGAGATACATCTAAATCCTATCCTGACATACTGTATGGTAAACACAAGTTTAACATTCATATTATTTGTAAACTTCACTGGATTCACTAGCATTACCATAGTACTAACAATTAACACTCAGTTCTCAGTGATATGCTAAAATTCATATTGTATTAGTTTGATTTCAAGTTATGAAACATGGTTACGCTCAACCAACTCATTGATTTATTCTAATGTAGTCCATGTGTGTCTGTAATATTTAATCTCTCTGTTTACTTTTGACATTTGTGTAAGGAAATGAAATATGATTCGTCACTTTCATACTTTCAAGCAGTGTTGTTGTTTTTCACAAAGTATTGAGCAAATTAATTGGCATTCTTGTTTTGCGAGTGTCTTTAATTGTATTCTGCTTTATCATATCTAATCAGTCATATTATTTATCCATACTGGTCCTCTCTCTGTTCCTGTTTGGTTCTTAGAAATCCGGATAGATATTTATTGAAATATTAATAAACATAAATAATGGCTTATTTTTGATAAAATTTTTAGAAATCTGTTAGTGGTGTCAAAATACAGGCTTAGGATATGTAAAGCATGTGTTTACAATCTGGGATTTGGGCCATACTGTTTGCCTAAGGCCTAGTGTTACTATCAACTCTCCAAAGCAGTAATTGACCCAATTGACACATACACTTGAATTCAATAGTGAGAGTAATTGATAAGGGATAACAATATACACGCACGATTGGGATATTAAATGTGTTATACAGCTCTTTACAACAGTGATAACGGATATAAAGGTCGATTGTTAAAATTGGTCTAGTGAAAATCATCCTTTCGGTTGATACAACCATGATCCGAATATTTTCCCAATTACTGATTATTTGAACATCATTTGTACTGTCTTCATACAATTGCCATTGAAATTAACAAAGAATGCTTGAAAAACTGAAATCAAGCATATGCAATTGTTCAATACTAGCAAATAATGATAGGAAAAAGTTGATGATGGGTAGTGTCTGACAATCTTAGTTTAGTCAAAACACCGCTATCAGAATTTCTAGTAAATTCTATGACTTTAAGTTTTGTTTTGCCATTTGTGGTTTTTCAGCTATGTGTACAATATATTTATCTAACTATCCCTATTGGAAATTTCTTACCACCTGAGTAAGGATCCTAATGAATACTTTTGATCGAATTCATTAAGGCAGCTAACCTTACTCATAATTCACCACAGTAACAACTCATATGTGTTATCCTGTGAGGTCCAAAACTGAAAGACATATGTCTATAAAGTCGTGCATTATGTTCAGTCGCTAACAATTTTGATATACGCTTTACTAGTAGGCTGTCTAATATTTTTAATCTCTATTTTATTTTTCATGCTAATAAGTCAGTGATACCCTGTTAATTACTCGCCGTATAGTTCATCACAGCTACTGAAATAATGTGTGTTCACTTTTATAGTTCATTATATGCTATGTATATGAAATATGAGTTCTCGGTATTGTTGATTGTACATCGATACCACTTCCCTATATATTGCCATCTCTTCAGTTTTTCCCCTCTATAAGCACATAGTGTTTTTACCCCTACATTCTGCGTAACTGATTTATCTATCGTGTACAAGCCAACAATAATACTAAATTATTTCAGTAATGTGTCTTTGGGGTAAGATTTCATTAAAAAGACTATTAAAGGTATAAATTCAACTCTTGACTATACATCATTAACGACCGAAAATTCATTAAGTTTATGGGTTAAAATACATTAGCTACGGAAATTCTTTGTGTTGCCTCTTAGTTCACTTTCTGACAAATTACGTGGTGTCATCATTAGTAAAATAGGTTGTATATTTTGGATTTCATACTACAAATTAGTGTGACCTTGATAGTGAATTATTTGGGTGTCTAAATGTGATTAAATAATTTCATTAAATAAACAGTAAGTGTATATCATCATTTTTTCGTAGTGCCCATACACGTTGATTACAATTATTGATCTTTGTAAACACCTACATGGTCGTCTTTTCAAAAATACATCATTTCTGAAAATAATATGGACCTCAATGAAAGCTTGCATATTAAGTAGATTCAAACAAACAACACTAAATGAATTTAAACTTCACCCCATCGCACAAGCAAGTGGCTATCAGGACTCAGTGGCCGAGTGGATAACGCCATGGCGTTTAAAGCGAAAGGTATTGGTTTTGAGTCCCTGAGTGAATATCAACTCTGAGATGCAGGTACATCCAGCTGACGAGTCCCAAATAGGACGAAACGCGCGTACTGAATTACACTGCTAGCCACTATCCATCTTTCCTTACCATACTTGTGAATTTAAGCTATATCGAGGCAATACGCACAGTATGCATATATGCCAATTAGAGACTGACCAGTTGCAGTCCTAACACATCGATGGGAAGATTCAAACAAACAATACTAAATGGATTTGAAAGCTTGCATAGTTTCAATAATTGTCATCGCTCAACTAAGTTCACATTCAAAACAAAGACGAACGAGGAATTTCATACTATTGAATATAAAATGACTTTATTTCAACCGGTAAACCTTTTCCCTAGTGCTTGTTTTTTTCAACAAAGAAAAACAAATTACACCCACTTGTTTGCTGTTCTCAAGTGTTAATCGCAATGTTTTTCACATATCTCTTCTTTTTACTATTATTTTTAGCATAATACATTAGAATCGTTATTGTCTAGAGGTGAAAAACTTGATGATTTAGTTGAACGATCCGAGGGTCTTAGCTTACAATCAAAGATGTTTTATACTACAGTAAGTTTTCTGTTGACTGTCTTGTGTTGTTATTGACCTTTCTCCAAAAAGTTTTTAAAGACGAAACTTCTTTACTTTATGTATTTAGTTGTTAATCAATGTTAAATAACTTATTTCTGTATATGGAACTCCATCATCACTCATCTGTTGAAATGTTACATCTTATAAAATCATTACTTCGTCTATTATTCCATATGATAACTCCTAATAATCCAGTTTCGATAAGATGTGAGTGATCTACTATCGTAGGAATTATGTTCGTTAGTATTGTTCTCCCGATAATTTTAAAAGTTTATTGTGAGATCTGTAAGGTAGCCACTTCATTTGTGAAATGATTTTTATGGAGCAAAATAAAATGTAAACGATACTTCACATGATCTTATTGGTATCCATGTGTGAATATGTTTTGAAAATAAATGACAAAGTGCGTATTTGAAATCCGTTCTTAATTTTCATGGTTAATATTTCATTTAAAGTAATAACCTCTCTTTATATATAGTGTTCATAAAATTTAATATAAATTGTATACTGTGTTCCTGTCACTTCCTTTTTTTCCTTTACCAACTCAGGCGAAGAAAACAAACAAATGCTGCGTTATACTGTAAAGTCTTCATCGTTCAGTTCACCTCTGCTCATTTCTCTTCATGTCCGTTGGAATCAGGTATTAAACCTAATCAATAGAAAATTTGAACCATACATAATTTCTTTCCTACTTGAATCACTTTGTATTCGTTCCAGAATTCTAAGTCGATCTTTGTTTGTTTTTTTAATTTCCTTTGTATGACTTCAACGTCTATCACATAATCGAACACCTGTTTATCAATAAGTTTGATTATCTTTGAAATTGTATTTGTCTTCTTCGTGATTCATTCGATCAGTAATATTGTGTTATACTACTAATTTATTTTGGTTAAACATTTACGCTACTTGATTTTAACATGATAATTTTTTGTTGTACTGAATCTTGTCCGAAACTTTGAACGTCGACCAATTTGAGTTGTTGACTATGTTGATATTAATAAACTCATCACAATTTACTTTGTTCAGTCCTATGTGTTGATTTATTTTAATTCTTCCATAATTGCTGAAAACATAATGTAACTGTTGATTCATGAACGATGTATATACATATTTATTATGGTTATCATATCTTATGGAATTTTCGCCTCTTTCGTCTTTGTCTATTCAGTATTTTGTGCATTAAAATATCAGTGTATATTTACACAGAATATTCTGATTATTAATCGATTCAATACCTACTTCTCTCTATTATTGTCCCTCTGTAGTTCATGTTGATTCGTGCTTCTGTTCTGTTCGTGGAGTTTCAATTTTTTTATAATTGATTTCAATGTTTGTGGTTGGGGTTTTTTGTATTTGGAATATCACAGATTTGACGTTTACAAGATGATCGTTCATTAAATCAAATACTCTAACATATATTTCTTAAACTTTTGTTTTGGTTTATAGCTACTTTTTGGGTGCCATCGGTCGACTGATTTGTTATGATATTTTATGTTGAACGAATTAAAGAATAGTTTTGTTTGCGCAGTGTTGAGAACTTACAGATTAAGATTTAACAACTGTTTTGTGTTACATGGTTTCTCTAGTTAGATTTAGCCGGTAGTGACAAACATATTCAGAGTTAAAAATCTACGACAATGCTAAACCATACTAGCCAATGGTCCTTGGATTTTGACCTGTTTTTAGTCTGTCAGAGAGCAAAGTGTACGAGTAAATTATGATACAAATTCACTGATGTAATAAACATTATTTTAACATGATTAATAAACTTTCACCGGTTAGTTATACGTTCTTCACCGTTCGGATTTATGGTTAGTTTTGATAAGTCTTGTCGATTGAACGCTATATTCGTCTTCCTAAGCTATTCTGGTAACCCACAGGCTAGAACTAGCCAGCGACTTGAACACCAGAAAGAAGACGCAAGTATGAGAGAAAATACTTTACTCCAAGGTTCCTTCTTGTACAGAAAATCATGGGTATTCATAGATGTTAGCGTCTGTCAAATCAACATCATATTTCAGCCAATCCGTTAACGACATATTATGCTACCGACCAATAGTAGCCTGCCACGTTGGAATTCTGGGATGTTTCATCATACTCTGATTGGCTAAGGCTCTTCGGCTCCTTTTGGGCCTCTGGAGGCTCCGTTGAAGTTCTCCGGAAGCCGATTCAACAAGTTTACATACGATAACTCGTAACCATCAGTTCTAATTTTAGATATAACTCCAAAATGAACTTTACTCTTAAAGTTAATCCCAACTCAATACTAACCCTAACAAATAATCCAGCTAAAGGTCACCCTAACGTGTTTTTTTGTCACACAATCATTTCTTTTCTGAGCTCATTTATTGGTGTTTCCTCGTCAATCTAGCATGCTTTAAAACTTAAAGATGCTATCCTAATCAAAATCAATAATACTACTACGTCCTATACTGAACTTTTCGGTTTTACATGGTTCAGTATGTGTATTACTCTAGCATAAAATTTACTTATTACGGAAAGCATGGCATTACTCCCACTGATACATGAAATAGAAATATGATCATTTATTGTTCGTACCTATCTAAGTGTTTAATGTCCCTCTACCTTGTTTTGACAGTTATTCAAACTAATGGTGACAGGTTATTTGCAAAATCCGGTCTTGATGAAGTACTTTTGGGAATAGAAATAGCATGTACTATTTGACTAAATCCTAATTCTGCTAAAATGCATATGAGGCATATTTCAAAAGATGTCTTTTGATATTTGATGATGTTTATTATCGTAGTAAGTTTGAAGTTGGTCTTTTTAATTGTTAAGGCCAGAAAGCCAGTCTAGTGATCAAGGTTGTGTACTAGTGGCGAGATTGTAGTCTTTGTAAAAAATTGATTATTTAGTACATAATTAACCAGGAAGTCCTAGCTTTAAGATAATACATTCGGGCACGTTAGCTGCGTTGTCTGCCTTTGGTTTTAGTACATTCGTAACTATTGGGGTACGTCCTAGTTAGCTCTGGAAATATGTAGTTCACATTACGTTACATATTATCAATGCTTCGAAACATCTTACGGATGTGCGCTAACTCTGTACATCCTTGTTTGTACCACATTTAGATTACCGATCTCACTCAATATGAACTAGGTTTAATGCTTGTTGGTTTTCCACCAGGGTTTAGTGATAGTGATTTATCGGTGCTGTAGATTTTCAAGTTCAGATCCACCTGAAGAGGTGATTCACTGTATTGGAAGTAGTTTACTTTTGATTACTAGTTGTCACGTTAGTGTTGTGGTTGGCGTTTTTTCTGTCATTGAACCTTAATTTCTGAGAACGCTTCGAATTGTGGTTCCATTGGCTAAAAAGAGTGACATCATCTAATTCAAATCGGTTCTTTTTACCTCGTTGAAGGCTATTACTTTAGTTTCATAGGAATCCAGAGGGATAAAATGGTCATACAATCTAGTCAATGATAAGTTTACTTAAACTGATCGTTTTATTGATGTACTTTAAGACTAAAAGTGTGAAAAATGGAAACGAATCACCTTGAAAGCCTTGGATAAATAGACAAACACATCCAATTAGGAATTCGCCTGATAAGATTGTTATAGATACATGCATTTCAAGTGGGATAAATGACTCACTACTATGCGAATGTGAACGAATTTATTACATGCACTCAGCAACCAAAATAATATCTCTCTAATAACAATCCCGCATCTTTCTCACTATGGCATTTGCAATATTCAAAATCTGTGTGAGGAGTAAATTTAAACCAGAGTGTTTCTCTGCTCGTCTTTCTTTTCTATTTCTAGGTTCCAAGTCTTACTTGGTTTCCCATGAAGCATATTCTAACCACTCGACTTCACTAGCTCTAGTTAGTTTGGTGTTCATTCGCGGGTCCATGGTTTTTGTAATACGAATGAGGGGGCTTATCTCATAACACTAAAGTTCCAAATACAGGTTAAAACAAATAATCATTTGCATAAATTCTGTTGTCTCTTTTTAGGCACAAATATCTTCGTGCCAACTTTACTGTGTCGTAAACCAATCGAGAACTATTTTGCTATTCAGAGTTGTGAATCGTTGGCCCGATGGTTTTTTTCGTACGTGAATATTGTGTAACCGATCACTTCAAATAATAGCCCTGTGGAATTGAGATTAATCATTCTGATAGCATAGATAAGTGTACTTATACCAATCCAGAACACAATTCCACTTAGGTGAGCCTGACTAAAGAAACGGAACGTGTTATGAATTTTCACATTAACTCTATGCCCAAATATGTTGTCGTATTGTAATATCGACTAGTATTGATAAGCAGCTTACTAGCTCGATCGTTAATAGTAACTATTCTTGTGACTAACTATCATGGTTTATCAACAAGCTTTAGTAGTACTTACATTTTACGGTGAATTAGGTTTGTTAAAATATCAAGGTACATACATATAGACTGGCAATTATTATAAGCAAGGAATGAATAGTTAACTGAATCTAATTCTTGGTCTTGTCTTTTTACGCAGTTTCAAGCTACGAACTATCCCTTAGATTTTTCCTTTTGACCACTCCCAGACTAATTTCCGATTCCTGAGTTTCATGTTCAAACAGAAAACACAAACCCTAGAAACTTACGGTGAGTTCGAGATATTAAGTTTCTTGTGATGTTTTAGAGTATTTGAATTGTAGTATGAACTAGTAATCCCAGCAATAACGTAATTTAATCAAGAAGTATTAGATGAGCACGAACAAATTTACTGTATTTGGAATGCAAAATCAAAAAAGTTATCAATACAAAGAAATCAGTGGTTCACACAAACACCACATCCACCACAGTTAAATTTGGAGTGTAAGTGTTTGTGATCAATTGTACGTCTTCCTCTTAAGTTCACCCTACGTCTGTCTGACAAAGTATTAGATGTAGACTCTGCATTATCTAGAATGCCATACTATGCTTTTTATTCACCAAATCTATCGGATAATGTGGATTCTACAAGTAATTCAGTCTAGTTTCACTATTTCACATGTATATATTTTCAATTGGACTAGCCATATATAATGTTTCACGTGAAAATCACTCTCGATCCTTTTTTAACATAAAATATATTTTCAGGACAGCATACTAACATGAGAAAGTAGAACCATATTAGATTCAACATTAATTTGACACTTCTTAGTCCTGATTATCGTAATTACGAAGGTTACTAAGCTCACTACAGTAACCTTTTATGAAAAGTTTAAATTATCCCCATCATGTTTCTAACAATGGTTCCATAAGTCAAGTCTCAAATTTTAAATTTTGTTTTCAAATTTTTTGCTATGATCCATATCAACGTATATGTTAACTTAGCCTTACACATAAGTGATATTATATTACCTTCATGCCATTTGAATTGCCCCCAAACATTTCCACTAAACCCACCCCAGTCCTTATAGCTGTATGTATTTAGGTTTATGAGTTCGGCTATCACATCTGTTGTATAAGATGTTTAATATAGTTAAGACTATAAGCGATAACAAGGTCACCGAATTAAGGTGCTATCGTACTGCCCTAATGTAATAACCCTAGTTTGGTTGTTTGTAATACAAGTGCTCAAAAAAGAAACTCTTCAGTCCACTTTTAAACGAAGTAATCTCTTAAAGAATACTTCTGCATCATGATTTGTAATATAATGAACCAACTCAGATTCCTTAATGTTACACAAATCATTTTAGATATCTGACACTTCCGAATCATTAAACGTGAACATGTTTTATATAATCAAATATATTATGCATCCTAAACAAAAACTTACTTCCTGCTAGGCAATGCCTAATCAAGACTATAAATAGTTATTCATAATGATTTCTCAACATCATCATAAAGCACTGTCACGACTTGACAATAAAATAATATGATTGTTATAAGTGACTATACTTTTACTACAAACCTTGTCAATTAATTGACTGATAACTGTCATTAAATAGTGTTGTTTTCTCGTGGTTATCTTTATCTCAAATAGATGATTTCGGTATGTTTATCAATCAGTCGCTCATTTAGAAAACAAAGGAGAACATTTTTTATCCAATCGGAAGTCTAACGATACATATATTTGTGCAAACCACCAGTGTAAGCAGTTGTGCAGATCTCTTGCAAGTTGGAAACAGCACTGTCGAATTTACTCCAACACTGGCAGTTCATGCCATTATTACTCCCATTATACTCCATTTCGTTACAACTTATGTTCTCTCTGATAATCAAATAGGCAACACGAATTGTTTATCACTCTGTCAAGTTTTATTTATTGGCATATAATTCCCATTTAAACATTAAAATTAAAAACACGAATTTCAGCGAAGGGATCTCTTTTCAACGAATTTATTATCAAGCTGTACAATCGTATATATATATGAAAAAGTTTTGTTAAAGTACTAATTCCGTGAGGAAATGTGAACACTAATAACCA